>NC_058081.1:91275146-91586734 GCF_014858855.1 Bufo gargarizans | reverse complement strand
GGTTCAATGTGGATAAATGTAAAGTTATACATCTGGGTAGTAACAATCTACATGCATGATATGTCCTAGGGCAGTGACGGTGAACCTTTTACAGACCGAGTGCCCAAACTGCAACCCAAAACCCACTTATTTATCGCAAAGTGCCAACATGGAATTTAACCTGGATACTATAGTCCAATATTGTATATCTTCCATGTACTTTATCATTTAGCGATAATAGCAGGCCTACATTCAGTGAGCCGCCCTGCGCTGTTCATAGTGCGCCCTGCGGTGATGACTGGCAGGAGATGTCTAAGGCATATTAGTACACCATAGACTTTTTCCATGGTGTGGGTGCCCACAGAGAGGGCTCTGAGTGCCACCTCTGGCACCTGTGCCTTAGGTTCGCCACCACTGTCCTAGAGGAAGTATTACTGGGGGAGTCACTTGGAGAGAAGGGTCTTAGTTATGAGGAAAGATTAAAAGAATAAAATGTATTAGTCTTGAGAAAAGGCATCTAAGGGAAGACATGATTAACTATAAATATATAAATGATATTAACTATACCGTAAATATTAGTTAATTAATATAAATATATGAATGACCTGTACATAAAAATTGTGAAAATCTGTTCCATGTAAAATCCCCTCAAAAGCTCAGTCTCTAGATGTATCAAGGCTTCTTTACTGTGGAGTAGTCTACCTGAGGTGGTTGTCATAGCAGGAACAGCGGATGGTTTAAAAAAAAGGCTTAGATGATTCGTTAGAACTAAATAACATTACCGAATCTTTCTCTCCATAAACGCACTCCCACCTCCCCCCCCCCCCCCGAAAAAAATGGGTGGGGTTATAGTAGTGCATCTTATGGAGCGAATACTAGCGAGCATAGTACACATGCAGGACCTGAGATTAGTGAAGATAGCAGCTGCTGGCTTTACTCGCCACTCCTTGGTCTTCTCCAGGTGACATGCGGCACAGCGTCCTGGCTGCATACAGTGTCAGTAGTGTGCACACTATGACCTGATACTATGCGACATCGGGTCACAGTGCAGATAGAGCACTGTTTCAGCACCGTCCGGAGCAGGAGAGGTAAGTTCTTTTATTTATTTTATGGGGGGTCTGATCTCAGGTCTAATGTGGACTGGGGTTATGATCTGAGGTCTAGAAATGAATGAGATTCTGATGCGGGTCTGCTCTGAGGTCTGATGATTAATATATTTTTTCTTATTCTCCTCTACATTCTAGGTGTGTCTTATGGAGCAAAAATTGCAGTAATTCTTATATAAATGTGTAGAAATCTGGTTCTCAGTCCCCTTTCCTAAATTCACATCCCCATCTATCCTTTGGTTGAACCTGATTTGTATTGTTTTTCAACCATACTAACTAGGTAGCTATTCCTATATGGGCAGACTAGATGGGCCAAATGGTTCTTATCTGCCGACACAATCTATGTTTCTATGTAACCCACTAAAACAGGATTAATTAATATTATAAATTAGTTGCTATAGTGCTTTTTGAAAACACAAGCCTCGTTCCGTGTTCATGGTCTCTCATATGGAAACGTCATGTAGATTTGTTTTCATTGTTGATTTAGGATTTTTGTATCCTTCTGACACTTTTCCTCATTCCTATTGAATTGACTTTTGAGTGTTTTCCAAGCAATTCCATCTAGGCGCCTCCTAGGTAGGGCATAGGTATCCTCAGATGAAGAAGGGAAACCCCCTTGATAAGTCATTGGCAAAACCTGCTCTCACCAGGAAGTTCATGGCCGCTTTAAACTGTTCTGTTTTTTTTTGCATTTATGGCATGTAGTAACGTTTATCTTGCATAATCTCATCATATAAAACAAGATCTCTCCACACCTCTTTCGTTTTCTTTGGAGGGTGGATAGTAGATGCAGTTAATCACCACAGGCCCGTCAGGGGGACTGAGTCATTGCCATGTTAGACACAACCCGTGTTATAACAGTTTATGGACAGTGCGGAGGTGTTAAGTTTATCCCCTGCAGACCATGCGATATTGGTTACACTGGCTAAATTTAGATCTGTCTGCTTTCTACGTGCCTTTAAGCCGCAACTAGTCAAGACTACCCTTGAATAAGAAGGTAAAGTAGGGTCAGGACCAGCATATCTCCTGTCACGTCCTAAAAGACTCTGGAGTGACAGAATGGACAAATGTATAGTGCAAGACTGCAAACTCCCAGTCTATGTACAGAATTCCCATCAGCGTCTTACTGGTCAATGCAAATATCCACAGTAAAGTATGTATGACTATTACATACATCTCTCAGGAGTCGCAGAAGTAATTGCTTAGGCTTTCTTCACCATTTTGTAAGTCCAGTAGTCTGTTTCGGTGGATGAACAGACCACTGATGTTAGCATCTATGTCATATCCAGGCACCGCCGCATCCCCCTTTACTTTAATGGGATGCAAGTGTTCAGGGCATAAATGCCAGCTTTCTCCTAAAAGACACGATGGCTGTTATGGCGGCATCCTCTAAATTAGAAGGTAACTTTTAGGGTAAATGCACACTTTTAGGGTAAATGCACTGAAATCCGCAGGTGTTCGCAGGGAAATCCGTGTGGACAGTCCACATCATTTGGTGCGGATTTTCCACATGGGGATTTTACTCTCCCCCTTGAAGTGAACGGAGAAAATCGGGTCAGGAAAAAAAAAAGAAATTGACATGCTGTGGATTTTAAAATCCGCACCACAGGTCAAAATCCACACGGAAAAAAATCTGCATCGTGCACATGAGAATTGCAAATCCTCATAGAATAGAATGTGCATGACCTATGGTGTGGATTTTCCGCATGCAAATATGGGTGGAAAATCCATACGCATCCTGATTTGTGCATTTAGTCTAAGGGCTGATGACAGAATTGCAGATGCGGACAAAGAGGATCCGATTCTGAGCAGGTATGCCGTCAGACCCACAAGTATTTTATATGATATGGCTTCTGGATAGCAGTGACATATTCCACAAACATTATCATTGCTTGCTGTCCCCACTGGAGCTCACAGTCTACGTTCCAAGTCCGTATGTCTTTGGAGTGTGAGAGGAAACTCATACAAACTCCAAGCAGATGTTGTCCTTGGTCACATTTGAACCTAAGACCCCAGCGCTGCAGGGCACCAGTGCCAACCACTGAGCCACCGTGCTGCCAGAAATAGAAAGGGTCATTAAAGTAACATCATCATTACCATTAAAGTAAAAATAATAAAATGTAGAGGATAGCCTACATATGGCATAGTCCTCAAAAACGATGATCATATATTGAGTTTACAGACTACACATGGTTTGTTTATAATCTGTAGACATACAGGCGAAACTCGAAACATTAGAATATCGTGCAAAGTTCATTTATTTCAGTAAGCCGGTGCTTCTCAAATAGTGGGGCGCGCCTTCCTAGGGGGGGGCATGACAGAAAATAATTGAGAAGCACTGCAGTAAGCCAACGTAAAAGGTGAAACTAACATATGAGATAGACTCATTACATGCAAAGCGAGATATCTCAAGCCTTTATTGCTTATAATCTGGATGATTATGGCTTACAGTTTATGAAACCCCAAAGTCACAATCTCAGGTCCCCTTTGCTCAGGGGGTATGGATTATTAGCTGACTAGAGTCTGACACTTTGAGCCTAGAATATTGAACCTTTTCACAAAATTTAAATTTTAAGTTGCATTAATGCAATTCCTTTTAATTTGCATTACTGAAATAAATGGACTTTTGCACGATATTCTAATTTTTCAAGTTTCACCTGTAGAGACATAAAAGGAGTCATGCATCTCTGTGTCCATTTCGTTTTGTTTCTGCAGCCGGTTTGCAAAACCATTCATTTTCAATGGGGCTGCAAAAAAAACGGAAATGATTCCGTGTGCATTCTGTTTCTTTATTTCCGCAGGTCCATTCCACCCAGAAATTGAACATGTGCTATTCTTGTCCGTTTTGCAGACAAGGATGGGCAATATTACAATGGATCCGCAAAATACGGATGCAATACAGATGTCACACGGACTTCATCTGTATTTTTTGCGGATCTGTTTTTTGCAGAACGCAAAATACTTACGGTCGTGTGCATGAGCTCTAAGTCTTTATATAAGATGACACAAAAGAGTGGACATACCCTTGAAGAATATTAGGCCTTTGTCAGCAGCAGTCCCATGCCTCTATAGGCCCACAGATCTCACATATACCTATAGTGTACAGTACGGTGGTACACAACTTCAGACATAACTGTATACCGTTATTTGTAAGCAGGCCCGTCGCTAACAGACAGGCAAAACAAGCAATTGCTTGGGGCCCCGAGCTGGCCCGGGGCCCCAAGCAGAGCCGGTGCTTGTTTTGCTTTCTTCAAGGCTGCAGCCGCCTGAGCGCTCTATAGAGAGCCTCAGGCGGCTGCCGCACTCCTGGTTACCTCCCGAGTTCCTCCTCTGCTGTGCTGACTGCTGCTCTGTAGCGTGGCCAAGCTCTCCTCCTCTACCTCCTGGCTGTCACTCAGTCCGGCCGGGTACCGCGCGGTACAGGAACAGGGGATTCCGTTTCCTGTTCCCGGCCGGACTGACAGGAAGTGTACACTGAGTGAGTGCTCACTTCCTTTTAGTCCGGCCGCGGCCGGGAACAGGAAACTGAATCTCCTGACCTGTACCACGCGGTTCCCGGCCGGACTGAGTGACAGCCAGGAGGTAGAGGAGGAGAGCTCGGTAGAGGAGGTGGTAAGGAGGGGAAGGGGGGACTAAGAAGGACATGGGGTAGTGGAATAAGAAGGGAGGGGGGAGTAAGAAGCACACGGGGAGGGGAATAAGAAGGACACAGGGAGGGGCAGTAAGAAGGACAAACCCTCCATGATATTGATGCTGATGACTTGGCACTTGAGATCAATTCATCTCTCTACACTTTTCCAGACCATGTAGCCACTTCCCCATTAGACATGCTTAATTACATATACAGTGAGAAGCTACTGGATTTGTACAGTAATTTAAGCATTGCTTTGCGTCTACTCCTGACTCTCCCTGTGTCAGTGGCTTCTGGTGAGAGGAGCTTTTCAGCTTTGAAACTGATAAAAAAATTACATGAGGTCCACCATGGGCCAAGAAAGGCTCACAGGACTGGCACTTACATCAATTGAGCGTGATGTTCGCCAGTCTTTGGACATGGAGGACATTGTGATTGCCTTTGCAGAAAACAAGGTTCGCAAACAGCAGTTTTAGATCATTTGCACATGTTTGTAAGAACTGAAAAATGTTAATGTGTGTGTTTTAAGTATGTTGGATTTAGTTATTGTGCACTTTTTTAATGTATATTGGATTGTATGGTACAGTGGTGTTTTTTGCAAATGTTCATTTGTTGAAAATGTTCAAATTTCATGCACATTAAATGCATCAGCAGTATTTGCACTGTAAACCTCCTTTTTTATTTATATAAAGTGTGGGTGAACTTAAACTGTATGGCTATACTGTGGTTCCTGTAGGCTTTGCGTGCGTAAGGTGGGTAGGGCGTGGAGGGGGGGGGGGGGGACCTCCATGTCTATTTTGCTTGGGGCCCCCAAATTCCTTCAAACGGCCCTGTTTGTAAGGATCTGTCATATCTAATATTGTCTTAGTGGTACTCCCCCTGGCACAGCTTGCCTGGCACAAACCCTGTACCTTCTTTCACTTCCCCGTATAACTACATTGTACTAATGTTTCTCAGGTTCTTGTGGTCACGTATTCCATATTTCACCTGTTTACCACCTCTGCTATCTAGTCTTGTGTGACACATCTATAAATTCTTGCCACATGTAAAATGTGTGCAGCTCGGGTAATGTAAGGTGAGGGCTAAGGGGAGTGGGCAGGATCCCTCCCCAGGTATGTACAGAACTGTTTTCCATTATGAAATGTATATATAGATGAAAAACAAACCTCTTGTCCCACCCAGTCTGGCCTTTCCTACCTGCTGTAATAGGATACGTCTGTTGACCTATGTATTTTCAGCATGTGCGTCTCCTTATCACAAGACGTCTTATGTTTGCTGTTGCCACTTAGTAACAGAAATATATACATATATACAGTATATGGGTTTATATTTGGGAGGAATTTATTATGCCCTGACTGCCAGAATTCTGTCTTCAATAAGTCATAAAATAGATATTTAGTGAATTTTTGGACTAGCTCAAACATTTTGTGACTTTCCGCATTTTTACACCACTCACTGCAGTTTTGAAAAGGGTGTGATTAGCTACGTTAATGAGTTTCACTCCAGATTTTTTCACCGGGACTTTTATTTTTTTTAAAGTTATAAAAAAAAGTCCGAAAGTCACTCTAGTAGGAGGTGGCACAGAAAACTGGAGTAGCTTTTCTAGACAAATCTGAAAAAGTCTAGAAAATCTTAAAAATAAGTCCGATATAAAAAACAACGTGCGCTGTTATAAATTAGGTGCAAATTACGGAAACACAGACTTCAAATATTCCCCTCATGATTCCCCCCTATGCCGGGGCGTAGCTAAAGGCTCATGGGCCCTGGTGCAAGAGTTCAGCTTGGGCCCCCCTTCCCTCAGTGCTTTGCGGCCAGGGGCAGAAAAGCACGAAAACTGAAACCCCTAACCCCTTGACCTAACCCCTTCCCTCCAGCCAGAGGTGTAACTTGACCAGCATGCACTTTCTATAATACTGGTGTCTTCTTATGCGGTACAAAGGTCTTTGGGACCTCTCAGGCTCCTAGGCCTGGTAGTTACTCCCCTGCCCCTATGTATATAGAGTTCAGTAAATTGAATTCGTCAAGCCCTTTAAAGCAGATATACAGCTTTGGGTCGCATGCCACTGGCCATTCGTATGTAGTTCTGGCCTCCTCCAATGGGGCAGAGGGATCTTTTAGGCCCATTAAGGCTAACACTTTGCCATCACAAAGTAAAGAAAGGGAACATTTTTATTTCTAAGAGATTGAATGATAATTGTTAGAGGAGTTCCATCTCCATTTGGGGTAGGTGAAAACTGGTGTTTTGCTTGGTTACGCACTCCATTGCTTACCAGGCAGGGGCGGATTGGACTTAGACCCTACAGGAAAAGTTCTCAGTGGGCCAATGCCCCAGGGGGCCACCTAAGCCCTCCTCTCTGGAGCTGATCGGGTACATAATGAGCTCTCAACAGTGATTAACGCTGCGAGAATCAGGCATTCATGCACACGGCCAGCGACCGCACATGTCCTCCTGAATTCAACTGCTGTGGCCTGCACCTCACCTCCTAAGCCATAGACCAGGCATGCTCAACCTGCTGCCCTCCAGCTGTTGCAAAACTACAACTCCCATCATTCCGGGACAGCTTACAGCTATCAGCCTACAGCAGGGTCATGGTGGGAGTTGTAGTTTTACAACAGCTGGAGGGCCGCAGGTTGAGCAGCCCTGCCATAGACAACTAGAAGAGGAGGACAGAAGATGGTCGCAATTGATGGCCACCACAGTGGACAAGCTTTTGGGGCAGTATATTGTGCTACACTGTTATTTGGTTCTACTGGGATGATATTTTTCACCATGGTATTGTTGACCCTGCCTACTTGTGTTGCGCTGCCTTTTGTTAATTTGGACCTGCCTACAAAATGCGGCCACTTTTAGTGTTTTTTTTTTCCATGGCTACTTCAAGTTCCCATTCCACCTCTGACTACAGGTTTTAAGAAAACTACTCCCTCCTTACTTTCTTATATATGGTATGCCACCGGGTATTCTCATCTCAGGACACATTTCAGTTCATTTCCACTTTCTAAGAAGGAAAGGGGATTTTGATAACTACACTAGAATAGTGGGAAAAGAAGTGACTGACCACTGGACCACTGTGAATTTCATTTTGCCTTCCACCAAACAGAAGAAGAACTTATATCCGCACACGCATGGGTAGAATGCTTAGGTTGTGTTCCACTCCAGCGACCAGCAGATCCCCACCGGGCCGGGTTTTCTAACTCCTGACCAACATCTGGTATCGCTAGGGGAATCTGCATTCAGTGGTGCATTTCCACTGCCTGCGGCCAACTCAAGTGAATGTGTGATCATGGAAAACATTGCTGTATTGGAAAAGAGAGGCTGTGGCAGGAGCTACTGCGTGTAGTCACTCTGTTATATGAAGGGGTCCTGATTGGACAGCTCCTTAAAGCGGCTCTGTCACCAGGATCAACCCTACACAACCAGGCATATAGCCTTGTAGGGTTGATGAACTTGAGTAAATCGATACTTTTCTTTTGATTGTCAGTGTCGGCGATAAGGACAAATTATCACTTTTATTTGTATTTATATTTATGCAAATGAGCTATTGGAGCACCCGGAGGTGGGCTTATGTGGTTTGAGCACCGCTCCAGCGACGCCCATGGTGCTCCACACTGACGCCTCCATCCTTATAAACACACCTCCCTCCCCTTAGATTGACAGCGCTAGACGTGCACTGGCTTCCTAGCATGGCGCGTACACGTACACAGCTTCATCTGCAGTTGCCTCCACTTCCAGTTTTAGTGACATCTTCTCTGCTCAGCACCAGGGGCGTCGCCCGTATCCCGGTGCTCCAATAGCTCATTTGCATAAAAAGAAAAGTGTTCATTTCTTCTGAAAGAAAGGTATCGATGCACTCCGCTTCATCAACCCTTCCAGGCTATATGCCTGGTTGTAAAGGGTTAATCCTGGTGACAGAGCCGCTTTAAAGAGATTGTCTCACTTCAGCAAATGCCGTTTATCAATATAGACCAAATAGATTTATTTTTCAATCGTATTATACACTACTCAATTCTAGGGGTTACGGCCACCCTCAAACCAGGAAAAATCTCCGGTCTCTCTGGTGGCCAGGACCATGGGATTGCACATAGTCACGCATGCGCAGCACCTCCTGTCCACCTCATATCTGTGCTGCCACGGTGGTCATAACCCCTGGATACAAGCAGTGTCTAATGTGATGGAAAAATTAATCCAGCCAGCAAAGGAGACGATATGGACAATCACACTACATTAGTAAGTGGCTTGTATTAACTTTCTCTACATGATAAATGCCATTTGCTGAAGCGAGACGATGCCTTTAAATCATTCATATGGTTAGTAGCCGTACTTAATCATTTTAACTCATATTTGATAAGAAATCACAGATACAGGACAAATGTTTACAAATATGTCAACTATACAGGACACATATGGTAACACTGTATCCAGTTACAGTATTCCAGTTCTCTCCCCTACCCCAAGATAATTGCCTTCATATGGTTTAACCCTGGTGTATGTGAGTAAAGGGTGTAATTTAAAACAAGAATCGAAATTATTTCCTGAAAAGATTAAACTATGTAAAAAGATCATTAAAAAGGTGACAAAGTAGTTTTTATTGTCCACCTTTTAATCAACACTTTTTTATTATGTTAAAATGAAATTTTTACACTGAATTTAACATGAAAGGGATCCGAAATAACGAACACAAACAATCATTGTTACGGTTTTAATGTACGTGACACCAATTTACCTGCCAACCCCTTTTCTATTTCATTTACTTTAAAGCCTTGTGCATGCGTCCATATTACTGCTCCGTTTTGCACGGTGCCATAAAGATATAGTCACACGTGGCAGATTTTATTGCAAAGATTTCTATGATTCTCTTTATCAGAAATAGACATGCTTAGCCCCAAAACAACCACAAGTAGAGGCAGGGAAGGGATTTTCAGACCCAGAAATATTTAAAACAAAGGCCTGGATGGAACAAGGCTTTCCTTGCATTTTCATCTGCCATAGGAAACTGGATGATGACACTATAGGGCCTGTAATGGCAGCCATGATTGTTATCATTTAGAGCAGTGTTTCCCAACCTGTGTGCCTCCAGCTGTTGCAAAACTACAACTCCCAGCATGCCTGCACAGCCAAAGGCTGTCCATGCATGCTGGGAGTTGTAGTTTTGCAACAGCTGGAGGCACACTGGTTGGGAAACACTGATTTAGAGGACATTTATTTTCTGGAGGACAAATCCTTTAAAATGTAGGCCCCTTGCAGACGAGCGTTTCTCCCGCAGCGAGTCCAAAGCATCATAAATCAATATAATGCTATGTGAATCCCGTCAGGGCTGGGAGGTCAGGCCGGGTGCTGCGATGCGGACGAGGAACGCTCGTCTGCATGGGCCCTTAGCCAGAGCTTTCAGTGGCATTCTCAATGTTAGGCCTCTTGCACACGAACGTATTTTCATTCCGTTTCCGTTCCGGGATCTTTTGCGGACCGTATACAGAACCATTCAATTCAATGGGTCCACAAAAGAAAAAACTCTGTGTGCATTCCGTTTCCGTATTTGCGTTCCGCAAAAAAATAGAACATGTCCTAATATTGTCCGCATTACAGACAAGGATAGGACTGTTCTATTAGGGGCCAGCTGTTCCTTTCTGCAAAATGCGGGATGCACACGAATGTCATCCGTATTTTTAGCGAATCCGTTTTTTGCGGACCGCTTAATACATACGGTCGTGTGCAACAGGCCTTACATCTGTATTACACATGACAAGACAATTTATTCTGATGGCAGCGAAAACTAGCACAGTAGTCTGAAGTGCATGGTGTGTATGGGCGATATGTAGCCGGAGGCGCTGTTTGCTGTGCCAACACATAGGCCTGTAGACTGTTGTGGAAATTTACTTTGCTTTTTTTTGTTGTTTTCCGTAATAAGTGGAACATTCTTTGCAACCACAGAAAAATATTTTGCGGCTAACTTGGCATGATCTACTTGACAAAAACATCCACAGCCCCACATAAAGAACAGACAATGTTCCCGGCATTGCTGTCACAGCCTCGGGGCAAACAGAGAAGGTTACTCTGAACCAGTGGAGGAATAGCAGCAGGGTAAATAAGGTATCCTGACACATAGCTATGTTCAGTATGCATAGGGATGGTTTCAGCAGAAGCTATTTGGATATATGAGAACCTGTGTCTGGACAGTAACATGTATAATTAATGCCCCCAATGTATACAGTGTATATATGTAACATGTAAGATCTTGTTACAGATATAGGACAGGCTTTCAAATATGTATATTTATTTACTTCTGGATCTATTTCACCTTCATTTAATGACAATGCCCAATGCAATGTGTAGGCGGTCGGAACTGAAAATTTCTCTAGACATCTGTCTGGATGAGGATGGAACCTGAAGATGGCCATACACATGAGATAAATGTTGGCTGGAATGGTCAATGTCAGCCATCTTAGCCGTATACTGCCTCAGCAGAGCCATATAATTCAGTATAGCACAATATACTGTCTTAAAGGGAACCTGTCACCGGGATTTTGTGTACAGAGCTGAGGACATGGGTTGGTAGATGGCTGCTAGCACATCCGCAATACCCAGTCCCCATAGCTCTGTGTGCTTTTATTGTGTAAAAAAAACGATTTGATACATATGCAAATTAACCTGAGATGAGTCCTGTACGTGAGATGAGTCAGGGACAGGATTCATCTCATGTTAATTTACATATCTATCAAATCGTTTTTTTGACACAATAAAAGCACACAGAGCTATGGGGACTGGGTATTGCGGATGTGCTAGCGGCCATCTAGCAACCCATGTCCTCAGCTCTATACACAAAATCCCAGTGACAGGTTCCCTTTAACAACACAAAATACATCCCCAGAAGCTGCCCCTCTGTGGTGGCCAGTGCCAGCTGCCACGTTCTGTCCACTCATCATTAACCCCTTAAGGGCCGGACTCATTTTCACCTTAAGGACCAGGCAATTTTTTGCAAATCTGATCAGTGTCACTTTAGAATAACTTGAAAACGCTTTGACTTATCCAGGCCATTCTGAGATTGTTTTTTTCGTCACATATTGTACTTCATGACACTGGTAAAATGGAGTGAAAAAAAAATCATTTTTATTTATAAAAAATACCAAATTTACCAAAAATTATGAAAAATTAGCAAATTTCCAAGTTTCAATCTCTATACTTCTATAATACATAGTAATACCTCCAAAAATAGTTAGTAATTTACATTCCCCATACGTCATGTTTGGATTATTTTGGGAATGCCATTTTATTTTTTGGGGACGTTACAAGGGATAGAAGTTTAGAAGCAAATCTTGAAATTTTTCAGAAATTTTCCCAAACCCACTTTTTAAGGACCATTTCAGGTCTGAAGTCACTTTGTGAGGCTAACATAATAGAAACCACCTAAAAATGACCCCATTTTTAGAAACTACACCCCTCGAGGTATTCAAAACTGATTTTACAAACTTTGTTAACCCTTTAGGTGTTCCACAAGAGTTATTGGCAAATGGAAATGAAATTTCAGAATTAAAATTTTTGGGCAAATTTTCCATTTTAATCCATTTTTTTCAGTAACAAAGCAAGGGTTAACAGCCAAACAAAACTCAATATTTATTGCCAGGATTCTGTAATTTATAGAAACACCCCATATGTGGTCTTAAACTACTGTACGAGCACATTACAGGGCGCCGAAGGAAAGGAACACCATATGGTTTCTGGAAGGCAGATTTTGCTGGACTGGTTTATTTACACCATGTCCCATTTAAAGCCCCCCTGATGCACCCCTAGAGTAGAAATGCCAAAAAAGTGACCCCATTTTGCAAACTACGGGATAATGTGGCAGTTTTGTTGGGACTATTTTTAGGGTACATATGATTTTTGGTTGCTCTATATTACATTTTTGTGAGGGAAGGTTACAAAAAATTAAAATTCTGAAATTTCATCTCTATTTGCCAATAACTCTTGTGTAACACCTAAAGGGTTAACAAAGTTTGTAAAATCAGTTTTGAATACCTTGAGGGGTGTAGTTTCTTAGATGGGGTCACTTTTTTGGAGTTTCTACTCTAGGGGTGCATCAAGGGGGCTTCAAATGGGACATGGTGTCAAAAAACCAGTCCAGCAAAATCTGCCTTCCAAAAACCATATGGCGCTCCTTTCCTTGTGCGCCCTGCCGTGTGCCCGTACAGCAGTTTACAACCACATATGGGGTGTTTCTGTAAACTACAGAATCAGGGCAATAAATATAGATTTTTTTTGACTGTTAACCCTTGCTTTGTTAAAGGAAAAAATTGATTAAAATGGAAAATTTGGCAAAAAATAGCTGTTTTGGCACCGTTTTTATTTGATTTTTTTGACTGTGTTCATTTGAGGGGTTAGGTCATGTGTTATTTTTATAGAGCAGATTCTAACGCACGCGGCAATACCTAATATGTCTACTTTTTAAGATGTATTTAGGTTTTACACTATAATATCCTTTTTTAAACAAAAAAAAACAAAAACATTTTAATATCTCCATAGTCTGAGAGTCATTTTTTTTAAAGTTTTTAGCCCATTGTCTTAGGTAGCCATATGGTTTTTGGAAGGCAGATTTTGCTGGACTGTTTTTTTGACACCATGTCCCATTTGAAGCCCCCTTGATGCACCCCTAGAGTATAAACTCCAAAAAAGTGACCCCATTTTGGAAACTACACCCCTCAAGGTATTCAAAACTGATTTTTACAAACTTTGTTAACCCTTTAGGTGTTACACAAGAGTTATTGGCAAATAGAGATGAAATTTCAGAATTAATTTTTTTTTGTAACCTTCCCTCACAAAAATGTAATATAGAGCAACCAAAAATCATATGTACCCTTAAAATAGTCCCAACAAAACTGCCACCTTATCCTGTAGTTTCCAAAATGGGGTCACTTTTTTGGAGTTTCTACTCTGGGGGTGCATCAGGGGGGCTTTAAATGGGACATGGTGTAATTAAACCAGTCCATCAAAATCTGCCTTCCAGAAACCATATGGTGTTCCTTTCATTCTGCGCCCTGTAATGTGCCCGTACAGTAGTTTAAGACCACATATGGGGTGTTTAATTTTTTTGCAGGATGAGAGGATGGTTTTATTGGCACTATTTTGGGGTGCATATGACTTTTTGATCGCTTGCTATTACACTTTTTGTGATGTAAGGTGACAAAAAAATTGATTTTTTTACACCGTTTTTATTTTGATGGACACTAAAAGTGCTTTCTGTGATCTGAAAAACTGAGGGTACAAGGACAACACATGACTGCTACAGAATCATGAAGAAGGGTCACCTAGGACCCCCATAGCGGCTGCAGTGTTATGAGGTGATTAGGCTTTTTTTTTTTTTTTACTTTAGATCCTAATTTCTTTTCCAGAACGCTCCTTTTTAAGACATCTCTAAATCATGAGTCAGGACGCCTGTCCACAGCGCTGCTGATCCGCTAATTACTGGCAGATTGCCACTAACTGCCAGGATTTTGCAGGCGCAGCACGTATAAACCACGTGATTCACTTTTACTTATGGCAAATAGGGGTAAATCGCCTGCAGTTACAGTGGCTCCACCAATAGGATGCGATCCTGAGAGGTGATGTCACCGCCACCTCTCAGGATCTAAGGATGGTGATTGGTTGTGTATTATCACACCACCGATCACCATCCTATTCCGGGTTATCGGGTCACCGGAGACCTGAATGACCCGGAAACGCAGCAAACCACAGGTCTGAATTGACCTGCGGTTTGCTGCGATCGCCGATATGGGGCGGGGGTCACAGGACCCCCCTCGGCATTGTCATAGAGTGCCTGCTGAATGATTTCAGCAATGATCACCGCCCGCCGCGCAGCGGTGATCGGAAATACACAGGGCGTACCTGTACGCCCTGTGTCCTTAAAGGGAACCTGTCACCAGTTTTATGGTGTCCTAACTAAGGGCAACATAAATAAGTGACTGATTCTCTTAGCAAAATGCTGAGCCACTTTCTTTAATTGACCCAGTCAATCTGTCAACATCTTGTATTGAAAAGCTCCAGCTCATAATGATGAGTCCTGAATATTCATGAGCTCCTGACTCTCCCCGCCTACTTGCTGCTTATTGACAGTTATTTTCCATATGAATCAGCAGCAGGTGGGCAGGGGAATGGCTATAGCTCTGAATTAAAAAAACGCTGGACTCACTGACATCACGCTGGACTCAAATCAGCGTGCGGCATGTGTCATCTTTGTGTGTATATTATGAGGTAACCATCTGTCACACCAGTAAGTGAATACATCTTAGGCACTTTTTAGTAGTTAATGATTGTATACAATTAGATTATAATCAAATATCCACATGACAGGTTCCCTTTAAGGACTCAGACATCAGGGCGTACCTGTACGCCCTGTGTCCGTAAGAGGTTAATTAAAGTGTAACTAATTTTTTTATTTTTTATGTATCGGGGCAGTGAAACTGAACATTTTTGTAATATACTTTAATTGCTGAAATTGTGCATTTCTATTAGAAAAATAGCTCTAAAGTGGCCCATTTTGAGCCTTAGCAACGCTCTTTTGTTTACATAACTGTGGAGACTTGCTCAACACTGACCGTGTTATGTAAACAGAAGACAGAGGATCATTGCTACGGCTCAAAATGGGCCACTTTAGAGCCATTTTTCTAATAGAAATGTACGATTTCAGTAATTAAAGTATATTACAAATATGGTCAGTATCGCTGCCCCTATACATTACAAAAATAAAAAAAGAATGACAGTTAAACTTTAAGATATGAAGGAGGGAAAATAAGGAGATGAGACACAGGCTGCAGGGCAGAGCCAGCTCTACCTTCAGCAGCCTGACTGGGCTTTCAGCGCTACCAAACATACACGAGAATACAGCACTACATAGAGTGAGGAACAGAAGTATTTGAACACCCTGCGATTTTGCAAGTTCTCCCACTTGAAATCATGGAGGGGTCTGAAATTTACATTGTAGGTGCATTCCCACTCTGAGAGAGGTTATTACATTGTATGATTTTTAAAGAATTTATTTGCTGAACATAAGTATTTGAACACAACAAGAATTCTGTCTCTCAAAGACCTGTCACTGTGCCTTTAAAAAGTCTACCTCTACTCCACTCATTAATCTAACTTAGTAGCACCTTTCTGAGCTCTTTAAAGACCCCTGTCCACCCCACAGTCAGTCAGACGCCAACTACTACCATGGGCAAGACCAAAGAGCTGTCAAAAGACACCAGAGATAAAATTGTGGACCTCCACAAGGCTATGGGGCAATTACCAAGCAGCTTGGTGATAAACTGTTGGAGCAATTGTTAGAAAATGGAAGAGGCTAAAAACGACTGTCCGTCTACCTCGGACTGGGGCTCCATTCAAGATCTTACCTCGTGGGGTATCATTGATGATAATAAAGGTGAGGAATCAGCCCAGAACTACAAGGGAGGAGCTGGTCATTGACATGAAGAGAGCTGGGCCACAGTTTCAAAGGTCACTGTCGGTAGAACACTACGCTGTCATGGTTTCAAATCATGCATTGCACGGAAGGTTCCCCTGCTCAAGTCATCACTTGTCCAGGCCCGTCTGAAGGTTGCCAATAACCATCTGGATGATCCAAAGCTGGCATGAGAGAAAGTCATGTAGTCAGATGAGATCAAAGTAGAACTTTTTGGGCTAAACTTCACTCGTGTTTGGAGGAAAAAGAAGGATGAGTTGCAACCCAAAAGCACTATCCCTACTGTGAAGCATGGGGTGGTAACATCATGCTTTGGGGATGCTTTTCTGCGAAGGGGACAGGACGACTGCACTGTATTCAGGAGAGAAAGAATGGGGCCATTTATTGTGAGATTTTGAGCAACAACCTCCTTCCCTCAGTCAGAGCATTGAAGATGGGTCGTGGCTGGGTCTTCCAAGATGACAACGACCCGAAGCACACAGCCAGGAGTGGCTCCGTAAGAAGCATATCAAGGTTCTGTAGTGGCCTAGCCAGTCTCCAGACCTAAATCTAATAGAACATCTTTGGGGGGAGCTGAAACTCCGTGTTGCTCAGTGACAGCCCCGAAACCTGACAGATCTAGAGGAGATCTGTGTGGAGGAGTGGGCAAAATTCCCTGTTGAAGTGTGTGCAAACCTGGTCAAGACCCACAGGAAACGTTTGACCTCTGTAATTGCAAACAAAGTCTTCTGTACCAAATATTAACACTGATTTTCTCAGGTGTTCAAATACTTATGTTCAGCAGTGCAAGACAAATACATTCTTAAAAAATCATACAATGTGATTTCCTTTTTTTTTTTTTTTATTCAGTCTCTCAGAGTAGGAATGCACCTACAATGTGAATTTCAGACCCCTCCATGATTTCTAAGTGGGAGAACTGAAAATGAAGGCTACAGTGACCAACTGACAGTGGCAGGAAACCTAATGGGTGCAGTGACACCAAATTTCTTTCTAGATGCCTAGAAATTGTCTAGGCAGAGACATGTGCAATGAAGGTGCCACCTATGTCTAGATGGTGGACAATGAAACTGTGGGAGCTACTCAGCAGATCAAATCATCCTCTCTACTAGTGGTCTGGCCCGTCCGGAGCCTGTTTACTGTGTGTGTGTGCTCATATAACCACTTTAAAGTTTGTCAATCGGACAGAATGTTTTTGAGTGGTTCGGAGAGGCATGTCTACCTGCAATGATCTTTCACCAAGAGGTACACTACCCAAAAGGAGCCTCTGAGAGACTTTTTAAAGAACAGTTAAAGAAGCACTTGTGGCAAAACTCAATGTATAATCAGACCACATCTGTAATCGTTTACATATATGCCTGAGACATAACTGCATGCAGAGTTTTGCAGTAATCTGACTTCTCTGTCTGAGTACATTATTTTTTTTTTTTTGTCAGTGACTATATTTTCTAAAATAGAAATTCTGGGCTAAAGGTGGCCATAGACAGGTGACTTCAATACAGCTGAGCCACATGTTTACCATTCTGGCTGATATGTCTGCAGCAAGTATGATTAATGTAGACTCCTGCCAAAGATAAATGGGAAGCAGATGTTTATCCTTTATTGGGACCAATGGTTCCTAGGTATCTTTGATTGAGGAACACAGGATATTCAGTCATATAGATTCACAATAATGTACAAAAACTCCTATAATGTTAGTGTATTATGTGTCGACTCAACATGCACTTGATGTGGGGCCAAGTTTACTAATCTTGTACTTATATTGTGGAAACAAACTGTCCACCAACATCTGCTGCAGCAAACTCTCTTACGCTATAATGAGTTTGAAGAAACAAAGATTTTGGAACTCTAGTACCAAATCAAAGTCCTGGCCTTATGAAGATGCTGAGGCATGACCTGAAGAGGGCTGTGCATGCAAGGCATTTGTAGTGAGGAATGGTCCAACATTCCCCCTCAGCATTGTGGAAGTCTTACACAGCTACCAGAAATGTTTGGTGGAGATGTGATGTACAGGTTATTAAATTCAAGGATGTTTATTTAAAGGGGTTTCCCGAAAGATTTATACTGATGTCCCTTTCTCGGGATAGGTCATCAGTATCTGATCGGTGGAGGCCATGTGATGTCACGTTCATCGGTCACATGGCCAAGGCACAGCTCAGGGCCATAGAAGTGAATGGGAACCTAGCACAGCCGCTATACGATGTACGGCGCTGTGCTTGATGAGGAGGGAGAAGGCCGCAGAGCTACTGCGAGCGCTGATGCCTTCTCAAACAAGTGATTGGCGGGGGTCCCGGGTGTCGGATCCCCACCGATCAGAGGATAGGCCATCAGTATAAAAGTTTTGGAAAAACCCTTTAATGTGCTCAATTAGGCTACATGCACATGACAGTTGTTTTTTGCGGTCCACAAATAGCGGATCCGTGTTCCTGTATTTTTTTACATCCACATCCATTCCATTTGTACACAAAGTTTGTAGGTTGTGTTTTCGTGTGTCTTCAGTATTTTTTTGCGTTCCGCCCAAAAAAACTGAAGGCTGTAATTCTTGAAATTTAATATATACAGGTTTCCCAGCAACCATCTGCAAAAATAAATGGATGCGGATGACACGGATGCGGATGACAACGTTTATTGCGGACAAGAATAGGACATGCAATACTTTTTTTGCGGACGTGAAACACGGACAGCGGAGGCGGACAAGAAATCGATGAGTCCACTACATTTTTAACGGATCCATAGAAATTAATGGGAAACCATTAGATACGCAAACCGCGGATCCGGAAAAAACGGAAGCCGCCCGTGGGCCTTCTGCAAATTGCGAAACGGAACAGGCGGCCCATTGTAGAAATGCCTATTCTTGTCCGCAAAACGGACAAGAATAGGACATGGTCTATTTTTTTGCGGGGCCACGGAACGGAGCAACGGATGCAGACAGCACACAGAGTGCTGTCCCCATCTTTTGCGGCCCCGTTGAAGTGAATGGGTCCACATCTAAGCCGCCAAAAAGGCGGCTCGGATGCGGAACCAAACGACGGTCGTGTGCATGAGGCCTAAAACACATGAATCACACAGCTGTTTTTTGTGTTATTACTTTAGGTTGATTGTGTTTGTCTATAATGGCGGCTTAGATAACCAGACCACATTGTGTTAGTAATCAATGCGGAAATTCAGGTAATTCCAAAGGGGTCACTTTTTTCTTACAAGTGTATGAGTAAGTGATTATTGTATAGATTGGAATAGAGCTGTGTAGACCTAGTTTGTAGATTCCTGTGTCAATTATGCGCTTACATTTCTGCTGCAGGCCAAATAAGCACTATCAGCGCCAGACATCTACTTGACTATATGCAGCATATCATGGGGGCATGAGGGTAAGATCCCTGCCCCCCGCTCCAGCCCATGAACACATCAGAAGAAAGGGATATTTTTATATTAATATTATATTACGTTATTTTATTTTCATTAAAGGAATCCTGTCACCAGGAAATTCGCTGATAAACCAGGCACCATGTCTTGTAGGACTAGCTGAGCTGAAGATAATGATATCTTTCACTTAGCAATCTTTTGCTTCATTTTGGAGAAAAAAGGACTTTTATTCCATATGCAAATGAGCAGTTAAAGTGCAATGAGGGTGGGCCCAAGCCATTCTGTGCTCCCTCACTGCTCCTGCTCCCTCTGCTATCCTCTCCTTGAATGGCAGGGCCAGGCGATATCACTATGCAGGAACCTAAGGCCTTATTCACACATCAGTGATTTCCATCTGTGATTTTGAGCCAAAACCTGGTGCGGCTCTAAACCCAGAACAGGTGCAGATCTTTCCCTTATACCTTATGTCTGTGGAGGCTCCACTCCTGGTTCTGGCTCACAATCACTGATGGAAATCACTGACCAAAACCCTGACGTTTGAATAAGACCTAAACCTGTCAATCAGGGAGTAGAGGGAGGGGCCGGCAGATGGAGCAGGAAAAGCAAGAGTGCACTGAGTGGCTTGGGCCTGCCCTCTGTGCACTTAACTGCTCATTTGCATGTAATTTAAAGCTATGACCCCCTCTGTATGATCGTAAATTTGATGGCCTGGCCCCCGACACCTGGAAAGACCCCTTTGTTAGGTCTACAGACATAGTCATATAGACTTGGATGAGGTGTAAATGACTGCAGTCTACAACCTATTAGTCACTGTGTCTGACTGGCTATAACGGTGTGTGACACAATATATAAATGTTACAGACGTGATCATGACATGCATGCTCAGCAGAACCAAGCATGCACGACACCGGGTGAATCACAGCTATTGTCTATCCAGCAAAGTTAGTGTTGGGCATCGAGACCTTGTCCCAGTCCTGACACCCAGTGATTTACTGGCCAGCCCTCTTCCCATGGTCCCCTCATGTAAGGCGTGCCAGCGCCTTTAATAAGCTGTAGCCATGCATCGACTTCCCTTTTCTGATTAATTTGTCTCATAAGTTATGACTCAAAATCACAGACTGAGCGGGGCATTCTGATACTGAATCCCTAAAGTGAGCCGGAGGAGACATGTCTATCATGTTGCAATCGCCTTCAGCTATGTGTAAGAGTAGACGCTTTCTTTATTACTAGTGATAGATTGTTCAGGGCAGTATTTAGGAGGAATGTTCTCTGAGGATTCCCAAAATTATTCATACCCTTCTCAGTAATCAATAGAAAAGCCTTTATTGGCTATTACAGCAATCAAACGATTCCTATAATTGCAGACCAGCTTTTTGCATATCTCCACGGGTATTTTTGCCCATTCATCTTTAGCAATGAGCTCCAAATCTTTCAGGTTGGAGGGTCTTCTTGCCATCACCCTGATCTTTAGCTCCCTCCACAGATTCTCAATTGGATTCAAGTCTGGACTCTGGCTGGGCCACTCCAAAACGTTAATGTTGTTGTCTGCTAACCATTTCTTCACCACTTTTGCTGTGTGTTTTGGGTCATTGTCATGCTGAAATGTCCACTGGTGCACAAAGCCACGTTTCTCTGCAGACTGCCTGATGTTGTCGTTGAGAATCCTCATGTATTGCTCTTTTTTCATGGTGCCGTTTACTGTGATTAGGTTCCCTGGTTTATTGGCTGAAAAACACCCCCAAAGCATTAGGTTCCCACCACCATGTTTGACAGTGGGCATGGTGTTCTTTGGGTTGAAGGCTTCTCCCTTTTAACGCCAAATGAAGGAAACATCATTGTGACCAAACAATGAAATTTTTGTTTCATCTGACCATAACACAGAAGACCAGAAGTCTTCTTCTTTGTCCAGATGAGCTTTTGCAAAGCTTTTGCAAAGGTCAAAAATTACTTGCTGTCTGAATAAAAGTAACTTTAAGTCAAAATTTGACAGGGGTATGAATAATTAGGGCAGCATGAATCTATCTATCTATCTATCTATCTATCTATCTAATCTTCTATCAATCTATCTATCACCCATGTGGGTGGCAGCGTTCTCAAATCTCGATGTGCAATCCGTTAAATAGAAAATAAAGAAGTCCGCAGCACTCCTAGATGTTGATAAAGTACAACAAATTTTATTTACCCATGTGTACAGATGCCACGTTTCAGTCCCCTTGAAAATGGTCCTGTGTGAGGACTGAAATGTTGCATCTGTTGTTCACATGGGTGAATTAAAGTTGTTATACTTTTTCAACATCTAGGAGTGCTGAGGACTTCTTTATTTTATCTATCTATATCTTGGCAATTCTATTCAGTATCAAAATCTGCCATGTTTCAAGGTACCCAACTATCTCCACGAGTCATGGAATTTAATGGTCAGGGCCACACACATGCATTACCACCTTCTTGAGGTGGAAATGGGGCCCCTACCACATTTTCTGCCTAGCAGCCTATATTAGCTTTATCAGGACCTGCTGCTGACTATCCAATCACTGAGGTTGTTCTGAATCAATAGTTACCTCCAGCTATGCAGTCCCCAAGTGTTATCCAAAATAGACATTTTATAGTAGGTCCCATGACCAAGGAGAACTGGGTTTAAAAAAAAGATACTCATAATACAATATCAGCTTTGATTATAAAGGGACAAACAACCAAAGTCCACAGCTGTCACAGCTGTGCGAATGTCCTCTAGAGAAGCTTTGATGCTTTTTTTCTTAACATTTGAGAGACATTCTTGATGCACATTGTCTATGTCTTCTTTCCAACTTTTTATTTTTAGAGGCCTATCAGGCGTTTCAAAGGTTTGTCTGAAATTTGAAAAAAGGTTTGTTTTCTTTTCCATAAAGTGCACCGCTCGTGCCCACAGGCTGTGTAAAGCGTTGCAGCTCAAGCCCATTGAATGGGGCAAAGCTCAGATACAAGACAGTGGCCATGGTCGAGAAGGGTGCTGTTTCTGGAAAGACATAGAACCCCCTGGTCAACCCCTTTTATGGGGTTAACTGGACCCTGAAAGAAATTGGAGGATGGCCAGGTATGGTGTGTGAGCAAAAAAGATAACTAATTTGCCTGCTCTGGTTGTCCTCGTTCCTGTGGCATGTCTCCATCTCATCTGGTCCCTGTCTGGCTGGAAGTGTGATGTGCCAACTGGCTGCCAGAGGCCGCTGATTGGGACAGTGAAGTGATGCAGGAATTGGGATGATAGCAGGTGACTTGAGTTTAGTTTTTTTTTACTTGTACTTCACGTGTTCCACGTGTCTTTTATTATACTTTCTTATCATTCTAGTGATATAAGATACCACGACAGACACTAATTGTGTCACCAGTTCTTTGCTTCCCTAGAACAATAAGCAGGCATGTCCAGCTCTCACAATTGGGCTTATTCATACAGGAAAACACATTAATAACACACCGTATTTTTCGCCCTATAAGACGCACCAGCCTATAAGATGCACCTCGGTTTTAAAGGGGGACAATAAACAAAAAATATTTTTCATTATACCTCAGGTCAGACCAGCAATCAGACCCCCAATGTTAATTAGACCTCAGCTTACAGCCCCAATCAGACCCCATCAGCCTCATGTAGCCCCCAGCTTTATGTCAGCCATCAGCCTAATGTAGCCCCCAGCCTCATGTCAGCCCCCAGCCATCAGCGCAAATAAAATAAAAATAAAACACTTACCTCTCCTGCTCCCGGACGCCCTGCCCCTAATCTCCAGTGCGCTGTGTCTTCCTCCTGCCGCGGCTTTGCTGTGAACCAGCGCACACAGTGTGCGCAGCCCTGCACAGCCGACAGCCGAGGACCAGGAAGCGGTGAGTACAGAGACTTCACCACTTCCTGGTCCTCCGGTACTAATGAGCGCTTCCATAATTGAAGTGCTTCATTAGTATTCGCCCCATAAGACGCAGGGGCATTCCCCCCACCCAATTTTTTTGGGGGGAAATGTGCTTTATGGGGCGAAAACTACAGCAAGTGCACGCATGGTCAGACTGGCCCACCAGAGTACCACAGGATCCCCTGGAGGGCCCAGGCTCTGATACCATAACGGGCCCCAAAGATCCTGGAGACGAAATTCCATTTGCTGCCTTTGTGGGTATATTTCTTTGTTTAAAAACCTATTAAACTTTATTGATGATATAGAGGTTGGGCATAGAAATACATTTTCTCTAGTGGGCCCCAAGATTCCCAGTCCGACACTGTGTGCACTTGTCCTTTTAGTAGCTCCCAAATACAGCAATAACCAGTTAAGTAGCTGTATTCTGCTTGTGGACAAGGCATGTTGTGACAGTACTTTTTTATTACACTTACTCCATAGTATCACTTTTTTATATCTTTGTGTAACCTGATAATAACTATGTGTAAAATCTGTTTTCACACCTTTATATAACCCAGCTCCTCTTGTAAATTTAACTTGGATGGTTAGAATAATAAAAGGGTTTTCCAGAATTCATATATTGACTACATATTCTCAGGATTAGTTCACCAGTATCTGATCACTGAGAGTCTGGCTCCTGACACCCCCTATCATTATCTGTTTGTTGCAGGGCTAACCAGAGCGTGGCAGCCTCTTCATTTTCACAGCATACAAAGCACAGCAGTGCCATACATTGTATAGTGGTTGTGCTTGGTATTGCAACCCAGGCCCATTCACTTGAATAGGACTGAACTGCACCTAGGCCTGTGATGGCTAACCTTCGGTACTCCAGCTGTGGTAAAACTACAACTCCTAAGATGCACACTTGCTTGGCTGTTCTCAGAAATCCACAGAAAGTAATGGAGCATGCTGGGAGTCGTAGTTTCACCACAGCTGGAGTGCCAGAGGTTTGCCATCAATAGGCCATGTGACTGATGAATGTGATGTAGCTGGGCAAGGAAGAGGCTGCAGTGCTCCCTGGAGTATCAAATCCTCTTCATTCAGCTGATCGGCAGGGGTGCCTGGAGTCGGACCCCCACTGATCAAATATTGATGACCTACCCTGAGGATAAGTCTTGGAAAACCTGTTTAAGTTAAATCAAGCCTGGGTAATATCCTGGTGGCAGTGGGGTACATAGAGAAGTAAGGGCCCCATAGCAAGGATCCAACTGGGCCCCCCACAGGACAGAAGGGCTTTTGCCTAAACCCTTTTCGATGACCCTTGGGCCATTTTTCCACTGCTTCATTTGCTAAAAGTTGTTCTTTTAGAGGGTAGAGTCCTGACCAAGTTTTCACCTCCAGTAGAAGAAGAGATGATCCCAACTAAGACTGGTCCCCTCTTGCCCTGGGCCCGATAGCAGTCGCATGGTCTGCCACTATGGTAGTTAAGCCCCTGCCTGGTGGCAATTAAGCCTCGTTTCTTCATAATATTCTGTTTCCTGTGAGTTTACATTTGGAGAATATCATGAAAAAGGACCAGCAGAAGGATAATTGCTATGTGTAAATGGATTTTAAAGGGGTTTTCCGAGACTAAAATACTGACTTGTGGGGGTCTGACACCCGGCACCAGTGCTCGCAGTAGCACCGCGGCCTTCTCTCAGATTTCCCTAGGCCGAGTGACGATACATTCACTGGACACATGACCTAGGAGCAGCTCAGCCCCAGAAGGGAATAGGGCTGATCTGCGATACCAAGCACGGCCGCTATACAATGTACGGCGCTGTGCTTGGTAAGCTGCGAGAAGCCAGTGGCGCTCACAGGAGTGCTGTTGCCTTCTCAAACAGCTGTTTGGCCGGGGTCCCAGGTGTCGGACCCCACCAATCAGATACTGAGAACCTATCTCGGAAAACCCTTTTAAGGCCTCATGCACACGACCGTGCTGTTTTTTGCGGTCCGCAAACCGCGGATCCACAAAAAACGGAAGACGCCTGTGTTGCCTTCCGCAATTTGCGGAACGGAACGGCCGTCAACAATATAAATGCCTATTCTTGTCCGCAAATCGCGGACAAAAATAGGACATGTTACATATTTTTTGCGGGGCCGCGGAACGAAGCCATGGATGCGGACAGCACACGGAGTGCTGTCCGCATCTTTTGTGGCCCCAAAAACGGCGGCTCGGATGCGGACCCAAACAACGGCCGTGTGCATGAGGCCTTACACTGAGATTGAAGGTCTCTCCTATAGCTTCATTTACCTCACCGATCCGTTTTGCGGTCCACACTTTTTGTGGGCCCCATTGTCAAAATGCCTATTCTTGTCCACAATTATAACTGCATAATTTGCAGCTGCAAGGTTGACATCCGTGTGCTATCCGCATTTTTTGTGGCCCCATAGAAATGAATGGGTCCGCATGTGACCCCGAAAAATGTAGATCAGACATGGACCAAAATATGATTGTGAGAATGAGGCCTGATCTTATTGTCCTTACTGAAGGTGAAAGGATCCAGATCTCCTTGTTATGACCACTACCTAGTGGCTTCAGCCTGATAATGGACTGGTGTGTTGTGACTGTGATTATGACTATGGCACATACCTTAGTGGGCGTGACTCAGGAAAACACGCTTCACTGACATCATCAAACCATTTTCCACCTAGTCCAGTGATGGCGTATATCCTCCATGTACTTTATCATTTAGCTATAATACCCTGTCTAGATTCAATGCGCTGCCTGTGCTGTTCATAGTGCGCCCTGCGCTGATTATTGGTAGGATAAGTCTAAGGCATATTTGTACACCATAGACTTTTTCCAGGGTACGGGTGCCCACAGAGAGGGCTCCAAGTGCCGCCTCTGGCACCCGTGCCATAGGATTGCCACCATTGACCTTGTCTATCCATCCCTGCCTGAGGCCAGTGGCCCATTTCTCATTCCTAAAATGTAATGATTTGTCAGACGACTTGCTTGTACATGTAATGCTTTTCTATGAGGGGATTCGCCAGTAACTTTGTTTTTTACAGTCTCTTTTAGACAGTCAGGATGTTGCCTCAAGCTGTCAAAGTCTCATCTTAAGTTTGCAAAACACAAGCCTCCCTAGCAATGATTTTACGTCACAATGACTCAGTCCACGATGGGAGACTGATCACCACTTCCCTAATTTTACACTTGCACCTGGAACTTCCCTCTCTACGCAACATAAAAGCTGCCAATAAGGATTTTACACAGGGTTGGACAGTCATCATCATCATCACCATGTAGTCACAGTGTCAGGATATGAGAGCTTTAACAATTATAGAAACACATTGTTTTGTACATTTTTATAAACCCTCGGTTGGTGCTGTGTCAAAGCATGAAGACAATAGAAACCGACGTGTAGAATAACATACAATAAAAGTTATTTTTTCCAGAAACGCGACTAAATCTGTTTATAGGTTGTGTCTATTATTGGAAGAGAGCCTATCTTGGTTACTATAACTATATATTTTGTATATAAAATGTAAAAAATGAAAATAAGACATCATAAAGTACATGACAATTTCTTCCTAACAAAGCTAGAACCAGCCCTGTACCTCACATGGATCCAGAGATCTCCCCATTCATTGCTCTGCTAGATTTATATCAAGCTGACAGCTCAAGGGGAGTGTCTTTTCTGCTGCAGCTAAGGGTGTGTGTCCATGCTCTCCCTATCACAGCTCAGGGGGCGTGTCCGTGCTTCCCTATCACAGCTCAGGAGGCAGTTGAAGTATTAAACTGAGCATGTGCGGCCTTCTCGGTGAGCTGGACAAAGAAAGAAGAAAAAACTCAACAGCAGGTGGCGCTATACAGATACATTTCATTGAATAGCTCAGTGGCTATAATAAAAGTTTAATGACATGCAATTACAAAAGTATTCAGATCCAGGTGCTGGTTTGAAAACCGTAGAATATATTTCATGGGAAAAACCCTTTGCAATATATTCAGAGTATATGATAGAAACATTATTGAAGTATCTGAACTAGCTGTAGGCACTTTCAATATAAATATTGTTAAAACAAATATGTTAGGTCGTTTCTACAATTTAAGTTTGCTGGATATCTCATGTTTAAAGGGGTGGTGTCATCTCAAGCATTGGCGGCATAACGCTAGGATCCCATTCTTATTCAAGTGAAAAGGAGGGAGTTGTCCTATTGAAGTGAATGGGACGGCGGAGTTGTAATTTCACTGCTCAAAGCTGCAATGTTGACGGCGAGCAAGTAAACAATGAAGAGAAGGCAGCGCTTGTACGAGCACTGCTTTCTCTTCAAACAGCTGATCAGTGAGGGGTGGGGGAGTTGGTCCTCTTCCGATCTGATATTGATGACCTGAGGATAGGTCATCAATATAACAAAAGTGAAGGAGCCCCTTTAAAGACAATGGGGGACATTTTTTATGACTGTCGATTTAGACGCCGGTCTTATTCCCTCTGCACAGTCGGTGAATGCCCCAAAGTTATGTTGAGGCACAACCAGGGGCATTACTACCATAGTGGCAGACAATGTGACTGCTATGGGGCCCAGGGCAAGAGGGGGCCCAGTTGGGATCATCCCCTTTTCTACTGGGGGTGAAAAATTGGTCAGGACTCTACCCTCTAAAGAAACTTTTAGCAAATGAGGCAGTGTAAAAATGGTTTAGACAGAAACCCTTCTGTCCTGTGTGGGGGGGTCCTGGTTTGATCCTTGCTATGGGGCCCTTACTTCTGTTTGTGCGCCACTGGGCACAACCTCTACATAACTTTGGCGCTTGCTACCGCCGGCCATGTGACATGCTTTAACTTATGCCCGCTCCCTTGCTGGCGTACTTTAAGCTAGTTTTCCACACCAAAAACTGCCGTGAAAAATGATGGCCCTCTTCCCCCGCCCACACCACTCCCGTTTTTTTGCCACTTATTAAAAAGTTAATCAATGACCCCCAATATATTTTATCTCATTAAATTCCGCACTATATTTAGTTACAAAAGCAAAGGAAACATCAGTTTTTTTGGTGTTCCTTTCTTGCTGTCAGCATATTTTCTCTTTTACGTCTACCCATTTTTTTCTTTGCTGCCTCCATCGACCACCTAGGATAACCCCCTTCTAACAGCCGATTGTGCACTTTTTGCTGCTTCTCCTCCCATAGTATCTTGTCAGGGCAATTCCGCCTAGACCTAAATAACTCCCATATTGGTACTGCCCTATTCACATGACTGGGGTGGCAAGAGCTAGCATGTCACAAGGTGTTCCCTGTTATAGTTTTGCAGTATGTCATGGTTTTCATTGATCCTTGGATTGTGTCACTGCCTACGTCTAAATCAAGCAATTTCAGTGGGATAAAGAATACATTTAAATCTAACATGCCTAACAGGGGTGGAGACCTCAGAAGGAAACTTCTGTGTCGGGAAGCCTTCTGGATCTTTACCTTAGGGCTCATGCACATGACTAGAGTTTTGGTCCGCATCCAATCAGCGTTTTTTGCGGGTCGCATGCAGACCCATTCATTTCAATGGGTCCACAAAACGCTGTCTGCATTCGTATTTTCGTTCTGCTGCCCCGCAACTAAAATAGAACATATCCTATTCTTTTCTGTTTTACGGGCAAAAATAAGCATTTCTAACAGAGAGTATGACGTGCCAATCTGCAAAATGCGGAACACACACGGTCGGTGTCCTTATTTTGCAGATCTACGATTTGCGGACCGCAAATACAAATATGGTTACGTGCAGGAGGCTTTAGGCTATTTTCACATATGCAGTAAGAGATTCCTGCCGGAGCTCTATGGATCCAGCATTGCATAAAGCCGTGAGTTCTCACCGCTCTAGAGATATACAATAGGCATAGGTTGCTCACAGGACTCCATTGTAAAAGAAATGCATACTTTTTATTTTATTTTTATACAGAAGAGAACAACAGAAGTGTAACATCCAGCATATCAACAAAACCCAACAATTAACCCTCCCCCCTGGTCCTGTGCGTTACAAATGACCTAATATCTGGAAAATTAAGTATTACTCTGATTGGATAATGGTGTCCAATGGTGAAGAACGTCCAGCAGATACCATGAAGTAAATTTGAAATGTGACTTCAAACGTAGTTTTGTATTTCCAAAGCAAATGTGCAACAAATAATCACCACTTATCGAAAAAAAAAATTGGGTCTGTTTTTCTGTATCTATAAGACCATATGTCCAGTCCATTCTAAACAACAGATTAAAATTGTTATCAATCAAAGACATTGGGGTATAACTGGATTTAGCCAATGGCGTAGGATACTTTTCCTAGTAGCTACTGCCCAGATGTGTAACATAGCTTTCTTACTAGGTTACTAGTTGTACTATGTTAGACCGTGTTTGTCTAAGAAATACATTCAGACATGATTCCACCGACTCCCTGGTCTCCATGCTGATATATCGTCTAACAAAACTATGGGCTTGTAGGAAAATAAAAGTATTAGGAGTGAATGCCGGGAATTTTTCTGCATCTGCCTCAAAAGATAAAAAAGAGAAATTATTGTCTAATAAATCCAACATTAAGGAGCATCCCTGATTATTCAGGGTAGTATAAATCCCGGGTTGTTTGCCCTCCAAAAAATGTGGATCACCCAAAAACGGTTGGAAAGGGGTGTGACATAATTTCCAAACCCTCCTCCATGCTTGAATAGTAAACCATAAAACTGGGAAACCTTGGATATTGGGTGGCTATATATCATCAGATACATGCAGTAACTCCTCTAGTGCTATGAGTGGTAAGATCTGTCCCTCTAATTGTACATTCACAAACTGGGAGGATCTATGGAACCAGTCTACAACACATCTAAAATTTGCAGCTAGATTATAAAGTGATACATCTGGGAAATCCAATCAATTTTGGAAGCCCCAATTTTGCCAGACCAATATGGTGTTTTTTAGACCCACCAGAAATGTCCTCTGGTGTATCTGTATGTCAGTTTTACGAAGAAGTAGTGGTAATGTTTGAAGGTAAAAGAGTAATTTAGGGAATGCCGCCATTTTGATAAGATGGCATCTACCGGAGAAGGAAAGGTTAAAGTTTTGCCACAATTGGATTTGGGAATGCAGGGATGCCAAAGTAGGTTTAATGTTTAACTTATATAAAAAAGCCGGTAGTCCCACTTCTAGATATTTGATTGATTCCTGCACACTTTTTCTTGTGTATGTCTACTAGTATAGGCACAAAGGACACTCCTTTGTCATCGCCCAGCTCAATGGGAGCTTCTGGATACATTCAGCACATGTGACTTCTGACTTAACAGTTGCTTCTATATTATGTCTACATGAACCTTGGAGGAGGAAAAACCCATTCCTCAGGTTTACTTTTTACTTAGTAATAAAAGTAAAACTGTCAGTATACAAGAAAAGGGAACCGAGATGTGTTCCTTAGAAAAGACTAGAAATTTTAAGGGGTTTTCCAGGGATTAAAAAAAAACACTTAGACCACAGTAACCACAGACCGCTGTGATGATGTACCACCATAGTGATATCACCATGGATGACGCATAATCATGCAGGCATGTGGTGTATGGAACCTTAAAATGGTTGTCCACAATGGTTGTCTAGTATTTAAAAAAAAACACTTGAAAGTTGGATAACCCATTTAAATGGTTATCTTTAGTTCAGGGCCGGCCTATTTGGAGAGTCGATTCCCACTGATTAGATACTGATGACCTATTCTGAAGATAGGTCATCAGTATTTAACACTCGGAGAACCTTTTTTTTTTTTATATTAAATTTGTTTATTCAGTTTTATAACACAAGATGAAAGAGAGGAAATTTGACAGTACCGAGTCCAAAAGCATCAGTACAAGTTCTGCCAACATGGCAGACATAATGCCTTATATATCACATTATACAAATAATGGAATAAAAATCCAATACATAGTCTATAATTAGAGATGGCCTTGCAGTTCGCCCGGCGTTCGTTTTGCGGCAAACTTTGCCTGTTCGCGATTCGCCGAACATATGGAGAAATTCGCGCCCGCCATATTCTTTTACATTGTAAAGAACTGTGACCCATGACACATCCATCAGGTGGTACAGGACAGCCAATTGAGACATTTCAGCACATGGACATACCCCCTACCTTATAAATAAACCTGATCTGGCAGCCATTTTACATTCAGTGTTTTGCCAGTGTAGGGAGAGGTTGCTGTGTGGAATAGGGACAGGCTGTTAGGGACACCACACGCTAGCTAATAGGGCCACAAAAGTCCTTTTAAGTACTAGTATCTTCCGCATCTGTGCTTCCGTTTCCACAAAAAAATAGAACATGTCCTTTTCTTGTCTGCAATTGCAGACAAGATTAGGCATTTTCTATTATAGTGCCGGCGATGTGCGGTCCACAAATTGCGGAATGCACATTGCCGGTGTCCGTGTTCTGCGGATCCGCAAAAAATCCGCAAAAATTTGAATAATACATCTGGTATGTCACTGTCCATGTTGTGAGACTATTTGTGCACTTCTAGTAATTATTTCTTGCCTGCAAATATGAGCTGAAGGTTTTTCAGGTTCGCCTGCCATTAAAATGAATAGGACCCGCCGCGAACTTGCGGTTCGCGAACATTTGATCGCGTTCGCGAACCGCCCCGGCAGATGTTCGTCCATCACTATCTATAATCATATTGGAACATTAGATCTTCCTGTTCTCTTCCATGTTACATTAAACTCGTTCTTCCACTGTCAATCCAAACTTATCACCCCTATCCCCCTCAAAGGTGGTTATCTCGGTGGTCATTGCCATTGGTCATCCCAATCTCTCCCCCCACTCACCCAGCCCGCTCACCCAACAGCAAAGGCAGTCATACAGAGCCTGCAATGTATTCCTCATATCTCTCGGTCCGTACCAAAAGGTTTTTCCATTCCCGAACGCTAGGTGCTGTTTTTGCTCCCCATTCTCTTGCGATAATGACTTTTGCCACCATTAAACCTCTTGTCCAGATCTTTTTTTTTTTTTCCCTAAAAAAACAGCCACTTCCGGCTAAGTATATGGGAGGGATACTAGGGACTCTGCACTTAGGGAACTATAAACCCCTCACCAGTAAGATTGTATACTCGGACAGAACCATATCATATGGATATAATCAGTGGGCTCTTGGCTACACCTCCAGCATTTTGGTTCGCGTTCTTTGTAGATCTTACTTAGTAATATTGGAGTCAAATATATCCTATGTATTATATTAAAATAAATAATCCTAAAATTACTGGATATCGTTGTCTTTTTTATATTTCTATATATATTGCCCCATTCAATTGTGTTTGATCCTATATCCTTTGCCCATTTTTCTTCACTATTAAACTTTAGTGTTCTCCCCAATCCCTTCCTTATTATTCTGTACACCTGAGAAATGGTCACCTTTGTTGTCACGTGTTTAATACAGAAATCGGTAAGTTCGTGATTTAACCCTCTTTCACACTACCGTTTTTTTTTTCCGTTTTGCGGTCCGTTTTTTGCGTTCCGTATACGGTCCGTATACGGAACCATTCATTTCAATGGTTCCGCAAAAAAACTGAATGTGTTCCGTATGCATTCCGTTTCCGTATTTCCGTTTTTCCGTTCCGTTGAAAAGATAGAACATGTCCTATATTTGGCCGCAAATCACAGTCCGTGGCTCCATTCAAGTCAATGGGTCCGCAAAAAAAACGGAACACATACGGAAATGCATCCGTATGTCTTCCGTATCCGTTCCGTTTTTTGCGGAACCATCAATTGAAAATGTTATGCCCAGCCCAATTTTTTCTATGTAATTACTGTATACTGTATATGCCATACGGAAAAACGGAACGGAACAACGGAACGGAAACGGAACCACAACGGAAGCAAAAAACGGAACAACGGATCCGTGAAAAACGGAACGCAAAACATTGAATTCAACATACTGTAGTGTGAAAGAGGCCTTATTGTGATAAAATACTCCCTGTTTTGTGTAGCTTCAAAAGCGTGTTTTAAATCATAATACCGATATTGACTCATTAAGTCTGTACTAATTCCGGGGCATAGTAATTCTTTTAGTGTTCTTATTATCCCGTTTTTAACTAATTGTGAAGCATAGATAATGCCGTCATTTACCCAATATTTAAAATCCGGAATTGATTGGAATTCTACAATGTTGCTATTGCCCCACAAAGGTGAAAAATTTAAAGTGTTAAAAATTCCCAATTTTTTTTTTTATCTTTCCACAAGACAAATCCACCATTCGACAAATTGGGCATTTTTTACCTTTATTTTTAATGAATCCTGTCTCCAATAAACTAAATATACCATATTTAGGGCCATTGAAGCCCCATTCCAAAAATTATTTTATATTATTTCCCCCTGACTTTATCCACTGAACTTGAGCAGCCAAATAATATCCCTGAAAAAAAGGAACCGATAGCCCTCCGTCCTCTTCCGCCAACCAGAGATATTTCTGCTTAAGTTTTACCCTTTTTCTTCCCCAGATTAAGTCGTTCAGCAATCGTTCCAAATGGTTGAAGAAATAATCCTCTATCCAGACTGGACATGACGCCAAAATATACAAAATCTGGGGAAGCAAAATCATTTTTATTAATGCAAATCTATCCGCCTGTCCCATAGATAGCTTCTGCCAAACACCAATTTTACTTTTACATCTAGACATCAAAGGAGTGACGTTCAATCTTACAAAATCTAATATACTTGCACTTAGCTTTATACCCAAATAGTCCATAGATTCCGTAGTTTTTACTACCTTAATACCTAGGGGATTCAGTGGATTTTTCTGGTCCAATGGTAGCAGTACTGATTTTGCCCAGTTGACTTTATATCCCGAAATATCACTAAACTTATTTATTAGCTCCATAAGATAAGGCAGCTCCGATGTTGGGTTCTCCAGGAAGACAAGAATGTCATCTGCGTAAATACTTATCTAATCAGAGGTCCCATTCATACCAAAGCCAGAAATCCCGTCATCCGACCTAATTTTAGCAGCTAATGGTTCTATGAATAAGGCCTCATGCACACGACAGTATTTTTTCACGGTCCGCAAAATGGGGTTCCGTTGTTCCGTGATCCGTGCCTGTTTTTTTTCCCGTGTGTCTTCCATGATTTTTGGAGGATCACCAGACATGAAGGAAAGTTAAAAAAGTTTTGGTGTCCGCTTGGCCGTGGCGGAGCCAAACAGATCCGTCCTGACTTACAATGCAAGTCAATGGGGACGGATCCGTTTGACGTTGACACAATATGGTGCAATTGCAAACGGATCCGTCCCTCATTGACTTTCAATGTAAAGTCAAGAGTCCCTTTTATACCATCGGATCAGAGTTTTCTCCAATCCGATGGTATATTTTAACTTGAAGCGTCCCCATCACCATGGGAACACCTCTGTTAGAATATACCATCGGATTTGAGTTAGATCGTGAAAACTCAGATCCGACAGTATATTCTAAAACAGAGGCGTTCCCGTAGTCATGGGGACGCTTCAAGTTAGAATATACTAAGAAGTGTGTACATGACTGCCCCCTGCTGCTTGGCAGCACCCGATCTTTTACAGGGGGCTGTGATCCGCACAATTAAGAGACGATTTTTACAGAGGGGTTACCCGGAGAAGATAGTAGATAACGCGTATTTGAAGTGCTTGCACAAGAGAGAGGTTCTGGGTAGGGACATCCACACAAAAAAGAAAAAGAGGAGACAACAAAATAATGATGGCGAGCGTACAGCGGTGTTCACATTCGACTTTTCCCCAATGGCTTCCACTATTAAGACAGTAATTTTGAATAACTGGCAGATGCTGCAGAGGGATCCCTCCCTGGCAGCCATGGTGGACAATCCTCCCATTGTCAGCTTCCGCAGAAGTAAGACTATAGGGGATGCCGTTGTCAGGAGCAGCCTCCCCCGTCCAGTTGACAACTGGCTGGGCAGGAGTGCTCCCAGAGGAAACTCCGCATGTGGACACTGCTCTATGTGCGCACACGTATACAAGCAGAAGTATCTGCAGCTGGGACATGTAGGACATGTAGTTAAACAAGTTTATACACTGCAAGACCCAATATGTTGTGTATGCGATTTTGTGCCCATGCAGGAGATTTTACATTGGAAAGACACACATGTGCCTATATGTACGTTTTAGGGAACACAAAAAATCTATTATTACCAGAAATAGAGCAACTAGATTAATTGAGCATATACATAATGAACATGCAGGGAATAGTGACATTTTGAAATGTGCGGGTATTGAAGTGGTCCACACCTCCATGAGAGGGGGGGGGGGGGGGACAGAAAACGCATTCTCCTGCAGAGAGAAGCTGCATGGATAATCAAAACACAAGCCATGGGCCCTCTAGGGTTAAATGACAAGAATGACTTAGCTGTTTTCATTTGATTGGTTTTAGCACACATATGTTTTTTATACCACTTGAATTGTAACCAATGACGTGCAACACAGCGCGAAACAGCTGTAGCCTGTCCATTCACCTGCAGTCTTCCCGATACCCCTGATGAAGCCAGATTAGCTGGCGAAACATGTTGGGGGGCGGAACTTAGGATTTTAACTTGCTGACCCTACTGAGCCCTTACAGTGTTTTTTGTGTGCCTGATACCACAATATATGGTACCTTTAAGCCTATTTAACCTTGGTGTGTATTCCCCAGACATGGGGGCCAAGTAGTTATCAGGCACTTTTTTCTTGGATCTGTTTATACAATTGGGATTATGATGTATGACTGAGCGGTGTTAGTGCACTCCCGCCAACTCATACACCGAAGTGACCCTTTATATACAGTAAGCCTCATGGGGTACAGTGTTTTTAACCCTATAGGTAGCTCACAATAGATTTTTTTCTTTTTTAACATGAACAAGTAAAAGCTATGTTTTATTAGTCTGGGACAAGAGTGGTTAGTTAGCCGAGTAGGCAATAGTGTTTAAGTGATAAATAAACCCTTCCCAGATAGGATCCTTTATAGTAAGTAGTTAGGTTGGACATAATACACATAGAAAAGGGAGGAGGAACATATATTAATACCAATATACAAGCATTGCCATCTAAATAACAGTGCAGGAAGATAAACCAACCTTCTTTATCGATTCTATGGGCAATTGGGGAGTAATCGATAGATCCATGGACATAAACACTGACACCCCGGGAATGTGCCGAGAGGAAAGTGTGGTAGTCATACTTTGCCCAATTCCTTTTCATATAGTTAAGCTTCTAATTTACAAGATGTGTTTCCAGAAGTCATACTATTGCAGGAAAATGTCTCGCAACTACATCAAATATGACCACCCATTTAGTCCTCTCGGCCATACCGCGTATATTCCATGTTAAAATTCTATTAATATTCTTTCCTACACGGCAATACAACCTTCGGAACCCACCGCAGGGGCGGGGAGGGGGAAAAGAGGGAGAGCGACCCCTAGCGACCACCTTTCTCCCGTCCTTTATTCATCTTATCCTTAATGATGGATAAATCCGTTTGAACAATTGAGATTTTAGCTGACAGATCTCCCAGTGCTTGGTTCGATTGCTGAACCGCACTAAGGATATCTGTCAGCTTCTTATCCACTAATTCTATCTGGTTATGAAGCTGGTTATGAAGATGCCGACGCCTCTTCGCCACTGCCAGCTATGGGGTTTATTAAGACCAGTGTCACGTTGACGGCATAGCAGCATGACGTGAGCGCGATCCCTCCCACCTTCACCCTCTTGTCTGGCTCATGTGTGTGGATCCCTTGCACCCGCTGCTCCCCGGCACCCTCTTCTACTGCGTTCCTAGCTGGTGAGAGTCGGAGATGTTGGGAACGGTTTCCAGTCTGTCTCTTTGTGGGGAGCCCCGGCTGTGTTGATGGAGGTCCGGATGGCGCGGATGGTGTTGGTGTTGGTGGTGTGACGGACTCCTGAACCAGCGGTGGGGTTCGTGGCTGTCGAGTCCTCCTGCGCTCTGTGGCCCCTATTGCGGCCCCTACTGGCCTGCCTGGAAGACGGAGCCTTCACCGAGTGCCTGCACGCTATGTTGAAGGTGGCTGGGTAGGTGCCGGGTGCCTTGTGGAAATACACATAAGCAAACCTCATGTACCAACGTGGCCGGCATGGGGCATGTAAGTAGTTTAAGGGGTGTCTCTCGAGCACCAGTTTTTTGGAACGCAGGGCAGGGAAAAATATAAGAAAGCCAAGTATGCAAAATTAATATCGTCCAATATTGGGGACTGCTGATCTATTATGAAAAAGGGAGTGCCGGGTCCCTGATATATTTGTATTATAAGACTCAGCTGGACTACTCTCTGACATAATATATGCCATTATGCCTGAACTATGTGAGCAATATTTGAGGCGACCCCTACGTCTAAGAACTAAAACCAACATCCATTAACACCTGTTGCTAATTGATCTGCTAATCTTGCTAACCCCTTTGGCTGATGAACGTATGGAGACTAAGTACTAATCATCTATGTTATACTCCCGCTTCCGCTATATTCCTGCCATATAGGTCTGTTGGATGGATCGAACGTACGTCCGGGAAGTTATTAGAAATTGCTAACAACAAAACTCATATCTGCTTATATGTCTGTCTTTTTAACCCTTTTTGGTCAACTTACACTTGCTGCCTAATATACTCATCCTATAGTTTCACCGGACTATGTGAGCGAGTATGGGCAGTGAAATAATCCTGAAAGTCAAAACAAGCACCTGTTAAATCTGCTAACATCTGCAGTTATTTGTGACATCAACTTTCTTGGCGGATTACTATTTAGGCTCGGAGGACCACCACGCTTCATAATCCGTTGTGACTCTATATATATATTTTTTTGTTTTGTGTTTGTTGTTGAATTTTGTCTGTTTCAGTATCTATGTCTTATATACTCTAACTAGCATCATATTATCATATACATCTGCTGGATTGTTATGTTTATATAACTTGTAGGTACTCCGTAAGTTTTTTCCCCCTTCTTTTATTTTTTTTATTTTTCTCTCGCCTTTCCCTTCTGGATCCTTGCTGTCGGTTTATGTTTGTCCATACAATGCCAGCTAAGGTCCAGAGTAGGAAGTCTTTGGGTGCAAGCGGAGGCAGTCCAATTTCCAAAATAATTTTTTTTTTAAAATCTTCGTAATATAAGACTAGGACAAATCAGAAGGGTAATAGGGAGAATAAAGTTGATCCAACAGACTCTGTTATAGAGGAAATTAATGATAGAGCAGAGGGATGGAGAGATAGGAATGTAGCAACAGATGAGAAGATAGAATTAGCGGACAATCCTTTTAAATTTAACTTTACAACATTTTATTTAGACCCCCCTAGGGGACCTAAACCTTTGACTGTATGATTGCTTGTACAATACACTGCAAAACAATTGTATCATCATTTTACTGGCATATAATTACACCATTAGGTATGATAGCATTCCTAACACTGTAGGTCTGGGGGCCCTCATTAGGTCCCTGGCTGCCATGACAACTAAATGGCACCCTTTAATTGCATTTCCTAGGAAGGAGACTGAGGGACAGAGGGAGCCCCCTCCCTGTGTCTAACTCCTAAGATGCTGCGGTCTCTATTCCTATTGAGTTAATAAATGGATTCTCATCTATTAGCCAAAGCTAAAAGCAGCTACAAAGAATATCTCTAAGTACTGCACGCCCTTGCATTCCATTGACAAGCCTTAGATTTTTGATGGGACCTGTGTAGTACCTCATTTCTCCTGTAGTTGTGTCACAAGGAAATTGAACACTTGCTGGAAGATTCCTCTTCCAAAAAAAATAAATGTCTGGAATGGACATCCCCTTTAAAGGGACACTGACAGGCCCAATAATCATATTTAGGTATATATATGACAGTACAGGTCTTCTTAAGTGTATTAAAATCATCTAAGTATCCCCCCTGTCCACCTTATAAATACAGTAAACTGAAGTTTTATAACCTGGTTGAAGCGTCTTCAATCTGCCCAAGGGGCGGCGTTTCATCTCCACTTGCGCCCAGCCAGCCTCCCCCAACTGCAGTTTTGAAGCGCCGCCCAGCTCATCAATATTCACTTCGCTGGGCGGCTACTACTGTCCCCGACTTCACAAGATCTGGCGCATGCCCAATACAATCCTATGGGCATCGGCCTCTAGTGTTAACCCATTCTGAGGTGTAAGAGAGCAGCGCTCTTAAGCGCTGCTCTGAACAGTGCCCGGCGCATGCGCATACCGAAGAGGCTGAAGCGGCCTCGAAGATGCTGACTGAATGCAGGCGCGATGTGATCCCGGCCAGTGAGGATGCCGGGCGCATGTACTGAAGATAAGACGGAGGCCGATGCCCATAGGATTGTATTGGGCATGTGCCAGATCTTGTGAAGTCGGGGACAGTAGTAGCCGCCCAGCGAAGTGAATATTGACAAGCTGGGCGGCGCTTCAAAACGGCAGTTGGGGGCGGCTGGCTGGGCGCAAGTGGAGATGAAACGCCGAACCTTGGGCAGATTGAAGACGATTCACCCAGGTTATAAAACTTCGGTTTACTGTATTTATAAGGTGGACAGGGGGGATACTTAGATGATTTTAATAAACTTTAGAAGACCTGTACTGTCATATATATACCTAAATATTGGGCCTGTCAGTGTCCCTTTAAAGTGATTTTCCAAAAACAGCAACACTTTTTTATAACATAAAGCCACCCCTTCAAATCCATCACGCAGGAGCTTTATACCTGGCCAGATGTCTGATTAGGGCATAAAATAGGGATAAGGCATAAACATAAAATAGTGGACAAATAGGTGCTGTACATGTGTGTGTTTGCTGCATATTGTGCTCACAGGTCTCTGTGGTATATGGCATCACAGAATGAGTTGGGGAAGTTCATTTCTTCAGAAATATGCCTACACAATATCACCTACACAAACTTCCTTAACCCCTTAAGGACCGGGCCATTTTTCACCTTAAAGGGAACCTGTCACCCAAAAATCGCCTATTAAGCTGTTTACAGTACCTTATAGTGCTGTATAGTCGTTTCCTGATGCACTTTTTGTTAGTTTTGCAGCATGTATGCTCAGTCAGAAATCGATGTTATATTCAGCTGCTGCCCCGTGCTTCAAGTCAGGCTTGAAGTCACGGGGGCAGCGGCCTCGGCGTCTTACATGGCCCTCTCCCCGCCCCCTGCCTCTGTGACTGACAGCCGAAATCCGATTCCGGGACCGCGCTCAACGGCCGCATGCGCAGTAAAGGGCGGCAGGAGCGCGGTCCCGGCTGCCGCGCGTACTACGCGCCGTCTTACTTTCGCCGCACTGCGCATGCGCCCGACATCCTGTATCAAACGCGCCCGCGCCCAGATGCCGGGCGCGGGCGCGTTTGATACAGGATGTCGGGCGCATGCGCAGTGCGGCGAAAGTAAGACGGCGCGTAGTACGCGCGGCAGCCGGGACCGCGCTCCTGCCGCCCTTTACTGCGCATGCGGCCGTTGAGCGCGGTCCCGGAATTGGATTTCGGCTGTCAGTCACAGAGGCAGGGGGCGGGGAGAGGGCCATGTAAGACGCCGAGGCCGCTGCCCCCGTGACTTCAAGCCTGACTTGAAGCACGGGGCAGCAGCTGAATATAACATCGATTTCTGACTGAGCATACATGCTGCAAAACTAACAAAAAGTGCATCAGGAAACGACTATACAGCACTATAAGGTACTGTAAACAGCTTAATAGGCGATTTTTGGGTGACAGGTTCCCTTTAAAGGATAACTGTCACACTTAGACCCTAATTTCAATTTTCATATATGTAGTTACTAATAACATGATATTCCAGAATCAGTTACTATTAGACTGACCCACCCCTTATTTAATAAGATTCAGCCCTTAGCAACCAGTCTGCATAAAACTGCAATGTCACTATTCAGTTAAGATGGCCGCCACTGCCCTCACCCTGAGGCTAATCCCGCCTGCCCTCACTAGCCAGTAACAATAGCCCCCCAAAAGTGTCAGTAACCAGAGCCCTCCCCCCTAAAGGGTTAATCTCCTGCAGCACAAAGGGGTCCTCTTACCACATGTTGCTTTCATTTATACACTGAGCAGACGGCAGATCTCCCTTCCCTGCTCTGCGCTGCTCCAACTCTACTTCTCCAGCTCTGCTGAGTCAGGGAGCGTCTGCCAAGCGCAGGGACAGGGAGAAGTGCACACAGCCCAGGCACTGTTATCAGCTGCTGGGGAGGACCTGGCTTTAATCATTTACTTACAGTCCCTGGCTGTCAGTAATGTGACCTTGCACGCTGCCTGCTTCTGCGTCCTCCGTCCTTCAACACATAGACGGACCCTGCATAGCAACCTGATTTTAAGCAGAGGTAAAAGTAGGCAGTACAGGGAACAAAACTGTGGAATAAGGGGTAATTGAGTACACAGTGAAAAGTTGAAATAGGGCCACCAAGGAGATATTAATCACCACAATCCAATACTCCCAAAAAAATATATATGACAGTTATACTTTAAATGGAGTCTGTCACCACATTTGAGCATATTAGACAGATCCGATAGCATTATATGTGCCACCCAGAAGTTAAAAACCGTACCTTTGTTGCATATACCGGAGTCTTCTTTCAGCCAAAAATGAACTTTGAATATTCTGTAAATGCGCCCTCTCAAGTGCCCAGGGCGGCGTCTCAATCTTCCGAGCCCAAGACTGGACCTCCCCAACGGCTCATAACCCTGCCCTCCGTGTGCCTCTGCCCGCCCGTTTACGCTCCTCCTCTCTCCTTTTCCACTACGGCTGCGCGGTCAAATTTGTAGCGGGCGCCGTGGAAAAGGAGAGAGGAGGAGCGTAAACGGGCGGGCAGAGGCACACGGAGGGCGGGGTTATGAGCCGTTGGGGAGGTCCGGTCTTGGGTTCGGAAGATTGAGACGCCGCCCTGGGCACTTGAGAGGGCGCATTTACAGAATCTTCAAAGTTCATTTTTGTCTGAAAGAAGACTCCGGTATATGCAACAAAGGTACGGCACATATAACGCTATTAGATCTGTCTAATATGCTCAAATGTGGTGACAGACTCCCTTTAAGAACCAGGCCATTTTTTACAAATCTGACATGTGTCAATTTATGTGGTGATAACTTTAAAACGCTTTTACTTATCCAGGCCATTCTGAGAGTGTTTTATCGTCACATATTGTACTTCATGACAGTGGTAAAATTGAGTCCCAAAAACAAATTTTTATTCATAAAAAAATTGCAAATTTACAAAACAAAATTGCAAATTTCCTAATTTCATTGTCTCTACTTTTATAATAGATACTAATACCTCCAAAAATAGTTATTACTTTGCATTCCCCATATGTCTACTTCATGTTTTGATCATTTTGTGAATGCCATTTTATATTTTTTAGGGACGTTACAAGGGGCTTAGAAGTTTAGAAGCAAATCTTCTAAAACCCACTTTTTCAGGACCAGTTCAGGTCTGAAGTCACTTTGTGAGGCTTGCATAATAGAAACCACCCAAAAATTGCCCCATTTTAGAAACTACACCCCTCAAGGTATTCAAAACTGATTTTTACAAACTTTGTTAACCCTTTAGGTGTTCCACAAGAATTAATGGAAAAAATAGAGATAACATTTCTAAATTTCACTTTTTCGGCAGATTTTCCATTTGAATCCATTTTTTCCAGTTACAAAGCAAGGGTTAGCAGCCAAACAAAACTCAATATTTATGGCCCTGATTCTGTAGTTTACAGAAACACCCCATATGTGGTCGTAAACTGCTATACGGGCACACGGCAGGGCACAGAAGAAAAGGAACGCCATACGGTTTTGTTGGAAGGCAGATTTTGCTGGACTGGTTTTTTGACACCATGTCCCGTTTGAAGCCCCCCTGATGCACCCCTAGAGTAGAAACTCCAAAAAAGTGACCCCATTTTGGAAACTACGGGATAAGGTGGCAGTTTTGTTGGTACTATTTTAGGGTACATAGGGTTTTTTGTTGCTCTATATTACACTTTTTGTGAGGCAAGGTAACAAGAAATAGTTGTTTTGGCACCGTTTTTATTTTTGTTATTTACAACATTCATCTGACAGGTTAGATTATGTGGTATTTTTATAGAGCAGGTTGTCACTGACGCGAAAATACCAAATATTTTTTATTTTTTAGTGTCTCCACCTTCTGAAAGCTGTAGTTTTATTAATTTTTTGGGCGACTGTCTTGTGTAGGGGCTCATTTTTTAGGGATGAGATGACAGTTTGATTGATTCTATTTTGTGGTGTATATGACTTTTTGATTGCTTGCTATTACACTTTTTGTGATGTAATGTGACAAAAAATTGCTTTTTTACACCGTTTTTTTATTTTTTTTACGGTATTCACCTGAGCGGTGGGGTCATGTGATATTTTTATAGAGCAGGTTATTACGGACGCGGCAAAACCTAATATGTCTACTTTTTTTAATGTAAGTTTTACACAATTATTTCATTTTTTAAACAAAAAAAATCATGTTTTAGTGTCTCCATAGTCTGAGAGCCATAGCTTTTTCAGACTTTGGGCGATTATTTTAGGTAGGGTACGATTTTTGCAGAATTAGATGACGGTTTGATTGGCACTATTTTGGGGTGCTTATGATTTTTTGATCGCTTGCTATTACACTTTTTATGATGTAAGGTGACAAAAAATTGCTTTTTTTTACACAATTTATTTTTTGACGGTGTTCACCTGAAGGGTTAGATCATGTGATATTTTTATAGAGCAGGTTCTTACGGATACGGCGATACCAAATATGCCTACTTTTTTTTATTTACTTAAGTTTTACACAATACCAGCATTTTTTAAACAAAAAAAAATGATGTTTTATTGTCTCCATATTCGGAGCTATATTTTTTATATTTTTTTCATGATTGGCTTAGGTAAGGGCACGTTTTTTGCGGGATGAGGTGACGGTTAGATCGGTACTATTTTGGGGGGCATACGCCTTTTTGATCACTTGGTGTTGCACTTTTTGTGATGTAAAGTTTTTTTTTTTTTTTTATTGTATTTATCGGACAGGGTGGATCATGTGATATATTTATAGAGCCGGTCATTACGGACGCAGCGATACCTAATATGTGTGATTTCTATTTATTTTTTCAGGTTTTTTTTAGACATCGAGTCCCCGCCACAGCAGCGCGGGGACTCGATGCGCTCACTCAAACACAAACCCCTTCAGCGGTCAGCGGCATAGAAGGGGTTAATCCGCAGTGATCGCCGATACGGGGGGTCACAGGACCCCCCCCCCCCCCCCGGCATTAACCTAGGGTGCCTGCTGATTGACAGCGGTGATCAGAAATACACAGGGTGTACAGGTACGCCCTGTGTCCTTAAGTACGAGGGCATCATGACATACCGGTACGCCCTGTGTCCGTAAGAGGTTAAAGGTAACCTTTCATCAACTTTATGCTGTCCATACTAACGGCAGAATAAAGTAGAGACAGGTGAGTTGATTTCAGCGGTCTGTCATTTATAAGTTAAAATTAAGTGGTTGCCGAGAACTAACATCACAATCATTGTAGACCTGGCCACCTGAGAAGAGTCATGGTTATTCATGAATTCCTGCTCTCCCTGCTGATAGCTGACAGTCTTCTACCTAGTTTTCTCCCTTTCTCTCTAGGAGAGAACTGACAATCATCAGCAGATGGGGGAGAGTGCAGGAGATTATGAATAACCAGGACTCTTCTCAGGTAGATTTGACTCTTTTCAAGGCCTGAGCTGCAACGATTATGATGCTGGTTCTTGGCAACCACTTACTTTTAGCTCATAAGTGACACACCGCTGACATCAGCATTTCTGTCACTATTTTATGCTGCCCTCAGGGAGGTCACCGAAAAGTAAATGACAGGTAACCTTTAAGCAGAATACTACAGCACCAGATGTGCTGATAGACAATATAAGAAGTTGATCAGCTCTCATTTAATCAGCCTTTCTATCAGCCGATCAAAACTGAATATGGGACAAACGATCCCACTATGATCATTCATCCCCTGCTATAAACTGTACATTATGTTAACAGAACATCCCCCATTTACACGGGGACACGTGCTGCCGACCATAAACCATTCTTGGTGGAGTATCAAAACTAGTGTAAAAAAATCCATGCTAACCGTGACCCTGCTCATTTACTGACAGCATCAGGCCTTTGACAAGGTAAATGGTAATGGCCCGTCATAGATAATCAGGAAGAAGACACAGGAACGGCACAATACAAAATTGAGAAAATATGAACCCTGTTTGTTATTTAATGGGGAAAATAGAAATGTCCTTTTAAGGTATTATGACAAAATAATATAAATATGGAGATGTTGCCTATAGGATATTCATTGCTACCCACAAAAATAGATTGCTATTCACTAGTCTAAGGTATAGTTGGAGTATTTGGATTATATTATTCCTTGTATTGGGGGTAAATATAGGGTTCTGAACCATTTTTAGCATGCCACAAGCATTTGCATACTAGTTGATATAGATGACTAACTTCAGATGGAGAGCTGAGAACATTTCAGGTCACATTTATGCAGAAATTCAGGTTCAGAAACATTCTTGAAGATCGTCATAGGCCCAGAATGTATTTATAATCTCGAGTTTTACTTGTAATGGATTCTTTGCAGCATACTGCCACATGGTACTTTCTCACAATGTCTTTTAGCATCCTTGAGGGGAAGGGGACATCCTTTATAGTGAGGAAGATGACACACGGGACATCTGCTGTTGTCACCGAATGAATCGACTGTCGCTATGTAAAGGTCCAGACAAACCTCTTGAGGTGAAGAACCGAAAATTACATTGAAAAATGGTCTTCTACATGGGTGGCTCTATCAAAGAAGATGGCCACTATGTATATCAAGGAAAATCTGGTCTAGTTAAAAGGATGGTCTTCTTAAATAGGTGGTCTTTTAGAGATGTTTCACATATCTCCCACCTTTTTGGACAGTCAAAGAGGGTCACTTTGGGTTCATTGGGGGAGATTTATCAAACTGGTGTAAAGTAGAACTGGCTTAGTTGCCCAAACCAACCAATCAGATTCCACCTTTCATTTTCCAAAGGAAGTCAATGGGGGAAACGTATCATTCCCCCATGTTTTCTGGCGTAAAAAAGTTGCAAACCTAAATTTCTATGCTGCCCTCACCACTTTGCCCAAAAGAGGGCATAATGAGGATGGGGAGGGGGTAAGACCAGCAGGCCTAACATATTTATATATATATCTAAAACTGAAATCAGATCTGACCAAGTCTAGATTTCACTTTAGGCGCACAGAATGCTGGAGGATGCGTCTAATTTAGGACGGGCCCTGTACCCCGTCATAAATTATTAGGCACATCATACAGCAGAGCAGGGGGTATCAAAGACTGATGTAAAACACTGGTCTATGATAAATCCCCAATGTATTTATCAGTATGTTTTAGGAGTCTGGGAGAAAAGTAAGTATCTGAAGGAAACCTACACAAACACAGGGAGAACTTACAACCTCCAAGCAGATGTTGTCCTTAGAGTTGGACTCAGAACCCTAGTGCTGCATGCCACCAGTGCTAACCACTGCAACAGTGTCAGATATCAAGTTGTCAGCTAGGAATTCACATGAGAAACACACATATTTTCCCTCAAATTAAAAATTTCTGCTTTCTTGACTTTATCAAAACGAGGTCAATTGACGTAGGATGAACTCTTTTTGCTAGACCTTCAGTATCACCAGATATTTTCTGTAAGGTTTTTGCAATATTGATTCTTTGCCAACAAAGTCACACACGCCTTATGTCTACTCAGCATGTCTCTCCAAAACATTCCTTCATGCTATGTTTCCAGCATGCCCTGACATGTCTATGTAGCCTCCATCTACAACTGGGTGCTACAATGTGAACTTGGACCTTTGAGTTTGATAGAATGGGAGCCCATCCTGGTCCTGTCTAACCTGCCTGCTGACCTACATCTTCTCAGGGCCCTGATCGCTCTAAATTACACTATGCCAGCTCAGCAATCTCAGGAATGCCACTGTACCCAGTTCATGTCCTCCAGGCATTATTAGGGTTACAGTTTTATGACGGCCGGTTCATGCCATTAAATAAGAATAATGTTTGCAAACGAGTGTGCATTGCCCATGTGATGGATGGCCGAGCTATTCCACTGCAACAGGAGTTATGACCTTTCTCACACACCGTGAAGAAGATATTGCATCTTTGCAACCCATAGAAGGGGGATTTATTAATACTGGCACCAGGGGCGTAGCTATATTAGGTGCAGAGGTAGCAGTCGCTTGTGCCGCATAAGAAGACACCAGTATTATAGAAAGTGCAGGCTGGTCCAGGGGTTAGGTCAAGAATTTGGCATTGGGGGGCTTGCCGTTTCACTTTTTGCCTCAGGCAGGGCAAAGACTATGTGCTACCCTGCCCCTGGCCACAAAGCACTGAGGGAATGGGGCCCAAGCTGAACCCTTACACCAGGGACCATGAGCCTTTAGCTACGCCCCTGACTGGAACTCACACCCTTCTTGATAGATGGCCATTGTGTAAACGGGCAGAAACATAGCATCTATCAATCATTATTAAAGGGGGTGGGAGAAGATGGGTGGAGTGCTAGGCTCATATTGGGATTAATTTACTAAAGTCCAGGGTTTCAAACACCAGTCTTAGTAAAAAGTCTGCCAGTTTAGGGCTACTTTCACACTAGCGTTCGTCGGTCCGCTCGTGAGCTCCGTTTGAAGGAGCTCACGAGCGGACCCAAACGCCTCCGTCCAGCCCTGATGCAGTCTGAATGGATGCGGATCCGCTCAGACTGCATCAGTCTGGCGGCGTTCAGCCTCCGCTCCGCTCGCCTCCGCGCGGACAGGCGGACAGCTGAACGCTGCTTGCAGCGTTCGGGTGTCCGCCTGGCCGTGCGGAGGCGTGCGGATCCGTTCAGACTTACAATGTAAGTCAATGGGAACGGATCCGCTTGAAGATGTCACCATATGGCTCAATCTTCAAGCGGATCCGTCCCCCATTGACTTTACATTGAAAGTCTGAACGGATCCGCGCAGGCTACTTGCGCACTTGCGAAATTTTTTAAAGTTATTAATGCAGACGGATCCGTACTGAACGGAGCCTCCGTCTGCATTAATATGATCGGATCCGTTCAGAACGGATCCGATCAAGCGCAAGTGTGAAAGTAGCCTAACATAGTAACATAGTACATAAGGCCGAAAAAAGACATCTGTCCATCCAGTTCGGCCTGTTATCCTGCAAGTTGATCCAGAGGAAGGCAGAAAAAAAAAACCCTGTGAGGTAGAAGCCAATTTTTCCCACTTTAGGGGAAAAAGAATTCCTTCCCGACTCCAATCAGACAATCAGAATAACTCCCTGGATCAACGACCCCTCTCTAGTAGCTATAGCCTGTAATATTATTACGCTACAGGAATACATCCAGGCCCCTCTTGAATTCCTTTATTGTACTCACCATCACCACCTCCTCAGGCAGAGAGTTCCATAGTCTCACTGCTCTTACCGTAAAGAATCCTCTTCTATGTTTGTGTACAAAACCTTCTTTCCTCCAGACGCAGAGGATGTCCCCTCGTCACAGTCACAGTCCTGGGGATAAATAGATGATGGGAGAGATCTCTGTACTGACCCCTGATATATTTATACGTATTAATTAGATCTCCCCTCAGTTGTCTTTTTTCTAAAGTGAATAAGGAATAGCCCTAATTTTGATAATCTTTCAGGATACTGTAGTTGCCCCATTCCAGTTATTACTTTAGTTGCCCTCCTCTGGACCCTCTCCAGCTCTGGTATGTCTGCCTTGTTTACAGGAGCCCAGAACTGTACACAGTACTCCATGTGTGGTCTGTAAAGTGGTAGGACTATGTTCTTATCACGGGCATCTATGCCCCTTTTGATGCAACCCATTATCTCATTGGCCTTGGCAGCAGCTGCAGTAAGATGCAGTAAATTTACCCTACTAGAGAGTGAAAAAATAACACCAGGAAAAGAGTAGCTAACTATGCTGTTACACAGTTAATATTTACATTAATGTAGATGGGAATTTATATAGTTTATTCTTTAAACCATTTCCTATGGATATTTCTATGGTTAGTTATATGCTGCCATCTAGTGGCCTTTTTTTTGGTAATGCACTTGTTTTTTCCATGTTCCCTCCCTGAGATCTATGACACATTTCCTTTTGTGTGATGCTCCACCCTTCTTCTAGAGTACAGCACTTCCTGTGTCATGGATGCAGCTAACAAGCCTCATGTAACAGGGACACATGTATTCTGCATGGTACGCTAAAGAAAGTATCATCTTTTGACCGCATAATACCGAGATCCATTCATTCTGCTGTATCCTGTTATCTAATGTACAGAATAAAGCAACTTTGTGGATGAACACGGTATTGGTGAGTTCAGCTATCTGATGAGGATTGCCCGCAGTGATTATATCTGCTTATACAGGCCAGGCATAAAGGTCTTACAAGGGATAGATCGCTATCACAACAATCGGAGTCAGAATACTAACCCTTTAGACAAGTTTATTTAAAAATGTTCTAAATACCCTGTAATAGAGATCGACCGATATTGATTTTTTAGGTCCGATACCGATAATTTGCAAACTTTTAGGCCGATAGCCGATAATTTATACCGATATTATGTGTATTTTTATTTTTGAGAAAAAAATAAAAAATTCCTGCTGAAAATGAATGTTTATTGTTAATGTGTATTTTTATTTTTTTTAGTAAATCTTTATTTTTCATTTATACTTAATATTTATTTATTTATTTTAAATTTTTACTAACTTTTAGCCCCCTTAGAGACTAGAACCCTTGTCCTATTCACCCTGATAGAGTTCTATCAGGGTGAATAGGATCTCACACTGTCCCTGCTGCTGTGTGCTTTGTGCACACAGCAGCATGGAGCTTACAATGGCAGCCAGGGCTTCAGTAGCGTCCTGGCTGCCATGGTAACCGATCGGAGCCCCAGGCTTACACTGCTGGGGCTCCAATCGAAGGAGCAGGGGAGAGGGGATCCTGTGGCCACTGCCACCAATGATTAATACTGGGGGGGGGGAGCGCTGCGCCACCAATGTTGTTAATACTGGGGTGGGGGGCCGCGGGCGCACTGCGCCACCAATGATTAATACTGGGGGGTGGGGGGGGGGGCGCAGTGCGCCACCAATGAAGAGAAATCTTTCATTCATTCATATACAGGAGGCGGGAGCTGGCTGCAGAATCACATAGCCGGCTCCCGACCTCCATGAGCATTAGCTGCGATCCGCGGCACCTGAGGGGTTAACTACTGCAGATCGCAGCTATTGCTCATAGAGGTCGGGAGCCGGCTATGTCATTCTGCAGTTCCCGCCTCCTGACCTGTATATGAATTAATGAGAGACTTATCTTCATTGGTGGCGCAGTGGCCATAGCTCCTCCCCTCCTCTTGTCCCCTGTCCTCCCATTGGTGGCAGCAGCAGCAGCAGCACAGGGGGAGGAGACACTGCTTCCTTCTCCCCTGTGCTGCAGAGGGAACACGGAGAGCGCTGACAGCAGCGCGATCTGTGTTCCCAATACGTTATCGGAATATCGGCAAAATAAATGCCGATAACGGTCAAAATACTGAATATCCGCCGATAATATCGGTAAAACCGATAATCGGTCGATCCCTACTTTACACCACTTTGATAAATGACACCCTATGTTCTTTAACCTGCCAATAAGGCTGTGTGCTGGCTGATTATTTGCAGGGCAAGCTGTAGTTTTTTTAAATACTATTTTAGGATACATGCAACCTTACAATGTTTTTTTTTTTTTTTGTTAAAAACTTTATTTAACAGTTTTTATTTCTAAAAGTCCCCTTAGGCAGCGTTCGGCGATGAAAGCAGGTTGTGCCTTGGTACTAATGTCCGGAGACACACAGGACCAGCACCAGGTGTCATGGTGTGTGGCACCTTTAGATTCTGTGCCCGTTCCTGTGTGGTATTCAGGAATATTGACTAGCCTTCAGTATGTCCAGGACATTGTGGAACCAGTTCTATCACCTTGACTGAACTACAAGTCCAAATTGAAAGAAGTTAGAATGACATACCACAGGAGGATATCCAGCATCTGTATAACTGTTACCATGCCAAAGTGGCATGGAGAGATGCCACCCAGTACTAATGTGACCCCTGCTGCAGAACCCAAAATAAAGAGAGCACCACCTTGGTTGTATGAACATAGACCATGCACGGCTAGCAGTTTATTCTTTTGTACTTTTTCAGTCGAGGCTCATTCGCTGGCAGGAGAACACATCACTGCTCCGGCCTCTGCCCGCTCCACTGAGCGGAGCGAGTGTTGTGTGCTCCTGCCAGTACAGCACTCGCCGTGGCCCCTATTCCAGCAATACTGTGGAATCTGTACACTGCATACATGTCAGCGTTGTACAAGCGTGATAGACACCCTGGAAATTTAGGTGCCTATTAGTTTAGTAAAACACATGAATAAACTATATTAAAAAATAATAATTACAGGCCTAAACCTGGCTTAGTTGCCCATAGCAACCAATCATATTCCACCTTTCATTTTGGACAACTCCTTTGGAAAATGAAAGGAGGAATCTGATTGGTTGCTATGGGCTAATAAGCCAGTTCTACTTTACACCAGTTTGATAAATGATCCCCATAGTGTCAGAATATGGCAACACAAAGCAATTGTAATTTTTAAAAAATATTATAAAAAGCTTTTTATTGTTGTAAAAGTGGTAGACCATTATAAGAACCAAATTTGGTAAATGACCCACAGAATAAAGTAATAATGCTTGATTGTTTGTACTATATACTGTAATACATCTGTATCACATGAATGCTGGAAGAAGCAGGGTGTAATAGGGGCACAAAGATAGAAGGTTCGGGTTCTTCAGAAGACCCTTGGCTAACATGACAACAACTTGACACCCCCCAACGCAATTGCATACTCTGTTTAACCGCTTGGGTACTGACTTTGGCATTTGAGGGGAATATGCAGTACGCAGCCCTGCAGGGTATTGCGATGTGAGGTCATGGTTAATAAGCATACAAGGGTTGCTCTGTGTTGCTCACAGTTTGTAGGGGGACCCTGGGCAGGCGTACAGCAGTGATGGAGAGGCTGGCACAGGGGTCCTCTGGGGCACTCTCTGTGTATAGGGACCAGGCCTGATGTTGGGTGAAATGCCCTGGATGTTGCAGGTGTTTAATGTGCCTGGGGCAAGGTCCCTTTAAGATTCGTGACACCAGTGCCTGTAACGGTGGCACACCGATTGATAGTGGTAATAATTGAGGAACACGCTGTTGTTGTGAACCAAAACTTCCTTTACTGGAAACGGTTAACTTTATACAGTCCTTTGTAAAGTTCCACGTACAGCAGTAGTAATAAGCAGGTTTTAAATATATGGCAGGTACAATGTTCTTTTGCAAGATACTCAGAGGGTAAAACACTTACAGACCAGGCTGCACTTTTCCTCAGAAATCCTGTGCACTATTCCTCAGAACTCCTGGCTGTCTCAATCCCAAGGCCCGTATGCCCTAATGCTGGCTTTATCCTTGGTAGCAAACTTCCTCAGGTATATATCCTTGCTTTGGGTGAATCCTTCTGCCCTTCAGCTCTCTTGTCTGGCTGGAATACTGGCTCTGCTCTGCTTATGGAAACTTAGTTTCTCTCAGGAGGCAAACTCTTCTCCTGGTGTCAATCTTCTGAGCTAACTATGGCTCAATCTCCTCAGGCAGGCTAGTGTGCACTTACTAGTCTCCTGGACTACACTACTCCTTCCTGTCTGGGCCTAACTATATATATTAGGGGTTCCCTAGCTCCCTCTACTGCCTAGGAGGAGGAACTACACCCTAACAGGCCTGATACACAAATACACAGGGAAAATACACATAAAACATCATATCCCTTACAATGGTCATATTAACCCTTGTGTAGTGCCCAAATTTACCTAGTGGGACACTACATATTGAACTCATCTCCCGTCCTGGCAGAGAGAGCAGGGTGCCAGCTGTATAATAGAGCTGGCACTTGTAAGTGATGTTGTGTTATGTTCCTTTATGTTGTTTTGCATCAAAAAGGCACTTTAAGACCCATATGGCACAGTACGGGAAAAGGTTAATAAGGCAGCATATTGTCGTGACAGATCTGCTTATCTTTTTAAAAAGCTGTATTACCTATTTATGGTACAGTTGTCATATAGAAGACCCTTCATTCCTGTATTGTGCAGTGCTGTGCATGCTTTATGGCAGCTGCAATGGAATAAGAGATAATGGCCCAAGAATTGCTAATAGACTATTACAGTCTCCAGGAAGAGACCATACAGCCTTCTCCTCAGGAGACCACGGAGTGACATTGGAGACACATACAGAACCTATACTGTCTATACTGTCTGTATAGTCTTATTATCTTGCCTTATTGTGCAGAACAGCTGCCATTAACTTGCCTATTCTCTAATGATAATGGCACGACTCTGAGCATATTGTCTCAGTCTGCACGACAAAGCTGTAAGACAAAGAAAACAGGGAACATTAGCCTATTATGGCTGTCCAAGTGGCTAATTTGAAAAATGCATTTTTTTTTTCTAAAATGGAGAAATAAAAACATCAAATGTTTTAAAAAATATATGTTTAGCTCCCATTGTTTATATGTGTTCATGGCTGAAATATCGAATAAAAATGGAGTAGCACCTCCACTATATATGTTGTCTAAATTACCTTAATAAGTCAGATTTACATTCCTGAGACAGTATAATAAGCACACCGCCACCACACACTTCCTCTGCCCTGTAATTCTTCTCTTTGCTTTAAGACATATTTTCTAACATTCCATTAAAAAGCTATTCCAGGAGGCCCCATCACTTCTGGTGGCACATGGTGATGATTCAATTCACGGTTTTCTGTGTCCTTCACACTTCCATGCACTGAAGCAGAAGCCTTTGCCAGCAATGTGAGACTGGTACCAGGACAGGACCTAGGGTCGTTGAAACTTTCACATGCTATTCTCTATCGTGCAATTATCAACATCCATGGCGGGATCTCTAGGAAGGGGCATAACAAGCAACCATAGGGCCCACATGGCAAAACTTTGATAACAGATCCACTTTATGGTCACATGACCACCTACAGCATCAAGTTCAGAGCATAAAGATTTTAAGGGTCATTTATTAAGACGGGGGGGGGGTCATTTATTAGACGCCGGTCTTAATATCCCCTATATAGACTGTCTACATAACTTCGGCAGATCCACCGCTGGTTCTAAATGTAAGACGGCTTCCTTGGTCTTCCTTTAGACCATTTTCTACATCTAAACCAGGCATAGAAAATGGTAAATGAGACGAGCCTGCCGGCCTGCCGGCCTGTCTGCTTCCCCGTCCATGCCACACCCACTTTTTTTAGACCTGGCGTGAGCGGGAAGAAGTGGCAAGGTCTTTTGCACCGCAATCTGCACCAGAAGTGCACCTAATATAGGCGTATTTCTGGTTAGTAAATAACCCTTTTTTTTACATACATTAAAAAAATATCTAAAAAAAAAAAGTCCCCAAGAAATTTTAGGAAATTTACAAAAAAAGTGGGAAATCAGGTTTCTAAATTGTCCAGGCCATCTGAAGATGTCCAGGAGCGGTTATACTGAATGGCTGGGGTCCGACACCCTGTACCCCTGCTGATCCACGAGAGTGCAAGGTGTCAGATACCTGTTGGTCAGATATGGATGCCATATACTGAAGATAGGCCATCAATCTAAACCTACCTCTAATCCAGGCAAAACTGTTACCACATTATGCCTAATGCATCCTGAGGGGGCAGTGCGGGATTGGTAGTCTCCCTGTGGTACTCTTACACCTTAAAGGGAACCTGTCACCAGGATTTTGGGTATAGAGCTGAGGACGGGTTGCTAGATGGCCACTAGCACATCTGCAATACCCAGTCCCCATAGCTCTGTGTGCTTTTATTCTGTAAAAAAAACAATTTGATACATATGCAAATTAACATAAAAGTGTCATATCTTACTTGTGTGACCAGAGAAGAGTCATATTTTCAAGCTCTGACTCATCTCAGGTTAATTTGCATATGTATCAAATCGGTTTTTTTACACAATGAAAGCACACAGAGCTATGGGGACTGGGTATTGCGGATGTGCTACCAGTAATCTAGCAACCCATGTCCTCATCTCTATACCCAAAATCCCGGTGACAGGTTCCCTTTAACATTGTATAGGCTAAACTCCTGGTTTTGGTTCACAATCACTGATGGGAATCACTGACTAAACACTGACTGTGTGAAACCGGCCTTAGGCTACTTTCACACTAGCATTTTTAGTGGATCCGGCAAAAACGCTTCCGTTACTGATAATACAACCATCTGCATCCGTTATGAACGGATCCAGTTGTATTAACTTTAACATAGCCAAGACGGATCCGTCATGAACTCCATTGAAAGTCAATGAAGGACGGATCCGTTTTCTATTGTGGCAGGGAAAACGGATCCATCCCCATTGACTTGCATTGGGAGTAATGCCGGCTCTGTCTTGCTCCTTATCCCAGTTCTATTCTGTTCAGTTTTGTCCCCATTGACAATGAATGGGGACAAAACTGAAGTGTTTTTTTTTTACGGTATTGAGCCCCTATGGTGGATCTCAATACCAGAAAACTAAAACGCTAGTGTGAAAGTAGCCTTACTCTGGCACTTAGAGGGGTTTTCCAGGACCTAAGGATAGGTCATCAATATCAGATCAACCAGGGCCATACACACATCTCACAGAGCCCCATAGCAAAACTTACTATGGCCCCCCTGCTCTACCAAGTTTCCCAGTTTGAGTGAGTCAAACACATACCCAGGCAATGCGGAATGTAAAACGTGACTCAGATATTTTATATTCATTATGCAGAGGAAATTTTAATTTAAAAAAAAGAATTGAAAAAAGAATTACCCTCACCCACTTTATCGAACTTTGGTAAACGTGAAATGGATGGTTCATAAGTATACTCATTCTGACCACAATATTACTCAATGTATTGTAGGAAGGAACAAGGGGCCGTCATTGATGGTCGGTATGTGTCACCGAGGTTCCTGGCCTCGGTGAGGTAAGAGACGTTTTTTCTAAAGTGTCATTATTGCAGATTTCAGTCTGACACTTCAGCTGTTTAGTATGGCTGTAAAGCTGATCCGGGATGGCTTTTACTGGGAGTAGTCAAAAGTCCTGGGTGGGTGGCTACTCCCCACATTCCAGGCCGGGTCTTGGCAAGCTTATAAAGCAGTCAGCACTATCAGGTGGTGTGGATCTACCTCCATCTGACAGTGAAGCTGTGGAGTCCTCTGTGCTGAAGGCTGAAGACTGCAAACATGTGTGCAGGCCGCCTGGAAGCCTGCCAGTGAACTTTTCTCTGGCTGAGCATTCAGCCGGGTGTGAACTGACACCTAGGATTCCAGGTGATCATTGTTTTGCTGTGTATGAACAAGCACCAAGACTGTTATGTTTTGCTGAGTGTGAATAAAACACTGAAGTTTGATTTACAACCTGGTTCCTTGCCTCTATGCTGCGTCCGCTAACCTGTCTAGCAGAGCAAACCCCCACAGTATTTAGACCTCACATCTGTCTCCTGCTTCCCTCATACAGGGTATTCTAGACCTGTCTGCCTGACAACATTCAGAATAAAGTCAGAGATCACTTCAAGTAGACTACCTGGTACCTGGAATGTGGAATACAGGGTGACCCCCAATTTGAATCTCTTTATACGTTATATAGCCCACTTATCGAAATAACAGCCTTGGGCTCAGAGGCTCCCCCCTTCCTAACCCTCCTTCTATTTTCCCTAGTTTTCTTTGTAACCCTGTTCACTGCATTAATGTGAACAAATGGGACAGCGTTCCCTGAAGCGGGTTGGATCACTGGTCCTTGGAGTTGTCTGGGCCTCTGATTACCTATGCCATCTTCTTTAGGTTTCATGACCTTGCCCTGTCCTGCTCTTATCTATTTTTGTCCCTATGACACCGGCTGACCTGTTACATGTGCACTTGGATGTGCCTGGATTGCTGAGAAAAATGATGTTTTAATATAGAATTTTTTCCAGCTTCTCACCAGATCGTACCAATTTTAAATCGTGCCATTGTATAGAAAATACAACTTTTCCTAGGAAAAAAAACAAGCCCTGATGCGTCTATATGGCTCCAGGAAGGCACAGAGTAAAAAACAGAAATGCTGCACTTTCACACAGTAGTTATGCCCCTTAGAATAGTGCTGCACCTTAGTGCCCAGCCTACAACAGTGCTGCCCCCTTAGTACCCCCTACATTAGTGCTGCCCCTTAGTGCCCCACTTACAGTGTTGCTGCATCCCTAGTGCCTCTCTTACACTAGTGCTGCCTAGGATGGCCAGATGTCCGGTTTTAGGCCAGGATGGACGCAGTCATTTCCTCCTTTTTAGTAGCTTTCGCTCAGACAGCAGCATTGTGCTATCTGAGGGTGAGCTGCCGGCACAAACTGACTGACTGAAACTGCTGGTAACTAGGGAAAAAGGGAAAGGGGGACAACCTTTAACTCACCCTTGGCCCCTTTATCCAATCTTGATACATAACAAAAGCACACAGCCAACTGTGTCACTTTATTGCTGGGTGGTGATCGGCAACAGCTTCTTTATTAAAGCTTCAAACCTTAATAAACCATAATATCGGAGCGGTATGCCAAACGCTGGACGCCCAGCGGGCCAAGTTCGCTATCTGCTACCACCATATCTCTGCTGTACTCAACTGCCGCCAGCTGTGACTTCATAAACTCTACCAGAATTCGCAGCTCTCAAAATCCGTAATCGGCGGAGCGGTACCCAACTGCTGGACTCCCAACAAGCAAGGCTCTTAAGAATATAAAACAAAACAGAATAACCAAGTATCCATAACTGATCATAACCTTGCACCTCGACCCGCCTCCCAAGAATAACCGCAAAGGGAGAGAGGGCCAATTTGCTTCCATTGGCAAGAGGAAGTGACCGGAACAGGGAGGGGGTATATGCAACCTACAGAATATCCTTCACAGCCCCCATCCAATCTAAGGAGGATCTCAGTGAATTAACCCTTAATGGTCCTAATCTGCCACCTACTTCACCATTACCGTGACGGGGCCAGACTCCCTAAACGCCCTAAGGGGGAAAAGGGGGAGGGGGGACCTCCCTATAAAGTCGGGCGCTTGCCAGGCTTCTCTCACCTCCAGTCAGTCACTAGAGCCGCAGACATGGCTCCCTGTGGCTGACTGAGGGGGAGAGAAGCACCCGGGCTGCCCCAGCTCACCTTCCCATCTAAAAGTTCTTCCCCCCACCGTTTTTTTTCCAGTCGGCGACAGCGGCGTGGCTTCACTGAACAGAGGGTGTGGTTTAGCCATTTGGGCGCATGGATGGTGAGGTCTGGCTTTCTGGGGTGAAGCCGGTGGCCACCCTAGCGCTGCCCCCTTAGTGCCCCACTTATAGTTGTGCTGCCCCGGTAGCTTTAATAAAATAAAAAATAATTACTCACCTTGCCTCACAAACCCCAGTGAATGGAGCACATCCTCCCCCGGCCCGTGCGCTCTCCTACTGCTGCGGAGTACACAGCTGGCGGCTCCCTGCTTCACCATTGTATTCAGCTGTATTTGCATCCTGAGGACACGGATACAGTTGAAAGTAGGACATGCCCTGACTCTCCCGGGTCCACGGAGCAGCCACCAAAATACAGGACTGTCCTGCCCAATCTGGGATGGTTGGGAGTTATGCAGTATACTGTGCTTGTTGGTTTCTGATCTGCACCTCTGTAACAGAGCCTTCCATATAGTACATCTGTGATCTACTGAGTGTTAGGAAATAGCAACCACACAGACCTGAGTGATTCAGTAAGCGTGCGATAAGACCTTACTTTATTGCATGTCTTGGCTTGTCCTGGTCTCTGTATAGAAGGCTGTGACTGAGGAGATAAGAAACTTCACGTCCTCGCTTTGCCTTTGTAGTCATAATGCTGCATGTGACAGCAGACTGTGTACCCAGCGTTTATGGATTCCCAGCTGTCAGTTTCCTCCATGCTGTTTGTACCAATAAGTGGCTATTTCTGCATACGCTTTATCTTTATTATTACTTACTATATATGCTTAAAAATCATATTATCGCCCTTTCCATCCCTTTATAGAGGTCCCGATATTACAGAAATACCCCCTTTACTCCGATGTTCCACTAAGAGCACACAGCAAAGAGTAGAGCCTCTAGGTGTAATGATAACGCCCCTGTTGCTCCTAAAGGCTCATTTGCATACATTCAAATATAATTTTTCTTAGCAATGTGGGCACATATGTAGATGGGACCAACACAGATGCCTTCAGCTGCCAAGCACACATGTAACAGGTCAGCCAGTTTCATAGGTACAAATCTGCTGACAGATGCCCTTTAAAGGGGTCGTCTAGTTTCAGCAACACACTAGAACATGTCCCAAAATTACAAAAAAAAGGGAAAAAAAGCAGCAATACTCAAATAAAAGATCCAGCACCAGTGTCGTATATAGAGAAGTAATAGTAAGGCCCTATAGTAAGGATCAAACCAGGCCCCCCCCCCACAGAGGACAGAAGTGTTTCTGCCTAAACCCCTTTCAATGACCCTTGGGCCATTTTTCTATTTGCTAAAATTTGTTCCTTTAGAGCAGGAATGCTCAACCTGCGGCCCTCCAGCTGTTGTAAAACTACAATTTCCACCATGCCCTGTTGTAGGCTGATAGCTGTAGGCTGTCTGGGCATGCTGGGAGTTGTAGTTTTGCAACAGCTGGAGGGCCACAGGTTGGGCATCCCTGCTTTAGAGGGTAGAGTCCTAACCAAGTTTTCACCTCCAGTAATAGAGGAGATAATCCCAACTAAGACTGGGCCCAGGGGCGTTGCTAGGTTAAAACATTCGGGGCCTGAGCCCCTGATGTTTTGTCCCAGGCCCCCGAATGTACTGCCTGCCTGCTAGATACAACTGTATTGCCATCCTCAGGACGGCAATACAATTGAATCTAATGCCCTGTAAGAGCTGAAGGACCTGTGATGACATTACAGGACACGTGATCAGTGCTAAATGCAGTAGCTGAAAAGGACCTGCAATGATATCACCAGTGATGTGACCAGTGCAGGAGAGGACTGCTTAGCAGTGAAGAGAAGTCCTGGGAAGAAGTTGTGGTGAGGTCTGCTACATGAGGAGAGGTAAGTGATGGGGTAGATTACTCAGTGTGAGAGGCAAAGCGATGTTGGGAGTTGTAGTTATTTAACTGGGACTGTATGTAAGGGCTGAAGTGAGGGAAGTTAATTACATGGGACAGTGCGCTGGAGTGATGTTATTTACATGGGACTGAAAGTTGAGGGAGTGATGTTATTTACATGGGAATGCATGTTGGAAGTGGCTGGGGTAGGGTGGTGTTATTTACATGGGACTATATGTTGATGGAGGCTGTGGGAGGGAGTGATATTATTTACATGGGACTGAATGTTGAGGGGTAATGTGATTTACGTGGGACTGCATGTTGGAGTTGGCTGGGGAGGGGGTCATTTTATTTACATGGGACTGTATGTTGAAAGTGACTGGGGAGGAAGTGATGTTATTTACATGAGACTGTATGTTGAAGGCGGCTGGGGAGGGGGTAATGTTATTTACGTGTAACTGTATATTGAGGGGGCCAGGAGAGATGGTGTGATGTTATTTACATGGGACTGTATTTTAGAGGGGGCTGTAGATAGAAAGGGATGTTATTTACATAGGGCTGTATATTGGAGAGGACTGGAGAGATGGTGTGATGGTATTTACATGGCACTCTATGGCGGATAAGGGAAATAATGTTATTTACATGGTACTGTATGGTGGAGGGGCTGAGGGATTATAATTTTTGAGGACAGTAAACAGAGGAATATAACTACAGGGGGCACTGCAGTGGGCATTATAAGTACTGGGAGGGCTTCAGGGTGAGCATTATAACAGTAGGGGGCGATATAAATACTGGGGCACTTCAGGGTGAACATTATAACAGTAGGGGGCGATATAAATAATGGAGCACTTCAAGGTGAACATTATAACAGTAGGGGGCATTATAAATAGTGGGGGCACTGTGGGGGCCTTTTAAATCCAGGAGACATTAGGCGTTCTTATTACTACTGGGGGCTCAATAGGAGGGACTTATAGATCTGCCTTATTTCTACTAAGAGCATTATGGGGGTCTTATTACTACTGAGGGGTCAGTAGATAGCTTTATAACCACTGGGGGAACAATAGGGGGGCCTTATTTCTACTAGGGGCTCTGTATGGACATTATTAATACCAGAGGGCTCTTCAACTAATGGGGCCACTCTTGGGGAGCACTATCACAGTTGGGGGCACTGTAGGGGGCAGTATTACTAATGAGGGTATTCTAGAAGGGAATTACTATTTGTGGGACTATGAGGAGCACTATTACTATGGGGGGCACTCATTTTTCTTCAGTATAGTGTTTGAGGGTACAGAAAAATGAGGAAGCTAAGATGTCTGTGTGTCACACTCTGTAGAGATGAGGGGCGGCTGAGAGAAGTGGTCTGGATGGAATGGAGAAGATGATGACAGAGAAGATCTACATCAGAGGAGACGTCACCTGGGAGGAACTGGATGTGAAAGGTACATGCTGCTGTATAGCTATAGCGGGCTTTTGGGTCTGTTGGTCGACTTAGAGAATTGAGAGAATTGGGCCATATGCATTGGGGCTTGGGCCCCGGATCTTTTGTGACCCTAGCAACGCCCCTGTCTGGGCCCCATAGCAATTGCATGGTCTACAGCTATGGTAGTTATGCCCCTGTCCAGCACCACCAATTTAGTTCTCCCATCCAGGCTTTGTTTACATGGCTGCAGCGGTGACGACGACAGCTCCAGTTGGCCCTTTCCCAATGTGAACCCATCCAAAGATTTATGATGTGTAAAGCATGGTTTCAGTAACCAGTTTTATGGCCGCTTCTCTACATCAGGTCCGTGCCCATCGTCCCCATTAATTTGAGATAATGCATCCGACGCCTTATCAACTACAGTATATCATTGTTCATTACGGTCTGCTTTATTAATCATATTTTTCTAAAAATATATTAAAGTAGAGAACAGGTGGAATGAAAGCTATGGCAGAAATGTTTGGGAAAGCTGGAGGTTGAGCAGTGGCTCCTCTGAAGGACGATGATGAAGCGTACTGCGGTCAGCTGAGTACACACCTCTATCTGAAGAATGTCACTTATTGTTTCTCGGTGGCCACTGTCACATGTGGGGATTTTTGCGTCTGCTGTTTACTCCCTTAGTTTTCGGTTTCCTTTCTTTGCTTTCCTTGTTTGACCATAGCATAGGAACACAAAGTATGCAATGAGTCATTTAAAAGAGTATGACAAAGGCCACAAGGTCATTTACAGTAAAGCAGAACTTGACTCCTGCAATGCATAAATTACCATCTGTTACACCACTGTCTGTCTTAAATGGGTTTTTCCCACCATAGCAAGACATGGCATATCACTAGGATCTGACTAATGGAAGCCCCTTAACTCTCAGGATGAAGCACGGTATCCCCTCCTCAGTATCGCCCTCCACCGTGAGGCTCGTGGCTCTGCAGGAGTGGGGCCATATTCAGTTCTCCGTACAGCAGATAACCAGAAGTGGGGGCTGTACTGAGAGGTGAGAAATATTGCAATACATCTCAAAGTATCTGACTTCATCTCGATCGCGGTATACATATTTGAAAAGCAAAAACATCCCCCCCACCTCTCACCCCCACCCCTTCAAAATCCACTCTTGGGGATCAAATTTTAAAGGGGTTATCCTGCTTTCTATTAATGTCCTATCCTCAGGGTAGGTCATCAGTATTAGATCAGTGGAGGTCCAACTCTTGACCCCCCACCTTTCTTACTGATTAGCTGTTTGACGGGACTACATTGCTTGTGTCGGTGGTAACCCAATTATTCCTCTTGGGGTCTGTATATTCTGTGTGTATATATATATATATATATTCAAGGAAAATTTCATATACCATATATATATATATATATTTTTTTTTTTTTCTTGGGGCCTATATGTATACACACACACATATATACCTAACTCAAGGGCACCCCCTTGTGGGCAAGACACTGAAGTAACAAGTTTTGCAGATATACGGTTACAACCTCCTTCGTCCTTCGGCCCTGGGACCTGGCTGTGCCTTGTGCCCCCCAACCCCCCAGGCTTGGTGCCTGTGTCTGCGGATGGCGCTCTGATGCGCAGAGAGGAATTTGATTTCATTACCTTGAAGATGTTGTACACGTTTACAGATTACAGATGCTGTAGAGCCGGTGCCTGCAGGGAAGCAGTGACTTATTGGTTTCCTGGCTGCTGCTCTGCTATGTGATGTATTTACAAGTGGGTTTTCTATTTAATAATTTTTATTTGACAATTTTTTTTCCTGCAATTGTCAGAATCAACAGTTTGATTGCAGTTTGTCAGAGATTTTTTATTTGTTTTGTGTCAATTACCCTTTAACCTGGTGGGGGACACCCCATCCATCTGATGATATAAGCAAGGATGGGGGCAAACCAGAAATCAGAAATATTTCACCAAACCTAGGCTATTTAGGCCAGCATATAGTGGAGACAGGTCCCCTGCATCACTAGGCCAAACAGCACCTAAAAAATATTGGGGGTGATTTATCAAAACTGGTGTAAAGTACAACTGGCTTAGTTGCCCATAGCAACCAATCAGATTCCTCCTTTCATCTTCCAAAGGCACTCTGAAAATGTAAAGGTGGAATTTGATTGGTTGCTATGGGCAACTAAGCCAGTTCTCCTTTACACCAGTTTTGATAAATCTCACCCAATGTACTTACATACAGTGATGGCCAGTTCGCCCACGAACACATGCAGGCTGCCATCTTAACTCACAAGTCCGGCGAGGCACAGGTAAGCCCTTACCTGTGCCTGCGCCGCGAGCCGGTCTGAAACAAATGCGGTCACTGGGAGCAGACAGTTCCGAGAACAGTCCGATGAAGGCCCCCGGCGGCTGTTCTCGGAACTGCCTGCTCCCGGTGACTGCATTTGTTTCAGACCGGCTCGCGGCGCAGACACAGGTAAGGGCTTACCTGTGCATCGCTGAACTTGTGAGTTATGATGGCAGCCCGCATGTGTTCATGGGCGAACACTGCGAACTGGCCATCACTGCTTACATATAATTCTGCAGATACATGAGCGGAGTAAAACATGGAAAAGGGTTTTACTGGGTCCTGGAAGCATTTATTTAAATGGTCAGGACAATATGTGGAGCTGGTTAAGGCCCAGGGCCAGGATTTAGCATTTTTAGGCATTTCTATAAATATTACCAATCTCGATACCTGACGATCACATTTAGACACATGGCATGCATGACAATAGGAAAGCATTCCTGAAATGTCTTATATATGGGAGGATCCTGGGTCCTGAGTCCTCCAGGGAACATTCCTTTCAACAAAATCCTATTGCAAACAAAATGAAAAAATAAATAAAAAAATTAATTAAACATTAATTAGTAACAGATAAGGTAACACGTACACATAGTAATATGTGAGTGTGTGTTTCACAATGGCGTCCAGCAGATGGCAGCATTAGAGCATCATAAATATCTGAAGGCCTTGACTACGTGGAGCTGGATGGTCCAGTAGAGGCAGGAACAGGATTGGGGTTCACTTGCCTTATTTTCGTCCATTTATTAAAAATGAAATATATAAGATGCTTTTCTGTAGTATCATCTGCTCCATTATTTTAAACTGATGATACATAGCGAACGGATTGTCAATCACAATACAGCTGTCCCTTATAGGAGGTATGGACTGTATTAGCATGAGGCCTGTCTAGAACAGCAAGGTCTATGTCTCCATGTCTAGAATATTTACCAACAAGTTGGTAAATTCGGGGCATCTAAAACCTGTCAAGGGAACACCCCTTATCCACCCAGGAATGCCCACTTATGAGCGAGCTTAATGTAAGTCCACCCATTTTCAGCTCAGGACAGCCCAAATTTGCTGGGACTGCCCCTAAAAATCAGGGACAGTTCCATCAAATTCAGGACAGTTGCCAACTATGGTCCAGCTATCTAAATCAGAGGGTGAGTGCTGACTTATTCTACTGAACGGGTGGAAACCACTAAGTCGTCTCCACTGATATATCACCCCTTGTATTGATATATACAATCCCTTGTTATACCGCGCCCCAAGACCCGCTTCTATCGCTATTTCTTTGTATTTTCAAATATGTGCGATTATTTTTTAAATGCCACAATGCTCCATAATAGTGCCAGCCACAGTGCCGCCATACTAATTAATCATAGTGCCACAGTGTTCCCGTAAGAAACGTATGAATCAAACACCCCATTGCTTGGGAAAGTCCTTTGCAACTTCAAAGCCCTCCGTCTGATGTGATATATAGGTAGAAAAGCTACTTACACCTTCAAAAGTATGTTATAAGGCCTCATGCACACGACCACGTCCATATTTCAGCCCACAAATGGATCCACAAAATACAGACACCTTCCACAATATGGACCAGAATAGGATATGTTCTATAATTGGCTGAATGGCCTCATGGATCCAGGTGTGTGGCCCCCATAGAGATAAATGCACACGGATGAAAAATATGGTTCTGTGCACGAGGCCTAAACTTGATTTCAATTCTATAACTGAAAACATAGGATAACAAATAATGTTAACCCTTTAAGGGGTTTCCAGAATTTAACAGTTGAAGACCTATCTCTAGGATGGGCCATCAGTACCAGATTGGGGGGTCTGACACCCCACACCCTTGATGATCAGCTGTTTGAGATTAGAAATAGGTGCAGGAACTATAGGGCTTCATCCAATGTGTAGAGGACAGAGCCGATTACTGTTGTGGCCCATCAATCTGTAAATCTCATCACACTTCAACCCTGCTGCTCAGTAGAATGTCCCCCACCCATGTATGAGCACATCTGCAGAGGGTGCAGGATGGTGGGCCCGTCATTTACCCATGTGCCCACTTTCTCAGCTGTCCCTGGTTGCATCCTTTTCTGCGCAGTACCTTAATGCATTTAGCACATGTGCAGACATGAACAGCAGACGGCCGATTTGGCATTTCTGAGGCCCCAAGCAAAGTGAAGGTTGGGGTTCGCTGTCAAAGCTTGGCCGTATAGCACCACTGAGCTCCATCCCACAGTAGTGCTAAGCTCTGCTCTGTCACACTGCTAATAATGGTCACCCCGTATGTGACCCACACACAGTACAATTACCCCTTAACAGAGTATAATGTCCCCTTAAACATGATATGGTGCCCCGTATGTGCCTCTAACACAGAATAATGCCCCCTATATGCCCACAAACACATTATTGTTCCCCTCAACACAACATAATGCAGCCCAACACAATATGGTGCCCCTTCAGGGGGTGAATACTCACCTTGCCCACATTCCCAGGATAAACACAGCAGATCTCTCCTGCAGCTAAGCGCAGCATGTGCAATAATGTCATTGTGCCTGCCAGCACCACACTGCGGGACACAACCTCTAACCATTCCCGAAGCAGCAGGGTTACCCGTGTAGTAACTGGACCTGCCCGAACTTACCACTTGGTCCTACCCTGGGTACCTATGGGTATATAACACCGGGTGTAGGCCATTAGTATTAAGCATCTGCAGAGGCATGAAGGTCGCATTGCGGCACCCAGGAAAGTATACACACAATGGGCATATGATACTTGAACATTGCTCAACCTGAAAACATTAGTGAGTGCAAAATATTACATAGAGATCACAAAGAGCTCAGGTACACATTTGAGTTCTTTCTTTGGGTGCAAGCTTGTAACGTGGCATAACCTGTAGACATATTGGAAAGACAGTGCAAAAACGTTATGCATTTATTAGTGCAATAATACGCTCAAATAAGACTTGAGTCAGTTTTCTTGAAGTGCTGTAAAGTTGAATCCTCTGGAAACAGATAAAAGTCAATTGTAATCCACAGCAACAATAAAGTTAATTGTAATCCAAAGGAGGATATAAAATGTCATAAAAACACATAAAATAGCAGCATAATGAGAACCATAGTTCCATGAGGCTCTCAAGTAACCTGAGAAAGGGGATAAAACAAGGTGAACTGGGGCATAAAAGAGTAGTTGATGATGGGGGGAATCCTCACAAAAGTGGCCATCCAGCTGAGGCTGTAACGTGTGGCAACCGGAAACAACAAAACTGGCCAACAGTCTCGCAGTCTTCAAGACCAGCTCACACTGTGGCTCCCATAAATCTTTATTTTTTTTTGCAAAGGAGCATCCCAGCAGGTTTTTGCAACGGTTTGTAAGATTAAATCTTCTGCACTATAAATCAGGAGCTTGCAGGATAAGACGTCTGCTTAGTAGCTCTATAACTGTGGCAGGAATTTAGCTCCTGTGCTTCCCTCTATCTTCTGCTTTGTGGGGACTGACTAGCTGAGGAGGGATATGACTTCTCTTAGGTCTCTGGACTTTACTCACAGATAGGCTCACAGGGAATGCTTTCGTCCTGGAACTCTGGAGATTGTGTGAGGAAGTCAGGCGGCACAGCGTACTGGTTAAGGGGTGCTCGGTTTGTGTGGACGTAATCCCAAAATCAGAAGAATGAAAGAAAACCGGCACTCCCAAAAATCTTTGCTGGTGATAGATTTATTGGTCTCTCATATTAGGGTGACGCGCAGCGTTTCGGCACTCACAGGTGCCTTTTTCAAACAAGAAGTGAGCAGCCACTCATACTGCTGCTCACTTCTTGTTTGAAAAAGGCACCTATGAGTGCCGAAACGCCGTGCGTCACCATAATATGAGTGACCAATAAATCTATCACCAGCAAAGATTTTTGGGAGTGCCGGATTTCTTTCATTCTTCGGAACTCTGCTTGATTCATCCAGCCGAGGCTGAGGTTTCTCAGGCTGGGGAGGTGATCAATGTCTCAGCCGAGACAAGATCCTGGCTTTCTTCCCTAGACAGGGGGACTCCTGAAGGCTATCACACAGCCTTCCCCAACAGGGGTGGCTGGCACACTCTCTCTAACTTCCTTCTCCACCCAAGTGCGGTATGTGGGAACAGTCCACACCTCCACAGAGGGGGAGCTAAGCTGGAATGAACCATTCCAGCCTAGATGTACTAAACTGAAACTAATTCCTTACCAACACATTGCTGCCACCTGCTGGTGAACATGGAAAATTACAAGGAAATTTACATTTAACATAGTTTTAAATGCACAGTTGTAAAGACATGAACAAAATCATATCAGATGACAAAGTAAAGGCTCTTAGGAGATAGTAGTGGGGTAGAGGCGTGTAGTAACACAACTCTGGGGTGTTACATATATTAGCGGCTGCCCGACTGTCTAGGTAGGGTAGACAGGGACTGGTGGTCCCCTCCCCCCAGGCTTCCTGCAGTGGCTATTAATCCACTGGCCAATTTGTATATCGTTTAAGGGGTTAAGGGATTAGTAGGGGTTAATATGGGGATCCTGCGGTGGGAGAAAGAGGCGGGCAATCAGGCAGGGTACTTAAATCCTTGTCCCTCCTATTCTCTCCTTCTTTAGCAAAAGCGCTGTGTCCCTCCCTCCCTGCCCTTGGTTGTTATGTTTGGCGGTTAATTTTCTTTTCTGTATTTATGTTTTGGAAGTGGATTAAGATCTTGATCTGGGCAGAATGCATGCCCTGGGAGAATTTTATAAGTCACAGCTGGTGGCAAGTTAATGCAATTAAGAGGTGTTTAAGGAAAGAATTGGCGGAACTGACCGCTGGGAGTCCAGCGGCTGGCAGATCGCACGGTTTATATGGTTTGCCGTTTTGAATAAAATAGCTGTGGCCGACTACCATCCAACAATAAAGAGTTGAAAAGAAAGTATGTGGTCAGTGTCCTTATTGGCAGGGATTTTTTTGTAGGGGGCCTGTAAGTATATGGGGTTAACCCCTTCCCCTCCCCACCCCTTTGGGTTATTACCAACAGTCATGATCCACAATGCTCCTTGCCCACCAACATATGGGATGAACGCAGCACTATTCCTGTTTTGTGCCCCCCAGATTGAAACTGCTACTACATCTGCCACCTATTAACCTGTTCATTCACTGTGTGGAGCCTTGCAATTTACGAACCCGGTCTGTCTGTGTCTCAATAGCTCAAGCCCAAGCGTGTCTAGTGTTCAAGTACTACAGCGATGTGCCACTAGGTGTCCGCTGATATTAAACATGAACTAGAGCCAGTCTGCTCCTCTCTACCAAATCGGCAAGTACTGCTGCTCTAGTTTGCACTTCCTATTACCCTATTCAGGGATTTTGCTGCATACATGCGCTACCTCCAGTCTAAATGCCCGCTTCTGCTCTGAATCCACGTGCGCTCCTCTGCCTCCCTATCGTTATGGTCACACGTCTCACTCAACGCGTTTCTACACTGCTACATATATATATAGTGTGTGTCCTCAGGATACATTGTAAACTGTGGTCACAGAAGCTGAACGCTACTGATGGTGACCACACAGCACATGTAGCCTCCGGGTCTGTGATGGCCTTACGTGGCTGCTATGAGCCTGAAATTATAAAGGTAAAGCCACATCGCACTGGCTGAGCTGAGCACAGGAGCCAATCGGGGAAAGGTGTGTAAGCAATCACATCGCCCTCTGATATTCGGACTGGTATATTGCACAGTGAGATACTCTAAGAATTCTATTATGGATTCTGCTACTACGGACCAAAACTTATGGTCCGTGGTAGCGAAATCCATAACGGAATTCTTAGATAACCCGAAGCTTGTACGCTGAACTTGAAAACAGAAGTTCGCTCAACACTAGACTCCATCCATCTTCCCCCAGCCCCTATGCCTGCCCTTTCTGCCTTGCACCCATCTATCTAACATCATAGGCACCCCTGCCATCACCAAGCAGGAGTCCCGGAAAGTCCAGGATGCGCCCCAATAGAAGAAAGGGTGCACCCTCCTCATGCTGCACGCCCTGCCTGGGGAACTCTAGAGAGGGAGAGGGTTAGTCTACCCTCATCACCACCAGTCCCATCCTCTCCAGAGCCACCCACATTGCCCCCTGCAGCCCGGCACGCTGCACACATGCGTTTAGTGCCTTCAGTTACTGTTCTACACCTGCTCCCAGGTGCTGCAGTCAGTATTAAAGAGGTTGTCCAGGATTAGCAAAACATGGCCACTTTCTTCCAGAAACAGCCCCACACCTGTCCGTAGGTTGTATGTGGTATTGCAGCTCACTTCAATGGAGCTGAGATGCAAAACCAGACACAACCTATAGATAAGTGTGGGGCTGTTTCTGGAAGAAAGTTGCCATGTTTTTTCTAATCCAGGACAATCCCTATAACTACGATTCTGGCTGTTGCAGCGGGGAATTATTTATACATCTCAGCTCTTGACTCTGCACTGTAATAGTATTGTGACGTGCTGGAACTACCCTCAAAAGGACCACTATTACAGAGTGGCATGGGAAGGGGTTAAAGGAAATGTCTGATATATGCAATTTTACTTACATTAATTAAGATTTAAGCCTGTAGAAAAGAAATAATGGGCAGATTTACTATTGGAAATGCACAAGTATTCTGCCCTAGAAGCCATGTGCCACATTTATGAAGAGCCCTTATTTTTGGCATGCCTGATAAGAAGGCAGAAATCTGCATGATTTAGTGGTGGAGGGTGTAAATGCACCAAAATCATCCAGCACTAGTCATTGTGATAAATCTGGTGCATCTTTATTCAGTATTAGTGAATCTGCCCCAACGTGTTTGTTCGTTTTTTTAATTATAGCCATATATATTTATTATTATTTATTTTTATTCCATGGAGACGGTCATATTGGAGACGCACACATCTTTATCTTTAGACAGTACAGCAGGGTGTGTTTTATGGCAGCTTCAATGAAATGTCAATAGACTAATACAACCTCCAGGAAGTGATGGAGTACAGCCCCCCCCCCCCCCCCCCCCCAGAGCCCAGAGCCTTGTCTATGTCCAGGGGTATACACAGAATTTCTAAAGGAGGCCATAGCCACTATGAACATGGACATATTTGCACATGCATACATACAGTCAGGTCCATAAATATTGGGACATCGACACAATTGTCAATTTTTTGGCTCTATACACCTCCACAATAAATTTGAAATGAAACAAACAAGATGTTCTGTAACTGCAGACTGTCAGCTTCAATTTGAGGGTATCTAAATCCATATCAGGTGAACGGTGTAGGAATTACAACAGTTTGCATATGTGCCTCCCACTTGTTAAGGGACCAAAAGTAATGGGACAATTGGCTTCTCAGCTGTTCCATGGCCAGGTGTGTGTTATTCCCTCAGTATCCCAATTACAATGAGCAGATAAAAGGTCCAGAGTTCATTTCAAGTGTGCTGTTTGCATTTGGAATCTGTTGCTGTCAACTCTCAAGATGAGATCCAAAGAGCTGTCACTATCAGTGAAGCAAGCCATCATTAGGCTGAAAAAACAAAAAAAAACATCAGAGAGATAGCAAAAACATTAGGCGTGGACAAAACAACTGTTTGAAACATTCTTAAAAAGAAGGAACGCACACGGTGAGCTCAGCAACACCAAAAGACCCAGAAGACCACGGAAAACATCTATGGTTGATGACCGAATAATTATTTCCCTGGTGAAGAAAACACCCTTCACAACAGTTGGCCAGATCAAGAACACTCTCCAGGAGGTAGGTGTATGTGTGTCAAAGTCAACCATCAAGAGAAGACTTCACCAGAGTGAATACAGAGGGTTCACCACAAGATGTAAACCATTGGTGAGCCTCAAAAACAAGAAGACCAGATTAGAGTTTGCCAAACGACATTTAAAAATGACTTCACAGTTCTGGAACAGCATCCTATGGACAGATGAGACCAAGATCAACTTGTACCAGAGTGATGGGAAGAGAAGAGAAGAGTATGGAAAAGTAAAGGAACTTCTCATGATCCTAAGAATACCACCTCATCAGCGAAGCATGGTGGTGGTAGTGTCATGGCATGTATGGCTGCCAATGGAACTGGTTCTCTTGTAATTATTGATGATGTGACTGCTGACAAAAGCAGCAGGATGAATGCTGAAGTGTTTCAGGCAATATTATCTGCTCATATTCAGCCAAATGCTTCAGAGCTCATTGGACGGTGCTTTCATAGTGCAGATGGACAATGACCCAAAGCATACTGCAAGAGCAACCAAAGATTTTTTTAAGGGAAAGAAGTGGAATGTTATGCAATGGCCAAGTCAATCACCTGACCTGAATCCGATTGAGCATGCATTTCACTTGCTGAAGACAAAACTGAAGGGAAAATGCCCAAAGAACAAGCAGGAACTGAAGACAGTTGCAGTAGAGGCCTGGCAGAGCATCACCAGGGATGAAACCCAGCGTCTGGTGATGTCTATGCGTTCCAGACTTCAGACTGTAATTGACTGCAAAGGATTTGCAACCAAGTATTAAAAAGTGAAAGTTTGATTTATGATTATTATTATGTCCTATTACTTTTGGACCCTTAACAAGTGGGAGGCACATATGTAAACTGTTGTAATTCCTACACCGTTCACCTGATTTGGATGTAAATACCCTCAAATTAAAGCTGACAGTCTGCAGTTAAAGCACATCTTGTTCGTTTCATTTCAAATCCATTGTGGTGGTGTATAGAGCCAAAAATGTTAGAATTGTGTCGATGTCCCAATATTTATGGACCTGACTGTACATACATACATCCACGTACATACAAACACATATATACACATATATATGATGCATAACACCCCTGCTCCTATCTGTGTTTATAGCAGTACATTACAGCTGTTATTAAATCCCCTCCCCCCTTTAATAATAATGAGATGACTCTGCAGACCATGTTTCACCCTACACAGCAAATCTGACACTTGAGCTGCAGATTGCATGAAGTATCAGCTTATTCTGTGTGCTTCAGTGCTCAGTGAGAATACTGATATATTTCAGGATTTTTTGACATGGATAGTAAAATTTGACATAAAAAAACAAAAAAACAAACAAAACACCAACATTAAAAAATGTTCAGAATGAAAACGTGGACATATGATATGTCTTGTTGTTCTGATTACATTTCCTTCAAAAGGGATCTGTCATGGTTGAATAACTTAAGTGACCCCGGAGCCGACTGAGCATGGTGGAGGACGTGTGCGTCTGAGCTCCTCACCATAGACCCGGTTTTTTAGCCTATATTTCAGCTACCCGACGAGATTATGGGGAAAATCGGTAGAGACAGAAGAGGGGAGGTGGACAGCACCCCGAAATTGAAGAGTTCGCAAAGCGACATGAATAAATACCTCAGCAAGAGGATTTCTTCTCAGCCGGAGAGAGGGAAGGCGGCGCGAAACACGCCATCAGTGGAGGCGCGGGAAGATGACTCTGATGGAGACTCCTCGGAAGCCGGCTCTGAGCTCCAAGGTGAGAGAGACGCACTACCGATCACCAGAGCCTTCCTTCAGCAGTCACTAGCGCAGTCTTTAGACAAAGCTCTAACGCCAGTACTGAAAGAGCTGTCAGACATTAAAACTGAGGTCCTGCATATGGGCCACAGGGTTGAAGCCCTGGAAGACTCTCAATCCCTCATGTCGCAGCACAGTGCTGGTTTACAAAGTCAACTCGCCTCGGTCTGCAAGCAGGTGAATAATGCATTCCTGTATCTAGAAGACCAGGAGAACAGAGGCCGGCGAAAGAATATTTGCCTGAGAGGCATACCAGAGTCAGTCTCCGCTGAAGAGCTAACGCCTACGGTGCGGCATCTGTTTGAAATGCTCATAGGCAAAGAGAGGGCGGACGCCATTGTTATTGAACGGGCGCATAGGGCCCTGAGACCTAAGCCGCCAGCCACGGATCCGCCGAGGGATGTGGTCTGCGCTTTATTGAACTATCTAGATACTGCGGCTTTGCTCAAGGCTGCAAGAGAAGCGGGGGATCTCTTATTAGATGAAAACAAAATCCTGTTGTTCCAGGACTTGGCGGCTAGTACGCTTGCGAAAAGAAGAGCCTTTCGCCCGCTCACAAGCGCACTGCGGGAGAGGAAGCTCCCGATGAAATGGCTTTTTCCTTTTGGTCTCACAACCACTATTGAAGGACGTCAACTCACAGTTCGTACGCCGGAAGATTTGCCTAAGATATGGGAAGCCCTGCGGATGGAGCCTCTGGAGATCCCATCATGGCTGCCGACGTCGTTCCCGCCAGACCTACCTCAGCTTCCACAGAATCTGCACTGGCAAGCAGCTGGTAAAAGCCGATCGCCAAAGAAAAGGATCACCTGAGGAGTGAGACTTTGATTCCATAAGAGTAGTTTACTGTCCTACTGTTCTCATTTTTAGCTTTCTATATCAGGCTATCTGCATATGGATATGCTTCTTTACTGATGTAGGAGAGTTAACAACCCCCGTTGGGGATTTGTGCTAATCTATATAATTTTTTCCCTTGTACTTATATGCAGTTTCACATATTTCTGGAAATAAGGGTTTTACTTTATAACCTGTTTGACCGGGTGGGGAGACGAGTCCAGATGGCCTCTTCACACATGCTTCCCCCCACCGGCCTTGATTGTTTCATTAGAATGTGCGTTTTTGCGTCTAGAGACTCCATTGGGCCCTGTAGCCCACTTGTTTTGTTCATAGTTATTTTCCTTTGTTTTTGTGTGCACCCTGTCTTACCTGACCCCTACGGAATTGCAAGTTGCTTAGGAGATTGTATGCTTAAATATGGCTGAAGTTCAGGTATATTCCCTCAATGTTAATGGTGCTAACATCCCTCAAAAGAGGAGCCAGCTGTACCATACTTTAAGGAAGGAACAGGCTGATATAGCCTTTATACAAGAAACTCATTTTAGACATATGCATATCCCTAATATGGTTAGCAGACATTTCCCCCTATGGTTCCATGCGTCACACTCTTCTGCCTCCAGAGGAGTATCGATTGGCATTGGGAAAACTATTCCATTCAAAGTGTCAGCGAAAATTGCGGATCCAGAGGGCAGGTACCTCTTGGTTAAGGGTAAAATTCTTAATTTAACCGTTACTATGGCGAATCTGTACGCTCCCAATGCCAATCAGATTAGGTGGATTTTGAAGACGCTTGAGACCTTGAAGCCCTTTGCCGAGGGATTGCTGATCATAGGAGGGGATTTAAATATGATTTTTGACACTTTGAAAGATACCACATCTAGATCCAGGATCTCGTCGGTTAAACAGCTCCGCAGACTTCATCTTGCACTGTCGGATTTGGGAGTATCAGATGTTTGGAGGTTGTTGCACCCAGAGGATAAAGATTATACATTCCATTCCAGAGTACATGATTCGTACCAGAGATTGGACTATATATTCTTATCTAATCATGCGCTTCCAATTGTTACAGATGCCAAAATAGGTAACGCGGTAATCTCTGATCATGCCCCTGTTAGCGTGAGGGTGAAGTTTGCTGACCTCCCTCGTAGATCCTGGACCTGGCGATTAAACACTACATTGATAGACGATGTACAGAATGCACAGTTAATTTCGCAAAAACTAAAAGATTATTTTTCAAACAATGACTCAGACCAGGTATCAAGACCCATTCTGTGGGAGGCCCACAAAGAAGTAATAAGGGGGGAGCTTATTTGTCTGGGTACCAAACTAAAGAGGCAGAGATTAAAAGAGTTGAATTCTTTGTTGCTGCAAATATCAACACTTGAAAGTCTTCATAAAAAATCACAGTCCGATGAAGTGTATACTTCCCTTACCTCCCTATGTAAGAAAGTGAAAGATCTTCTTAATGTTAGATCAGCCAAAAACCTACAAGCCCTCCGTTTTAAACATTACCTACATGGTAATAAAAGCACTAAATTGATGTCTGCTCTTTTAAAACACCAGAGAGATAAGTCTTTTATACAAGCGATTAAATCCTCGAATGGGAGTAGATTTACAACTACGCACGCCATTGCCGAGGAGTTTCGTAAGTTCTATGAATCCCTGTATAACTTAGGAGATGGAGGAGCAGGTCTTGAGGTAGCCTCACAGATTAAAGAATTCCTTAAATCCATTAAGATCCCAACCTTATCAGAGGCGGATGGCTTGGATTTGCTTAGACCCTTTTCAGCAGAGGAGGTGGAGAGAGTCTTGGATACCATACCAATAGGGAAAAGCCCTGGCCCCGATGGGTTTCCCATTGCGTACTACAAAAAGTTCAGAGATATACTTGTTCCCTACTTTGTTGGCCTATGTAACTCTCTACTTCAGGGAGGGACTCTTCCCCCCCAGGCTCAGGCAGCACATATAACAGTAATCCATAAGGATGGAAAAGATCAAGAAGCCTGTGGCAGTTACAGACCAATCTCCCTGCTCAACACTGATTTAAAGTGGTGGGCTAAATTGCTGAGTGCGAGGTTATCTAAGTTGTTGCCTGGGCTTGTGGGGGAGGAACAGGTAGGGTTTGTGCCGGGAAGGGAGGGGAGGCATAATGTAAGTAGGGTGGCTCACAGTGTCTGTTATGCTAAGAGGAATGGGACCCCACTGGTACTGCTGGGAACCGATGCGGAGAAGGCGTTCGACAGAGTCAGCTGGCTATATATGCGCAACGCATTGGAAGCATTCCATTTTCCTGACCAGTTCATCAATGCCATATTTTCACTTTACTCGTCCCCATCGGCGCGAATTATGGTAAATGGAACTCTGTCGGACGCCTTCTCGATATGCAATGGCACGCGTCAGGGTTGCCCATTATCCCCTACCCTTTTTATTCTTACCCTGGAGACTTTACTCCTTAAATTTAGGCAAAGCTCGGCTGTCCGGGGATTGCAGTTAGGAACATTTACTCATAGAATGGCAGCTTTTGCTGATGATTTGCTTCTCATACTAACTGACCCCCTAAATGCTTTGCCTGAAGTCCTGAATATCTTTCAGCAGTTTGGGACGCTATCAAATTTTAAGATTAATCTAGATAAATCGGAAGCACTAGGGGTATCTCTCTCAAACACACAACAAGATAGACTTAAAAGTATGACACCCTTTAAGTGGCCCCCGACTTCTATTAAATATTTAGGTGTCCATGTATCTAAAGACCCGAGACTACTGTTCAGGTTAAACTTTCCTCCTCTGCTGAAAAAGATTGAAGCCTTCTTATCCAAAAACTCATTGCCATATTTGTCCTGGTTAGGTAGGAAGAATGTAGTTACGGCATATGTACTTCCCCAACTATTATATACCCTTAGGTCTCTGCCTCTGCACTTACCAGCCAATTATATTGCCAAGCTTAGATTGGCGATTGGGAGATATATCTGGGCAAACAAAAAGGCTAGACTCCCCTTCGAACTGCTAACTAGAAGGAAGAAGCAAGGAGGTGTATCACTTCCAGGGATAGAACAGTATATTCAGGCCATTCACTTGGAGAGGTGGGTTGCACTGGCGAGACCTGGGCCCTTGTCTATGCATATAGACATGGAACTCACTCTCTTAGATTATTCAGCAGATTATATGTTGTGGTTCCCCTTTAAAAAGCCAGATAAAAACGCAATACTTAGTGTCCTCACACAGGGGACTGTCATAGCCTGTAATAAGACAAAAGCACTTAATATGGGGAAGGGGAAGCTATCTCCTCTAACGCCACTTAGAATGTTGCCTCAGATATTGAGCTCATCTCATGTTGAGATCAGCCCCATTTGGAAATCGTTGCCGGGAGTAGTAGTAGGAGATTTAGTGAAATCTACTGCCCAGCATGGATATTATGCCTCCCTTAGTGAAAGTAATAGTTTAAAGTGGGATTTCCTTCAGGGACAGGACTTTGAGAACACATGTGCCAATTTTAAAAAGTCTAAGTTTGTACCTCTGGAGGAACCTACCTGGCTAGAAACGTACACGCTGCTTCCCAAATTTCCCCCGAAATGCATTTCACTTATTTATAAACAGCTGATGAGGGAAAGGTGTGATAGCTCTCCTTCTTATGTGGAAGCTTGGGAGAAAGAACTGGGTTGTGTGCTAGAGGACTCGGAAAGGAGATATCTCCTAGCACACTCGCATGGTTTCTCTAAGTGCATTTTAATCCAGGAGAATTCTCTGAAAATACTCACTAGATGGTACAGAACACCTGAGTGGTTATTTCAAGTAGGATTGGGACAAGATGATCTGTGTTGGAGGTGTGGAGAAGGCAGGGGAATGCTATCACATATTTGGTGGTTTTGCCCGAAGCTGAAGAAATTTTGGGAGGGTATCGAAAAAGTGATTAATCAGGTTTGTTGTATGAACCTGAGGCTCTCACCGAAACTGGTCTTACTATGGTTACCCACGAAGGACTTCAGACCGAGCAAAGCGTGTCTACCCACATGCATGATAACAGCAGCCAAATTATTGGTACCTGTAAAATGGAGAGATGAAGAGCCACCGTCCTTAGAGATGTGGCATGACAAAATGGCAGATATATGTAGAATGGAAGAATTAGTGGGATGGACATATCATACTAGGGAAAGATATCTACGGGTTTGGGAACCATGGTTGAAATATGTGATGAGGAGGGATGGAGATAACTTTGATGTACCTAGAAAACCCTGAGTGAGCTAGCCGTCTTGAAACACACCTTAGGGTGTTGAAAAGAGGTGATTCGGAGGAGGTCGGGGTAGACAGGACCCACATTTGTTTTTGTTTATGTATGTTTATTCAGTACTTAAGTATGCATCTATGGAACAGCTGATTTGTTTTGCGTGATTGCAATGGACCACCTGCCTGTATTGTCGGGTTGATTCCCTGGAAGCCAAAATGTCTTGGAATATGATTATGTGGCTATGTGTAATCTGTCAACTGCTCTGTGTTGTTTATACATGATGTAAGTCATATGCATATATTTTGTGTAAGCCATATTTCCTGGAAAACAATAAAAACAGATTTGACTAGAATAACTTAAGTGACCCTACAGTCAGGAGCTCAATGACACATTAAACCAATGTTTGTGATCAAGCATTAAAAAATTACTTTGTGACAGATCCTCATATGTCGGGAACATTGTCCTTGTAGTTCCCAAATTAAAATGTACAGTGGGTCACAATGCACTGATTGCCAGCCTCTGTGCATACTGCAATCAGCATTTCTCTGCCGCATGTAGGAAGCTGAATGTAATGTGCCATTTATAAACTCTATTTGTTGCCTATGAAATTTTAATGAGCTTTGAACCTGAGCTCACAAAGATGCCGAATTTGGCTCTTCTATTTTCCAGTTTTACAGCTGGTCGCATGCCCTGGATAGCTGCCTTCACTTGCTCCATCAGAAATATGGCACGTCAGGCAGTGTCTAGAACTAATTCAGCATTAGGCCTGGTGCACGCGGCAAAGTCATGTGCAGGAAGTCATACAGCAACATAGGATCCATCTTACAGAGATAACACTGTATCAGGGGTCTATATTGGAGATATGCCCCTGTACCACACTAGGCTTTTCAATCTAAAAGCAGTTGATCTACAGTCCACCATAAAAAACTAAGAAAGGTAGACGTCTCATAGCTGCTCTTATTTGTGAAGAAGCAAATCCGACAAAATCCTTTGTAGCCCCTTTAGTACTCCATCCAGCTGCTGTTGTGTTGCCTTGGTTGGATGCCCCTTAGTGACATATAAAGCTGCTATATCTCTTGGGACCACCATCCCTAGTCCAAAGCTTGCATTGCTAAGGACTAAAGAGACACTCAATGTAAAGCTAATTTTTGCTTTATTGTTGCTTAAAGGTTAATTTCTGCTTCTGCTGGGGACAGTGTGAAGATCCATTCCAGCCTCTGGTCTGCTTACATTGACCTCTAGCTGTCCCAGTGTGCTGCTCCTGCATCCAGCAGTTCTCCTCAAACCTTGGGGCATGTCCAAATACAGGCTGTCTGCCAGTACTATACTGGTCTAGACTTCCTTTCCTATACTTCTAGGCCAGTGGTGGCGAACCTATGGCACGGGTGCCAGAGGCGGCACTCAGAGCCCTCTCGGTGGGCACCGACACCCTGGAAAAAGTCTATGGTGTACCGATATGCCTTAGACATTTCCTGCCATTCATCAGCGCAGGGCGCACTATGAAGAGCACAGGCAGCGCACTGAATGTAGGCAGGATATTATAGCTACATGATAAAGTACATGGAAGATATACTGTATTGGTATTCAGGGTAAATTGCTGTGTTGGCACTTTGCGATAAATAAGTGGGTTTTCGGTTGCAGTTTGGGCACTCGGTCTGTAAAAGGTTTGCCATCACTGGTCTAGGCCAATCACCAGTGAGCCCTATCCTAATCCTTGCCCTTCTCCTCAGCACAAATGGTGTGTAAAAGACAGTTTATATTCACAGCACACAGATCTAGGACTTACATTATCATGACAGCATAGGGGGGAATAATTGGTTACAGAAGACAGTTTAAGGGGAGAGGGAGAGTTTCTGAGGGTGAAAGATCTTGAACACAAGGACATATTGATTATAGCACAGACGGGGCAAAGACTATGTAGACTGATGCAGAGTCAGTCTGGTGAAAAATAGTGAATAATAAACCAACTAAAACCAACACATGCAGAAAGCACTTAAATGAATTCTACTATAGCTTGAGTAAGAGATGCACTGGCTATGTACTGCAGGGAAAATGTGGATGTTATACATAGAAAACAGCAGTCTGCCATGGTGAGCTTTCTACAGTGTTCAAGCACTGAGCCCTGGATGGGGAAGGGGCCTCTGCTCTGAGCGCAGAAGCACACTCAGCTCAGGAGCAGCCAGTGAAGAAAGACACAACCACGTCCTTCAGTCCATCTATACTGCTAAGGATGTGACTCACCTAGTAACAGTAAGTGGACAGCAAAATTGCTAGACGTTGTTTGAAAAGTTAGTCCGCATATCATTTTTCTCATAATAGAGTTGTCTGCTCATCAAAATTTTTTGAAGTGCCACAGTCCTTTCAGTAAACTTTAGATATGTCATAGGAAGCAGAGAAAGCACACTAAGGCTACTTTCACACTGGTGTTTTGGTTTCCGTTTGTGAGATCCGTTCAGGGCTCTGACAAGCGGTCCAAAACGCATCAGTTTTGCCCTAATTTATTCTGAATGGAAAAGGATCCGCTCAGAACACATCAGTTTGCCTCCGTTCCGTCTCCATTCCGCTTTGGAGGCGGACACCAAAACGCTGCTTGCCAAACAGATCCGTTCTGACGCACAATGTAAGTCAATGGGGACAGATCAGTTTTTTTATGACACAATCTGGCACAATAGAAAACGGATCCGTCCCCCACTGACATTCAATGGAGTTCAAGACAGATCCGTCTTGGCTATGTTAAAGATAATACAAACGGATCCGTTCTGAAAGGATGCAGATGTGTGGATTTCTTGAAACGGATCCATCTGTGCAGATCTATGATGGATTTGCACCAAACGCAAGTGTGAAAGTAGCCTAAGCGAGTGCTTCATTCGCCTCATTCTGAAAATTCCGGGGGTCCCAGCACTCAGACCCACACCGATCTATGTAACTAGCTGTTAGGAGAAGCTATAAACTAGCTGTATGTTGTTAGTGGCAGTGATAGGGGAGTGTCTATGTAACTAGCTGGTGGGATATGCTATAAACTACCTGGGCAGTGATAGGGGAGTGTCTGTGAGATGGGGAAACAGCTCTCCTTGTCTGAACACTGTTTGTGTGAATTAACCACTTCAACCCCCCTAGCTGAAACACCCTTAATGACCAGGCCACTTTTTACACTTCTGCAGTACACTACTTTCACCGTTTATTGCTCGGTCATGCAACTTACCACCTTTTCTTCTCACTAATAGAGCTTTCATTTGGTGGTATTTCATTGCTGCTGACATTTTAACTTTTTTGGTTATTAATCGAAATGTAACAATTTTTTTGCAAAAAAATGACATTTTTCACTTTAAGTTGTAAAATTTTGCAAAAGAAACGACATCCATACATAAATTTTTCGCTAAATTTATTGTTCTACATGTCTTTGATAAAAAAAAAAATGTTTGGGTAAAAAAAAATGGTTTGGGTAAAAGTTATAGCGTTTACAAACTATGGTACAAAAATGTGAATTTCCGCTTTTTGAAGCAGCTCTGACTTTCTGAGCACCTGTCATGTTTCCTGAGGTTCTACAATGCCCAGACAGTACAAACACCCCACAAATGACCCCATTTCGGAAAGTAGACACCCTAAGGTATTCACTGATGGGCATAGTAAGTTCATAGAACTTTTTATTTTTGTCACAAGTTAGCGGAAAATGATGATTTTTTTCTTTTTTCTTTTTTCTTACAAAGTCTCATATTCCACTAACTTGTGACAAAAAATAAAAACTTACATGAACTCACTATGCCCATCACAAAATACCTTGGGGTGTCTTCTTTCCAAAATGGGGTCACTTGTGGGGTAGTTATACTGCCCTGGCATTTTAGGGACCCAGATGCGTGAGAAGTAGTTTGAAATCAAAAGCTGTAAAAAATGACCGGTGAAATCCGAAAGGTGCTCTTTGGAATGTAGGCCCCTTTGCCCACCTAGGCTGCAAAAAAGTGTCACACATCTGGTATCGCCGTACTCAGGAGAAGTTGGGGAATGTGTTTTGGGGTGTCATTTTACATATACCCATGCTGGGTGAGAGAAATATCTTGGCAAAAGACAACTTTTCCCATTTTTTTATACAAAGTTGGCATTTGACCAAGATATTTCTCTCACCCAGCATGGGTATATGTAAAATGACACCCCAAAACACATTGCCCAACTTCTCCTGAGTACGGTGATACCAGATGTGTGACACTTTTTTGCAGCCTAGGTGGGCAAAGAGGCACACATTCCAAAGATCACCTTTAGGATTTCACTGGCCATTTTTTACAGATTTTGATTTCAAACTACTACGCACACATTAGGGCCCCTAAATTGCCAGGGCAGTATAACTACCCCACAAGTGACCCCATTTTGGAAAGAAAACACCCCAAGGTATTCCGTGAGGGGCATGGCGAGTTCCTAGAATTTTTAATTTTTTGTCACAAGTTAGTGGAATATGAGACTTTGTAAGAAAAAAATAAAAATAAAAAATCATTTTCCGCTAACTTGTGACAAAAAAGAAAAAATTCTAGGAACTCGCCATGCCCCTCACGGAATACCTTGGGGTGTCTTCTTTCCAAAATGGGGTCACTTGTGGGGTAGTTATACTGCTCTGGCATTCTAGGGGCCCTAATGTGTGGTAAGTAGTTTGAAATCAAAATGTGTAAAAAATGACCTGTGAAATCCTAAAGGTGCTCTTTGGAATGTGTGCCCCTTTGCCCACCTAGGCTGCAAAAAAGTGTCACACATGTGGTATTGCCGTACTCAGGAGAAGTTGGGGGATGTGTTTTGGGGTGTCATTTTACATATACCCATGCTGGGTGAGAGAAATATCTTGGCAAAAGACAACTTTTCCCATTTTTTTTATACAAAGTTGGCATTTGACCAAGATATTTCTCTCACCCAGCATGGGTATATGTAAAATGACACCCCAAAACACATTCCCCAACTTCTCCTGAGTACGGCGATACCACATGTGTGACACTTTTTTGCCAAAGCTGCCCAAATTCCTTTTAGGAGGGCATTTTTAGACATTTGGATCCCAGACTTCTTCTCACGCTTTCGGGCCCCTAAAATGCCAGGGCAGTATAAATACCCCACATGTGACCCCATTTTGGAAAGAAGACACCCCAAGGTATTCAATGAGGGGCATGGCGAGTTCATAGAATTTTATTTATTTTGGCACAAGTTAGCGGAAATTGATTTTTGTTTGTATTTTCTCACAAAGTCTCCCTTTCCGCTAACTTGGGACAAAAATTTCAATCTTTCATGGACTCAGTATACCCCTCAGCGAATACCTTGGGGTGTCTTCTTTCCGAAATGGGGTCACATGTGGGGTATTTATACTGCCCTGGCATTTTAGGGGCCCTAAATCATGAGAAGAAGTCTGAAATATAAATGTCTAAAAAATTTTACGCATTTGGATTCCATGAGGGGTACGATGAGTTCATGTGAGATTTTATTTTTTGACACAAGTTAGTGGAATATGAGACTTTGTAAGAAAAAAAAAAAAAAAAAATATCTATTTCCGCTAACTTGTGCCAAAAAAAATTCTAAATGGAGCCTTACAGGGGGTGATCAATGACAGGGGGGTGATCAGGGAGTCTGTATGGGGTGATCACCCCCCTGTCATTAATCACCCCCCTGTAAGGCTCCATTCAGACGTCCGTATGTGTTTTGCGGATCCGATCCATGTATCCGTGGATCCGTAAAAATCATACGGACGTCTGAATGGAGCCTTACAGGGGGGGGGATCAATGACAGGGGGGTGATCAATGACAGGGGGGTGATCAGGGAATCTATATGGGTGATCACCCCCCTGTCATTGATCACCCCCCTGTAAGGCTCCATTCAGACGTCCGTATGTGTTTTGCGGATCCGATCCATGTATCCGTGGATCCGTAAAAATCATACGGACGTCTGAATGGAGCCTTACAGGGGGTGATCAATGACAGGGGGGTGATCAATGACAGGGGGGTGATCAGGGAATCTATATGGGTGATCACCCGCCTGTCATTGATCACCCCCCTGTAAGGCTCCATTCAGACGTCCGTATGTGTTTTGCAGATCCGATCCATGTATCCGTGGATCCGTAAAAATCATACGGACGTCTGAATGGAGCCTTACAGGGGTGTGATCAATGACAGGGGGGTGATCAATGACAGGGGGGTGATCAGTGAGTCTATATGGGGTGATCAGGGGTTCATAAGGGGTTAATAAGTGACAGGGGGGGGTGTAGTGTAGTGTAGTGGTGTTTGGTGGTACTTTACTGAGCTACCTGTGTCCTCTGGTGGTCGATCCAAGCAAAAGGGACCACCAGAGGACCAGGTAGCATGTATATTAGACGCTGTTATCAAAACAGCGTCTAATATACCTGTTAGGGGTTAAAAAAATCGCATCTCCAGCCTGCCAGCGAACAATCGCCGCTGGCAGGCTGGAGATCCTGTCTCTTACCTTCCGATCCTGTGAACGCGCGCGCCTGTGTGCGCGCGTTCACAGGAAATCACGGCTCTCGCGAGATGACGCGTATATGTGTCACTCTGCGCAGAGCTGCCACCTCCGGACTGCGATCCTGCGTTAGGCGGTCCGGAGGCGGTTAAAGGACTTCTGTCACCCCCCAAAAGTAATTTTTCATTTTTGGGCTAATTAAAATCCTTACAGTGCGATTATTCAATATATAGTGCTCTTACCTTTTTCTGTGGCTTAGTTTCTTTAAAAACCGCACTTTTATAATATGTTAATTACCTCGCTACCAGCAAGTAGGGACGGTTACTTGCTGGTAGCCGCCGCATCCTCCTTTCAAAAAAACGCCCCCTCCTCCTGTTGATTGACAGGGTCAGCGAGCGCTCTCCTCCTCCAGCGCTGACCAGTTCGACAACCCATTCCTGCTGTACGCTGACGGAAGTCTACATGGTCCCGGAGCCATGTTATCCCAAGTCCAGACCAGAAGAGACGTGAAAGAGTCATTGCCTATGGCAGCCGGTCTGAGCGCAACCCTAATAACTATAGCTCTTTTAAATTGGAACTACTGGCACTGCTGTGGGCCATGACCAAAAGGTTTGCGGAGTACCTGATAGGTGCAGAGGTGACCGTGATGACGGACAACAACCCGCACATCTGGAGAAGGCCAAGCTCGGTGTGCTTGAACAGAGGTGGATGGCTTGCCTTTCTAAGTGCCAATACCGCATGAAGTTCCCGTCAGGGAGGGAAAACAGCAACACAGACACACTCTCCTTAATCCCTGTAGGGTTGTCGGCTCAGAGTGCCGATGAGGAGCTAGAGGACAGTGAAACTCCTGACCTTAGTCGATTGCCCATGTTCCAGGATGTTGCACAATCAAGTGGGGTGGCGTCTGGGATGCCAGTGGTGCTGGGAAAGACATTGGCTGATTGTTAGAGTGTCCAGAATGGCTGCCCGGACCTGTGGAAAGTGAAAGAATGGGTCCGGACCAAGATCTGGCCTCAGACTGAAGAGCGGGCACATCTGACTCCAGAGGGCCAGAAGTTGTTGAGGCAGTAGGATAAGCTGACTGTTACCCAGGGCATTCTGTGTTGGACCATATACTTGCAATCAGAGCTGCAGTAACGGCAACAGATTGTCACCCCCGATGTCATTGGGACCGGAGGCCGCCCAGGAAGCCCATGAGAGAGGTGCCCATTTCGGGAGTGACAAAATGTTTAAGTGGCTCCAACGGCTGGTATACTGTCCATATTTGGCAGACATGATGATCGAGGCATGTCTTAAGTTTCGGCCCTGCAGGCTGAGTAAAAGTACCGAACAGTGGGCTCCTGTCCAGGCCATCCGGACCTCAGAGCCCCAAACGCTGCTTATGATCAATTATGTACAAATTAAGTACTCTACTTTGGGACACTCGTACAGTCTAGTCAAGACAGATCATTTCACAAGGTATGCAGTGGCTGTACCCACCAGAGACCAGATGGCAGAGTCGGCCACTGAAGCGGTCTGAAAATACTTTATATAGGTGTTCGGGTGTCCACGAGGATACATTGAGCTATACCAACTGTATGGGATTGAATGTTCCCGCACCACCCGTATCACCCCCAGGGAAGAATATTAGTTAAAACACTATTTTCTTTCTCATAATCTATGCACATTTTTGCTGTCAACTGTGTAATCCGTGAATTGTGTGATCTGTGCTTCAATACCTTGTGTGGTTGTCAGGCCCAGATATAGGGAAAAAATTATAATACAGAAAGCACAAAAAAAATTTCCCCATAATCTATCCACATTTTTGCTGTCAACGGTGTAATCCGTGAATTGTGTGATCTGTGCTTCAACACCTTGTGTGGTTGTCAGGCCCATATATAGGGAAAAATGTAAAATACAGAAAACTATTTTTCTCCCATAATCTATCCACATTTTTGCTGTCAACGGTGTAATCTGTGAATTGTGTCATCTGCGATTCAATACCTTGTGTGGTTGTCAGGCCCATATATAGGGAAAAATTTAAAATACAGAAAACAATTTTTCTCCCATAATCTGTCCACTTTTTGGCTGTCAACGGTGTACTCCGTGAATTGTGTGATCTGTGCTTCAACACCTTGTGTGGTTGTCAGACCCAGATATAGGGAAAAAATTATAATGCAGAAAACACTATTTTTTTCCCCATAATCTATCCACATTTTTGCTGTCAACGGTGTAATCCGTGAATTGTGTGATCTGCGCTTCAATACCTTGTGTGGTTGTAAGGCCCAGATATAGGAAAAGAAATTATAATAGAGAAAACACAAATTTATTCCCATAATCTATCCACATTTTTCCTGTCAACGGTGTAATCCCTGAATTGTGTGATCTGCGCTTCAATACCTTGTGTGGTTGTCAGGCCCAGATATAGTGAAAAATATAAATATAAACTACATCAGAAAAATAGTTTCCATATTCTGTGGGTTTCTGTGACATATACTGTCCTGCACCCGAAAATAATGTCTTCGGCGTACAGTAAAAAAATCTGCGCCACATCTAGTGACAAAACCATTAATATGAAGAAGGCGAGCACTAAGGGACGGGGAAGTGGGCGTGATGCAGAGGTTGTGGCCCTAGGCGCAATAAAACTGTGCCTGCTGCCAGTGCACCAGAAAAAAAATCCACAATACTCAGCTTCATGTCCAACTTAGCTAGGCGGCGCAGGACAACACTGTCCAAGTCGGACCAGTGTAAACAGTTGGTCATTTATCACAGAGGTCGACCACCTAAAATATAACTTTTAATAGACAATATTAAAAATTACCACGAATCCCTCACTTGGGGACAATAGAACAAGAAAGACAAACAAGTACGTACACAAGGGCTAGATCAAGCACAGAGGGAAAAGGATCGTATGGCAGGGAGTGGGCAGGCCAGAAGGGTCCCTAGTATAACCCTAAGGTGTCCCTTCCTAATGCTCAGCCCAGAGATGCAACCAGATGGTGGGAGCACTCTGTCCCCGTACCTGCCCTAACTGTCCTTAGAACAGCCCTACAAAAAACACAATAGACCCTAATGGATGCCCAGGTCCTATAATATGGTAAGATATAAATATCGAAAGATTGTCAAAAATTCAATTAACGGTTCTCGTCTCGACGCGTTTCCCCATTGTATTTGGTTCGTCAGGAGACAACTAGAGAGAATCCAATGCAGTGCAATCACACCGCTAAATCAATACATGCACAATCCATAGAAAAAAGTATAAATAATTTGTTATACGACCATCATTAACATATTTTTTCAGTAATTAAACAGTTAGTCGGTTGGATTACTGAAGATAATGCTTCCAGTCGTTTAAGCACCACCCTCTCTTCCACCAAGTCCAGTCTCTGTAGCAAAGAGTCTGGTCAACCGAATCCTCACTCTGATCATCATTCCTCCCACCATGGAGAGGCTTGCCAAACGAGTGATCCCACACTCAGATATTCTGAGGAGCTCTCTCCAGCACCACTATTACATTTAGTCCTCGCGCCCAGCACGCTTGAAGAGGGACCTAAGATATTGTGCCCTGATTCCCAACCTCTTGAGCCTTCACAGTCTCAAGAAGATTACGATGGTGAATGGCAATCATTCGTTCACGAGGTGGATGATGATGAGACACAGTTGTCAATCACTGAGGTTGTGGTTAGGTCAAGTCAGGAGGATGAGCAGAGTGAGCAAGTGGAAGAGGAGGTGGTTGACGATGAGGTCACTGACCCAACATGGGAAGATGAAAAGCTGAGCGAGGACAGCAGTACAGAGGGGAGGGATCTGCAGCACCGCAACAGGCTGGAAGAGGCATTGGGGTTGCAAAAGGGAGAAGTCGGCCCACAACAAACAGGCCCGCAACTGTTACACCGAGCACCCCCAATGCGTAAATTTACCTTGCCATGGGGTAGGTGTTCCGCAGTATGGCGCTTTTTTGAGGAAAGTGCAGACGACAAAAGAGTGGTAGTTTTCAACCTGTGTCGTACCAAAATGAGCCGGGGCGTGAACGCTAGCAACCTCACCAGCATGATCCACCACATGGCATCCAAGCACTCGCTGGAACTCTACGTTCTACATGTTTGTGAGCAGCAGAGGGCTTTTGTGGAATACCAGCTGCAACATGGTCGTCGCCTTTCGAGTCAACTGCCACTATTCACAAGCGAGAAGTGGGCATTGATGTCAGATCTGTGAGATTTTAAAAAAAACTTTGATGAATCCACACAGATGGTTAGTGGCGATAATGCTATTATCAGCGTAACCATCCCACTGCTGTGTCTACTCAAACGATCGCTGCTCACAATGTGGCAGACAAGGAAATGGGGGAGGACATTACACAGGGTGATAGCCAGCTCAGTTCGTCTTCTCAGCGCGAATTGGACCATCAAGAGGAGAAGGAGCTGGAGACAGTTGCCTCTGCTAGAGAGGGTAGTACCCATGGAACTTTAATTCCATCTGTTCAGCAAGGATGGGCAGAAGAGGAGGAGGAGGATGAGGAGATGGAGAGTCATCCTGATGTCGACATCGACGTCTTGCCTGTTGGTACTCTGGCACACATGGCTGACTTCATGTTAGGCTGCCTTTCCAGCGACCCTTGCGTTATACGCATTTTAGATAACACGGATTACTGGGTGTTCACCCTTCTCGACATCCCGCTACAAAGAGAACTTCTCATCTCTCATTCCTCTGAGTTCAATACCAGAAGATCCTTGTTGGAAAATTGCTCCAAAATTTTCCATCTGACAACGCTTCCGGCAGAGTCCCTACTTCCTTGGCCAACTGAGGAAGGGAGACAAGGGGAACACACAGCAGTTCCAACAGAGGCGGGGCAACACTCTTCAAAGCCTGGGACAGTTTCATTAAAACCGCGCCAGCACCCTCACCCTGATGTGTGGCCTACTGTCACAAGGATAGAAACATTTTGGAAGATAGTGAAGGAGTACATAGCAGACTGTGTCAGCGTCCTCAATGATCCCTCAGTGTCTTACAACTACTGGGTGTCCAAGCTGGACACGTGGCACGAACTTGCGTTCTACGCTTTGGAGGTGCTGGCCTGCCCTGCCGCCAGCGTTTTATCTGAGCGTGTATTTAGTGCTGCTGGTGGCATTATAACAGATGAGCGTATCCGCCTGTCAACTGAAAATGCTGACAGGTTGACTCATATAAAAATAAACAAGGCCTGAATTGACCATGACTTCTCGACTCCACCAGAGGAATGCTGATGAACATAAAGGAACTTTACATGTGTTGTTTTTAATGTAGTTAATAGACTGTATTCCCATGCACCCCTTCCACCACAAACAAGGGTATATGGTTGAATCTTCCTTTTCTAATCCTCCTTCACCTCTTCCGTCATATCAACATGCATTTCTTATTCATCATGCCCTAGCATATATGGCCTTCGAATGTAATTTTCTAGAGGGTCCGCTCACCAGCAGGCCCTCACATCTAATTTTTTAGAGGGTCTGCTCACCAGCAGGCCCTCACATCTAATTTTTTAGAGGGTCCACTCACCAGCAGGCCCTCTCATCTAATTTTTTACAGGGTCAGCTCACCTGCAGGCCAGCAACTCAAATCTTTTACAGGGTCAGCTCACCTGCAGGCCCAAATCTAAAAAAAAATTCAGGGTCAGCTCACCTGCAGGCCCGCAACTCAATGTGAATGAGACCCTCAATTATGTGATATCCAGGTTGTATCAGAGTGCCTCTTCCTTGTAATTTTTGGCAGCACTTGCACTACAAGTAAATATACAGGAAAGAATGTTTTCAATCAATTTTTCCTATAAAATCGATTTTTACTTTGGTTTTGTGCGCAAAACCTTAATTAGATTGTGGGCCTGGTGATCACTTTAAGCCCTTTTAAGCTGCATCAGCAGCAGCATGAGTGACAAGGTGACATGGTGTGGAGATGGCACCATGAGGAGGCCACATAGTGGCACAATGACTGAGTCTGGATAAAAGACTAAGGCCACAGATTGTTTAGAAAGATGCAGATGGAAACAATCTGTGGAGCTGTATCACGGTCACCTGCAGATTAATGCAGACCAGGGCCGCAGCTATAGGAAAAGCAGGAGAAGCTGCAGCTTTGGGGCCCTGACCCAGAAGGGGCCCATCCAGGAGGAGGAGGATGAGGACTAAAGGATTTGGTCAGGGCCCCCTAAACAGTATTACACAATGAAATTATATACAGTGACAGTATAGACAATGTATAAAACGGATGGAACAGCTGCCGACCCTGGTCTGTGAGAGCGATCTTTACTAGCCACAGGAATGGGGGTAGCATGAAAGGAAGGGGTCGCTAAAAAATTACTGTGGTATGGAGCCCCATTAAAAAATTTGCTGTGGGGCCCAGTAATTTCTAGCTATGCCACTGATGCAGCCCACAAAAGCAAGTTGGGTCTATTAATTACAAAAACATAATTAAATTGTGGGCCTGGTGATCACTTTAAGCCTTTTTAAGCTGCATCAGCAGCAGCATGGTGATAAAAATGAGTGGCAAGGTGACATGGTGTAGAGATGGCAGCATGAGGAGGTCACATAATTGCGGAACGGGTGCGGAACCTTTTGCGGACGTGTGAATGGGGCCTAAGACAGCAGCACTGTACTGTCTGCGTGTGAGCTGGAGGAAGAAAGTCACCCTCCCTCCCAGCTCTGCAGCTGACAGAAGTAGATTTTTGCCTTCATTTTTTAAATCCCTGTTGGCTAAGGAGTGGAGGGGGCGTGGTCTAAGCAGATATGGGTGTGGCTTAGTGGGACCTAGAAGTTCATTTTTTATTTAATTTATTCAATCTCAGTCGCCTGAGGAGTGGGATGGGGCGTGACCTAACCGAAACAGGGGCATGGCTTAGCGGGACCTGGGGGCGGAGTTTTAAGTCTTTTGAGGGTGGACACATTGTGACAGGGGGTGTGTCTGGGCTCCTTCCTGCAAGAGTGACGCCCCTCTGGGCACCTTACTGGCTCATTTGCATATTAAATAAACTGGATTTTCAGAGGATAAAAACATCTATTGCTGGAACAATCTGGAAATAAGGTACTAAGTGCTATTAGGCCATGGCTTTACTTCAATAGCGATTATCCTGGTGACAGATTTCCTTTAAAACTCATCTACAGCAGTGAAGATAAATGGCTGGGTTGTTATGGAAACCTGAAGTAAAACTGTATGTGGAGGCTGAAGGACCTGAGAGCTTCTATTGGCTGATAATAGTCATGTGACCAAGCTTCTATTGGCTAATGAATTTTTGGGGAATATCTCTGGAACGGTACGTCCTAGAGAGCTGAGACCCAGTCTAAAACCACCTGATGTACCTGTGTGCCAAATTTCGTGATGGCAAATGCGACGGTGCGGATTCCTTTAGCGGACATGCATACACTCAGCTTTATATATTAGATTGAATATACAGTAAAGAATGTTTCCTAACAATTTTTCCTGTAAAATAGATTTTTTGAGGAGTTTTGTGCATATTTTTGTCAGTCTGTAAAAGTGGCATACAACTCGGGCAACATCGTTCCCAGCAGCGACCTGGGAGTCCAATATGCATCCAGACATCGTCCCCATGCTGTTCCCGATCCATTTCGGGGGTGTTTCTGTCACTTTCTGTCCTTTTCCAATGGACCAGGCACCCTCCCCTCTTCAGAGCAGGGGGTACCTGGTTGTCTCCCATTGACTTCCATTATACTCGGCTGCTTGGCCGACCACACGAATATAGCAATGTGTTCGGGCCGAACACCCGAATACTTTGGTGCTCGATCATCACTAATGTACAGACAGTTAGTCTGTCAATGATTGTCAAAAGATCTGTAATTACCTTATAATAACAGCTTTTATTAATGTCCTCTGTCCCTTTCCACTGCTCCCTTAAAAGACAGTTGCTAGGGCTTGTCTGTCTCCGGCAAAGAAGACAGGAAGACAGAGGGGCGGTCCTTCACACTGCATGAATGCATTAGGCTTCAGAGTGAAGAGGCGTGTCTCTCAGTAATCCAATCTGATTGGCTGGCATGGAGCTGCTGGCTACAGCAAGTGTGTATGTGAAGTGAGGGAAAGCAGTTTTGGCCTTAGAGAACTGGCAGAGGAGCCATCTTGAAGGTCCTCATATTGTAAATGTTTAAACAGCTGTAACTAAGGAAAAAACTCAAGGAAAACAGTGGTATGTCAAGAAACTAAAGATTGCTTTCTGCATAATGCTGCTGCAGCAGAAACATATGCTAAAAAGGATTTTTGGATGTAAACATGACGGTTATGCTTTAAATATCTGGACTGACATTCTGCTGTTTGACCACAAGATGCCACTGTTTCCTAAACACGAGAGGTGGAGTTACAAGAGCCCGGAGAGGAAGAAAGGGAGCAGCCATCTTAGAGGAAGCTGAAGCTGAGGAACTGTGTGAGCAGAGTAGTGATGGGAAGTTCGGATCTTTTAGGTGAATCGGTTCATTTGAATCAGCTCATTCAAATGAACCGATTCATTAATCGGATCTTCGGTTCACTTGGTGAGTCACTGACTGCTGAGCTGACTCGCAAGTGAACCGAAGACTCAAGGTGCCGGTGCGCATGCGCAGATGCTGTACAGTCGATTCACAATCACTTGCTGCTGCTGACTCAGTGCAGTCGGCTCGTCTTCAGCTCTCTAATTACAAACCGGATTCCAAAAAAGTTGGGACGCTATACAAATCGTGAATAAAAACTGAATGCAATGATGTGGAGGTGCCAACTTCTAATATTTTATTCAGAATAGAACATAAATCACGGAACAAAAGTTTAAACTGAGAAAATGTACCATTTTAAGGGAAACATATGTTGAATCAGAATTTCATGGTGTCAACAAATCCCCAAAAGTTGGGACAAGGCCATTTTCACCACTGTGTGGCATCTCCCCTTCTTCTTACAACACTCAACAGACGTCTCGGGACCGAGGAGACCAGTTTCTCAAGTTTAGAAATAGGAATGCTCGCCCATTCTTGTCTAATACAGGCCTCTAACTGTTCAATCGTCTTGGGCCTTCTTTGTTGCACCTTCCTCTTTAAGATGCGCTAAATGTTCTCTATAGGTGAAAGATCTGGACTACAGACTGGCCATTTCAGTACCCGGATCCTTCTCCTACGCAGCCATGATGTTGTGATTGATGCAGAATGTGGTCTGGCATTATCTTGTTGAAAAATGCAGGGTCTTCCCTGAAAGAGATGACGTCTGGATGGGAGCATATGTTGTTCTAGAACCTGAATATATTTTTCTGCATTGATGGTGCCTTTCCAGACATGCAAGCTGCCCATGCCACACGCACTCATGCAACCCCATACCATCAGAGATGCAGGCTTCTGAACTGAGCGTTAATAAAAACTTGGGTTGTCCTTGTCCTCTTTGGTCCGGATGACATGGCGTCCCAGATTTCCAAAAAGAACTTTGAATCGTGACTCGTCTGACCACAGAACAGTCTTCCATTTTGCCACACTCCATTTTAAATGATCCGTGGCCCAGTGAAAACGCCTGAGCTTGTGGATCTTGCTTAGAAATGGCTTCTTCTTTGCACTGTAGAGTTTCAGCTGGCAACGGCGGATGGCACGGTGGATTGTGTTCACTGACAATGGTTTCTGGAAGTATTCCTGAGCCCATTCTGTGATTTCCTTTACAGTAGCATTCCTGTTTGTGGTGCAGTGTCGTTTAAGGGCCCGGAGATCACGGGCATCCAGTATGGTTTTACGGCCTTGACCCTTACGCACAGAGATTGTTCCAGATTCTCTGAATCTTCGGATGATGTTATGCACAGTTGATGATGATAGATGCAAAGTCTTTGCAATTTTTCGCTGGGTAACACCTTTCTGATATTGCTCCACTATCTTTCTGCGCAACATTGTGGGAATTGGTGATCCTCTACCCATCTTGGCTTCTGAGAGACACTGCCACTCTGAGAAGCTCTTTTTATACCCAATCATGTTGCCAATTGACCTAATTAGTGTTAATTGGTCTTCCAGCTCTTCGTTATGCTCAAATTTACTTTTTCCAGCCTCTTATTGCTACTTGTCCCAACTTTTTGGGGATTTGTTGACACCGTGAAAATTTGAATCAATGTATTTTTCCTTTAAAATGATACATTTACTCGGATTAAACGTTTGATCTGTCATCTACGTTCTATTACAAATAAAATATTGACATTTGCCATCATTGCATTCAGTTTTTATTCACAATTTGTTTAGTGTCCCAACTTTTTTGGAATCCGGTTTGTAGTAATGAGTGAGTCAGGATCAGGAAGAGTGATTTATTATAGTGATAGTGAAGGGAAGCTGAGGCTGACGCGGACAGGAGGACTCAGGACAGGAGTCAGAAGCTGTCACTGTGGTGTGCAATGTGCATTGCTACCCACAGTGACAACAGTCTGACACTGACAGTAGTGCAAGGAACCAAGTGAAGTGATGTGAACCCACCCTTAGCTACTTAACTGAATGAGATGCCTTTAACATATATATCTCCTGACAAGCTAATTTGATCCTAAAGGGTTAATTTAATTCAACCTGTAATCTAAACTCTTGTGTCATCTGTCACTTCTCCTGTCCCTTAATCTTATCACTGCTGCAACAAAAGCAGCCTCAGCCTCAGTGTAATGTAAACTGTTCTACATCTACCCTCTGACTCACGGCTCTTTTAACTCAATGAATCGAATGAGTCACAAACTAAGTCGGATCTTTAGATTCTTTTAACTTGTGACTCATTCGATTCATTTCTATTCAACTCCCTGCACTTGTGTGATTCAGACGACTCAGACAGAGCTGCTAGTGTGCTTGCCCTGCCCCCTCAGCTCTGGTCGGTGATTGGTTGGTGGGCGGGGAGGGGCGGGGCTGGCAGAAGCAGCTTCCACTCTAAGATCATATTATGCTCCTCCCCTCAGGCTCCCTGCTGCCAGCGTGAGGTGAGCGTCTCTGTCTGCATTGTCTGTGTGACTGAGCTGAGCCGTTTCAAACGGATCGGATCAGTCAAGTGAATCGACTCCTCCGGTTCACTGAACTGAATCGATTCAATTGAACGATTCGTTCATGAACCGGACATCACTAGAGCAGAGGATCCGTTGACATCCAGGTGTGGGGGCATCCCTCAGTGACCAGAGCTGCAGCTAAGTAAAGCTGATCATGTCCAATCATGTCAAAGACCCTGATCCTGTCTAGAGGAACGAGGATTGCTTTTAGGAACGCTGATGATAGCTGAGGAGCAAAGCATCATATACTGTGGTACCGCATGCTTGTGTAGTGTCCCACTACGTAATGGTGGGCACTACTCAAGGCTCAATTGGGTCACGTTGTTCTCCACCTCCTGTGGAACATGGTCATGGTATTTTGTATTGCATTTTAATTTATGTTGTCATATCTCCTGTGTACCAGGCCTGTTAGGGGTGTAGTTCCTCCTCCTAGGCAGTAGAGGGAGCTAGGGAACCCCCTAGTATATATAGTCCGGTCCAGTTCAGGGGAAGAGGAGAGAGCGTGTGGTTAGAAGCCAGTGTTGACTTTAGCTAGAGAGCAGCTGAAGATCAGCTTCTAATATGCAGCTAGATAGCCCAGGTTCCTAGCTTGTGTCCAGGAGAAGAAGTTGCCTCCTGAAGATAATTAGCACCTTGAAAAGTACAGAGCAGAGCCACTTTTATCCAGCCAAGTAGAAAGTTGAAGGGCAGAAGGATATTTACAGCAAGAGGATTTATACCAGAGGAAGGTTTCCCTACCCAAGGATAAAGCCAGCTATGGGGCATACGGGCCTTGGAGAAAGCCAGACAGGATCTGAAGGAAGTACAGCCTGATCTGTGAGTGTTATTCCCATTGAGTATCTTGCAAGAACTTTGCCTGCCATTTATGTGAAGCCTGCCTGTTACCAAGTCCCTGCATGTGGAACTAACTGAAACCTGTATATAGTTGAACTGTTCAGTAAAAAGGAGTTCTGGTTCACTACAACTGTGTGTACTTCAATTATTCCTACAATTAATCGGTGTGCCACCGTTACCGGGACTGGCGTCACGAACTATAAGCGATCTTGCCACAGGCACACTAAACCTGCAACACCCAGGGCACCTCACCTACCACCTGGCCTGGTCCCTATACACAGAGAGTGCCCCAGAGGATCCATGTGACAGCCTCTCCATCACTGCTGTACGCCTGCCCAGGGTATATAAAAACAGTGAGTACCAAGAGCAACCCTCAGTCTGTTAAGCTGTCCTCTGTGACCTCACATTCGCTCACCCTGCAGGACTGGCGTACTGCACTTGTTGGAGAGGCATTTGTTCTGTTCACAGTCACCAGCGGATGCAGAGCAGACCCGGGTCGGAAAGATCGTACACGCACCTCATTACAGTTGGCGCCTAGAATCCTAGAGACTGAGACCAATCCTGTAGTTAGATAGGGTTACTGTTTGTGTCAGGCCACAAGTGTTGCTGGCTGTTCGTTCCAAGGACTCCACAATTTAAATTGACATTTCACACCGGAGTGCTGATAGACTTTCCCACAAACTCAAGCCAGGCTGGCGTTTTGCTCAGAAGGAATACTCTGGCATGTGCTACAAGACCAGTTATGGGAAGGGGAATCCTGTAGAGCACTGTAAGATTGTAATCTGTTGTGCTGCACCGCAGGCTAGCCTGTACCACACACCCAAACAATTGATCTTGATTTTTTTGGGGTAATAACAGGTAAAGAAAGGGTGGCTGTTTAGTTGGGCCTGCCTGTAGGTAAATTACTGCACTTTCCTCCTGCATCCATTGGAGGGCACCGTGCTGTGCAGCACAAGGGTGTCATCCTTTGGGCTGGGTGTATGTAAATGTATTGTGTGTTCCCAGCATTTGTGGTTGTGTTCATTACCACGTTTAAGTAAAATTCTGTTTTGGCAAAAGCTGGTGTTGGAGTTGTTTTCCTTGCTTGTGACTTCACTGTATCCTGGGGATCCCACCCCGATACATGGCTTATATGTCTATGTAATTAGCTGGTGGGTGGAGCTATAAACTAGCTGGGTGTTGTAAGGGGCAGTGATAGGGGAGTGGCTATGTAACTAGCTGGTGGGAGGAGCTATAAACTAGCTGGTGGGAGGAGCTATAAACTAGTTGGGGGTTATTAGGGCTGGTGCTGGAGCTGTGGCAGAGAAAGGAGACGTGCATCATGGGTTTGGTTGGATTCAGCAGCAGGAAGTGCTACATACAGGATGGAAACAAACTAGAGTGATTGGCTTACATGGGGAAAATGGGTCAGGAGAGTCCTAACTAAAAAGATGTACATGAGGTAAGCAACTACATGAACATATCTGTGAAAGACCAGAGTAATCCTGGAAAACTATTTTAGCATATATTCTGGTGCTTTGCATATATAGATAAGAAAACAAAAAAAAAACACTCTAATAGTTGTGGGCGGATTAGCTCTTTTCTGGGGGTGGCAACCACATACTTCTTCACAGACACCAGGATTTAGGTGTCAAACTGTGCTTTATTGTGGCACACGGCATAAAGAAAAAACATACAAAGCCAAAATAAAATACCTTGCCCGTCTGGGCCCTATCTAAACACATAGGTTTCCCTGACTCACCTAAAGCGTACCACAGTTCACACCCGTGATGAGATGCGGCTTTCCCAGCCCAACCTCCAGCAGCCTCCAGGCTGCTCCCACACCAGGGTCTCTTGTGGGATAGTGGTCTCTCAACCCTCCCGGCTCAGACCACACAAGGCCACTCTAGCCTTCTGTGTGCAAGTCCGCACCCCCTCTCACTCTGAGGATTCCTTTATCCCCAGGCAGGGGCCTCGTTAGGTCAAAACATTCGGGGCTTGAGCCCCGGATGTTTTGACCAGTGCCCCGAATGTTATGCTGGCAGGGCCGGCCGGCGCTCTGTTTCTCCTGCGCTACACTGGCCCCACCACTTTAACTCTAAAAACCTGTAAACCTAATCCGCCTGGCGCCTGCCCTGCAGACTTAACTTTTGACTTGAAATCAGCCGCAGTTGCCCGCTCATCTCTCACTAGATTCTTACTGCAGCTCCGGTACAGCAGGCAGTGAGGGCGGCACTTGCTCACTGATGTCAGGTGCCTGCTCCTCCCACTAGGCGGCGCAGGCGCGTGACGTCAGTGAGTGAGCGCCGCCCGCACTGCCTGTTACTGGAGCTGACCGGCTGAGCCTGAGACTGAGTAAGACTAGAGATGAGCGCTGAATCTGATTTATAAAGTTAAAGTTGCACTGGATACGGATGGATTACAGTTTAAAATGTTAATGTACAGTTGTACACTCCTGTGAGCGGCGGGGAGGGGGATCTGTGGATGGCACTGCTATGGGCAGGGGGATCTGTGGTGGATGGCACTGTTATGGGCAGGGGGTTCTGTGTTGGATGGCACTGTTATGGGCAGGGGGATCTGTGGTGGATGGCACTGTTATGGGCAGGGGGATCTGTAGTGGATGGCACTGTTATGGGCAGGGGGATCTGTGGTGGACGGCACTGTTATGGGCAGGGGGTTCTGTGGTGGACGGCACTGCTATGGGCAGGGGGTTCTGTGGTGGACGGCACTGTTATGGGCAGGGGGATCTGTGGTGGATGGCACTGTTATGGGCAGGGGGATCTGTGGTGGATGGCACTGTTATGGGCAGGGGGATCTGTGGTGGATGGCACTATTATGGGCAGGGGGATCTGTGGTGGATGGCACTGTTATGGGCAGGGGGATCTGTGGTGGATGGCACTGTTATGGGCAGGGGGATCTGTGGTGGATGGCACTGTTATGGGCAGTTGGATCTGCGGTGGATGGCATTGTTATGGGCAGGGGGATCTGTGGTGGATGGCACTGTTATGGGCAGGGGGATCTGTGGATGGCACTGTTATTGAGGGGGATCTGTGGATGGCACTGTTATGGAGGGGGATCTGTGGATGGCACTGTTATGGGCAGGGGGATCTGTGGATGGCACTGTTATTGAGGGGGATCTGTGGATGGCACTGTTATTGAGGGGGATCTGTGGATGGCACTGTTATGGAGGGGGATCTGTGGATGGCACTGTTATTGAGGGGGATCTGTGGATGGCACTGTTATGGGGAGGGGGATCTGTGGATGGCACTGTTATGGGGAGGGGGATCTGTGGATGGCACTGTTATGGAGGGGGATCTGTGGATGGCACTGTTATGGGGGGGATCTGTGGATGGCACTGTTATGGGGGGGATCTGTGGATGGCACTGTTATGGGGAGGGGGATCTGTGGATGGCACTGTTATGGATGATCTGTGGGGTTGCCCAGATGGTTAGGCCCTTCGCTGTAGTTATTAACCCCATTCAGCAGTCCCCCATTCACTGAAGGGGGGACTGCTGAAAGGGGTTAATAAATACTGTGAAGGCCCCCCCCCCCCCGTGGCGATGAGGGTGTGGCTTCATGGGATGGGGGTGTGGCTTCACGTGTGCTCGTGCCCCGGATGTCTTCAGACCCTAGCAATGCCCCTGTCCCCAGGTGATTACTGCACCTGGTCTTTCTTCAGACCTGGTGATTGTGGGGAAGACACAGCAAATCCTGCCATATATCTCCCCTAACAACCATGAGGCCTGTCACTGCCTCACATAGTACAATGGTAAACCTCACTCCACTATATGATGCTGAAAATACAGAACAATGCTAGTTTCTATTTTCTATATGTCCAACCTCAGCACCAGCATGGGACTGGCCCACCAGAGGATTCTCCAGAGGGCCCAGGCTCTCATACGATACTGGGCCCCAAAGTTCAATGAGAAAAAAAACAAACATTTGGAGCTTCTTTTGGAGCCAATCATTCACCACTAGGGTCTATTTCTTGGATTCAAAACCTATTAGACTTTATTGATGATATAGGGGTTGGGCCCTGAGTATAATGTACTCTGGTGGGCCCAAGAGATGCCTCTGGCCTGTGTGAGTCCCTGCACTGGTTGTCCATTCATTGTAGAATATAAAGCTTATTGCTCACAGAGCTCCCCAATGTGCTGCATCCTCTGACATTCACTCCCTCCTCTCTGCAGCTCTACCTCTGCTAGCCTAGCCTTCGTAATCTGAATCTCTCACTCCCATTTCCAGGAATTCTCTTGTGCTGCACAAGGACAGATCAAGTCAGATTCATTCCCGATATCCACAATTTTATGTAGGCCCTATAAACATGTTTTATGGCAGGACTGTCATATTCTATAAATTCAGTAGACAGGCTTGATTCGTGCTGTAATGAAACAGATGCGCGCACCATAGGGTAATTCTGCATATACAGAATAGTGTAAAATAAATTACAAGGCTCGCCTTGTTAGGTTGTGCTAAAGATAAGCACAACTCTATTGAACGCTCATCAGAATAGGTCCTAAGAACCCGAAGAGTGGTAGTCTGCAGCCACAAGTGAAAAGTCTTCATATCGAAGATGCCTGAAATCCCCGAAACGCGTTGTATTGCTGCAATAAAATACTTTGATTCCGGATCCTGGTGACCTGTGGTTGGTCTTTGCGCCGTGGGACGTTTATCATGGCCAATACGCACCGTATTGGCCAAGATAAACGTCCCACGGCGCAAAGACCAACCACAGGTCACCAGGATCCGGAATCAAAGTATTTTATTGCAGCAATACAACGCGTTTCGGGGAATCACTCCCCTTCATCAGGTACACAAGGCTGCACACATGCAAAGGACATAAGCTACAAACATTTATACACAAAAGAACCGCCTGTTTGGGGTCAGGGGGAGTGACCTCTGAAACGATTGATATTTGAATATAAAATATCCTATAAATTAAACACCATAAAAAACCTGGCCTTTTTATACAACAGCTTCTCCACACTTCCAGGACCTTAATGCACTTCATACCTGTGCATACCCAGATATGGCCGGAGGCTGGCTTATGCAGCATTATGCGTAGTATGTTTTTTTGTAAAGGATGACGGAAGCAATGTACAGAATGAACATTTGCTCGTTCATTGTGCAATCGGCGTATACCTCTATAGTGAAGGGCAGCACAGTGGCTCAGTGGTTAGCACTGGTGCCTTGCAGCGCTGGGGTCCTAGGTTTGAATCTGACCAAGGGCAACATCTGCATGGAGTTTGTATGTTCTCCCTGTGTTTGTGTGGGTTTCCTCCGGTTTCCTCCCACACTGCAAAGACATACTGATAGGGACCATAGATTGTGAGCCCCATTGGGGACAGTTGGATGATAATGTCTGTAAAGCGCTGCGGAATATAGTAGCGCTATATAAGTGCATAAAATAAATAAATAGTTAAATCACTCATGTAGAGGGAGAGATGATTATCCCATCTTGTGTAGGATGCCATTGTGGTGCGTGTGGTCCACTGCCAACATCCTGTATGCATGTTTGCTGGGGATTGCTGCCCAAACCCCTGATGAAGCCAGATCACTGATGAAACATTTTGGGGGTTAGACTTAGGTTTTAGAAGCTGATCTCTCATGGAAATGTGCTCTAGATAGTTAGGAGATATTCTCTCACATGCGCATGTTTAGGACTGGACAGTGGGTGCCAGAGTGCATCACAATCAGACCCTTTCCCAGATAGGGTCTAATTTATTTTTTGGACATCCTCCATTGTATGCATTTTTGCTGGGGATTGCCGTTCGCAGCGGATCACATGCAGAGGAATTGCTCCCCCGGTTATAAGCACGCCACAGTGTTTGGGGGTTTGAGTATTTCCTCCCATTTAGGCCACTTTATTTCAGTTATTGTTTTATAAAACAGCTGCATAAAAATACACACTGGAGTGCACTAAATATGTGTTTTACATTAAAATACAAGGCAAGCTATTTGGTGGCGATTAGAATGTGCACTACACAGCATCAACTGCCATTCTACATGACCAAATCCACAGTGTTTTTTGACCTTGTGAACACAACCATACTGCTTAAGCCTTAATGTCTGATTTTGTCTGTACCCTCCGATTGTAAAGTGTTGCAGAATAAAGGATGCAAATGTATTAGAGCTGACATTTTCATTATGTACTGTAGATACTGCAGAAGCCCATAATGCGATTACTGCAAAAGGTCGATTGTTATCATGTTATATTACTAAAGTGAAATATTTTGATTGAATGTGTTTATGTACCAAATAGAACTGTATGGATAATTCAGGGTTAACCACCATGACTCAACCTCTTTGAGGTTGTTAGGAGATGAACCTGGGTCTGCCTTCTAGTTAGTGTTGAGTCTGTGCTTAGCTGAGGAAAAGAGAAGACCTACACGTGCTTACCCCTAAGGACTAGGCCTGGGTCCTAGAGAACCATCTTCTCTGAACAGAGTAACTTCATCTGATAGGGCTTGAGAAAGGAAGATTAGAAGTTTCAGAATCTGCAAGGCCGTGCAGTACACCCTTCCACACTTTGAGACAGTCTAGCCAACTTTATCTTAATTCTGTTCATCCTTAGCCTTTGGGATTACAGAACCTATATCAAAAACCTCAGTGGCATGCCTACAGAGAGACTTTGGGGAGACAAAGAGACGTTCCACAGTATCACAGTCCCCATCATTGCTGCTGTCCATCCATACATTGCTGTTGGGAAAGGATTGCAATGTGAACTGCTTTTGGAGTTGTGCATTGATACTGTTGGATGTACTACTACTCCAATTCTGCACTTTAGTAAAGAGAGACCTATGTATTTGCACCAACTGGTCTGTTCACTGATTCAATCACCACTTGCTGGGCATTGCACCTTCATCCACACTCCAGTCTTGTACCCTGCTAAAACACCAAGGGCATCCCAACTACAACCAAGCAGGAACCCTAACATTAGGTGTACCCTGGGGGGAAGAAAGGGTGCGTTCTGCTCTCACTGTATGGCCCTAGGGACAGCAGTGTGAGGATCACCACTGTGTTCCGTCTGCACAACCATCATTGCCAGAGCCACTACCACTCCCATCCCCCGCTTGCTCCTGGGATTTTTGTAAAACCATACTGCAGTAGGCTGCCTTCACACATACAGTGCTTTCAGAAAGTCTTGAGACCCTTTCTCTTTTTTAACATATTGTTACGGTGTGGCCTTGTGCTAAAATAAAAAAAGTTTTCCCCAATCATTCTGCACTCAATACTCCATAATAGAGACAGTAAAAACAGAATTTAAGAAATGTCAGCAAAATTTTTAAAAAGGAAATATTTTGCACGGACATAACATGATTGAACATGATTTGTGTGGTGACATGTGGTTTGTGTAGTGACACCATCAAGATGTCACCACATGTTGCTGCACTCCAGAAGGTATGGGAAGGCGTGGTGCTCCCCAATAGGAAATAAGCCCAGAGAGTCAGAGTCTGACTGGTGGAATTCAGGTGTAAAACAATACAGGCGAGCCATTGGGCTGGCTTCCCCAGTCTCCTCCCTGGCAGAAGAAGGGTTGGATGCTGAGGAAAGGCCTGAGCTAGCTGTCCTTCTCTCTCTCAGAAGGCTGGTACCCTGGTCAAAGGCTGGTGATCCAGGGTCTGTGGCAGAGCTCAGCATCTTCTTCTGGTCACTCGATAGTCTGACAGAGTCTCCTCTTCTAAGTACTGATCCCTAACTGCAGAACACTAGGGGCTCTGACTGCTCTCCTTGTGAAGAGTTTCTCACTGAACTCGAACCTTGTAGGGGATGGGGGTGGAGTGGAGAAACATAGCACAAACATATACAATGTTACAACTCCCGTCTCTCATAGACATGTTTTAGCGCTTCAATGATACTCAATGGTTTTCTGACATAATAAGGCTACTTTCACATTAGCGATTCGGCTTTCCATTTGTGAGATCTGTTCAGGGCTCTCAAAAGCTGTCCAAAACGGATCAGTTTTGCCCTAATGCATTCTGAATGGAAAAGGATCCGCTCAGAACGCATCAGTTTGCCTCCTTTCAGTCACCATTCCGCTCTGGAGTCTGACACCAAAACTCTGCCTGCAGCGTTTTGCTGTCCGCCTGACGAAGTAGAGCCAAACGGATCCGTCCTGGCACACAATGTAAGTCAATGGGGATGGATCAGTTTTTTTCTGACACAATCTGGAACAAAAGAAAACAGATCCGTCCCCATTGACTTTCAATTGAGTTCAAGACGGATCCGTCATGGCTATAGAAGACATAATACAACCGTATCCGTACATAATGGATGCATGTGGTTGTATTATTGTAATGGAAGCATTTTTGCAGATCCATGATGGATAGAGTTCCATCACAGGATGCATCAGGATATCTTCAGTTCAGTCATTTTGATGCTACGGTTTTATCTCCGGCGAAAAAAACGGAAGACTTGCCTGAATGTTGGCATTTTTCCCCAAAGGAATGTATTAATGCTGGATCAAAATTCAAAATACCAGAATGCCGGATCCGTCTTTCCGGTCTGCGCATGCGCAGACCGGTAAAAATGTAAAAAAGAAACAAGGATCCGTCTGTCCGCATGACAAGCGGAGAGACGGATCCGTTCTCGCAATGCCTTTGTGAGATGGATCCGCATCCGGATGCATCTCACAAATGCTTTCAGTCACATCCAGATCGGCCGATCCGGCAGGCAGTTCTGACGACGGAACTGCCCACCGGATCACACTGCCGCAAGTGTGAAAGTAGCCTTACCAGCTTCTCATTATTATTCTAGAAAGTACCAAAAGTCTCTCAGTATTCATTAACCCTTTCCACAGTGCTGTGCAAACACAATGCAAATGAACAGGATATATATCACAGCAAATATATAAAATAATGTTAACAGTATAAGTCAATGCAGGTTAATCCTTTAAAGTGAAATAAAGTAAGGAGTTGATGACTTTGGATAGGGGAAACAGGGGGAAATGTCCAGACTCCAAAGGTCCCACAGCTGACAATGATTATCAAAGCAAAAACTAAGCTATGAGGAGGAAAGGGCTGCCTGTAGAGCTCATAGACAGGATTGTGTGAAGGCCAAATGGAGAAGGTTACAAAGAATTTCTGCTGCACTAATTTATTCTGTTTTCACTTTTACATTATGGGGTATTAAGTGCAGGACTGATGGGAGAAAAATGTTAACTTTTTTTTTATTTTAGCACAAAATCGCAACATAACAAAATATGACAAAATGTCTGAAGACTTTCTCAATGTACTGTATTTTTGTGCAAAGAAATGGGGGTTAGTCAGCAGGTGCACATCGCCATGACAAACACAATGCAACAGCACCCTGCGAACACAAATAATCAAGTAAATACAATCGTGCCGTACTCACTATAGAAAATATACTAATGCCGATGCAACATTATAATTTTGAGATTCTTGGCAAATACATTTTGTACAATATTATTTGTGCCTGTCCGCCAACGACAAGGTGATCTCTTTAGGACAGGAGCCTCTATTAAATTCAGGGAATGCAGGTTCCACATGCATGCTGAGCGCACACTGTATTATACCTCTTTTGGTGCCACAATTGCCTCCATTTAAGGGGTTGTCCAGGTTCAGAGCTGAACCAGGACATATCCCTGTTTTCACCCAGACAGGCCCTCTGATATTACCATTTCATGCTCTGATGCTCTCCCTTGCACTGTATAGCGCAGAGCAAGGGCTTTTTATTTATAGTTTTAAAACTGCTTCTGCCCTGGCAATAGAGAGAGTAAAATCCACAGTTATTTTCACAGCAAAATCCACATATAATACATGCTGCAGATTTTGAGGCAGATTTGTGGCAAAATCAGCAGTGAATGTTTCCACTATATTTTCAGTCCAGTGTGGACGTACCCTCAAGGAAGAAGGTTTTATGTGAGTGAATGAGAATGTTCTTGTTTACACACAGAGCCTACACCTATACATACTAGATCTGCTCCAGGGCCCTGAAAGTAGTGGCTGTTGCGTAAATGTATCAATGTCCTGAAGGTGATAATACAGTTGGATAGCGTGGCAGGGCACAGAAACCAGTGGTTCCTGGCCCTACCGTTCACCTTCATAAGCCACAGGCCACTACAAAGCTTTGCAACCGCAGGCAGCACCATGACTTCATAGGGACGGCCTGCATCGGGACATAGGCAACTCAGGCTGCAGTCAATTGCTTTGCAGACTAAAGTATGGAGCTGCACTCAGGTAAGTATTTGTTGTTGTTGTTTTTTCTCACTTTTTGGGGAACTATAGGGGCATTATAACTACTGGGGTCACTACAGGTTGACACTATAAATACTAGGGACACTACAGTGGGACATTATAAGTAATGGGGTCACTATAGGGGATATTCTAACTACATGGGCACTATAGAGGGCATTACAGCTAGTGCCCACAATGGGCATCGTAGTGCGCATGCCCCGGCCCGGCGAGGCAGTGCGCAGGCCCGGGATCTCGGCCAGACCAAAGGATGACGCAAGGGAATAGGAGGGCGGGCATAGGCAGAGGCTGGGGCGGGGAAACAATGAAAAAAGGCAGAGCAGCTTGGGCTCCAACACAGTGAACGACGCCCCTGGGCACTGTATATGGCCATATGGAGGTGACAGACTCCTTTTAAGAATATTTCTGTACTTTGCTCTATTTAGCTTTCCCTCAACTCTGACCAGTCTCCCTGTACCAGCCACTGAAAGCCACCTCAACAATATAATGCTGCCACCTCCATGCTTCACTGTAGAGTTGGTATTGGGCAGGTGATGAGCAGTGCCTGGTTTTCTCCAGACATGATGCTTAGAATTGAAGCTAAAAAAGTTCAATCTTAGTTTCATCAGACCAGAGAATCTTGTTTCTCACAGTCTGAGAGTCCTTTAGGTGCTTTTTTTGTTGTTGCAAAGTCCAGGTGGACTTTCATGTGTTTTTATTGTCCCTAAGGAAAGACTTCTTTCTGGCCACTCTGCCATAAGTCCCAGATTAGTGGAGTGCCGCAGCAATGGTTGACGTCCTGGAAGTTTCCTATCTGCACACAGGATCTTTGGAGGTCAGCTACAGTGACTATTGGGTTCTTGGTCACCTCTCTTATCAAGGCCCTTTTTCCCCGATTACTGGTGTGGGCAGTCTTCCAAACATCTTCCATTTAAGAATTAAGGAGGCCACTGTGCTCTTGGGAAATTTTGGTGCAGAAGAAATGTTTTTGATCTCTCCTCCAATTCTGTTCCTCCACACATTCCTGTCTCTGAGTTCTACAGGCAGTGTTTTTCTCCTTGTGGCTTGGTTTTTGCTCTGACATGCATTGTCAGCTGTGAGAACTTATATGTGTCTTTCCAAATCATGTCCAATCAACTGAATTTACCACATGAGGACTCTAATCAAGATGTAGAAAACTCTCAAAGATGGTCAAGAGAAATGGGAGGCCTCAGAGCTAAATTTGAAGTGTCATAGCTAGGGATGAGCAAACCCGAACTGTATAGTTCGGGTTCGTACCGAATTTTGGGGTGTCCGTGACACGGACCCGAACCCGGACATTTTCGCAAAAGTCCGGGTTTGGGTTCGGTGTTTGTCGCTTTCTTGGCGCTTTTTGAAAGGCTGCAAAGCAGCCAATCAACAAGCGTCATACTACTTGCCCCAAGAGGCCGTCACAGCCATGCCTACTATTGGCATGGCTGTGATTGGCCAGGGCAGCATGTGACCCAGCCTCTATTTAAGCTGGAGTCACGTAGCGCCGCACATCACTCTGCTCTGATCAGTGTAGGGAGAGGATGCAGCTGCGATGTTAGGGCCAGATTAGGCAGTGATTAACTCCTCCAAAAGACTTCATTCAGAGATCGATCTGCAGCTGTGGATGATTGAACTGCTGCTATTGAATTGCTCACTGTTTTTAGGCTGCCCAGAGCGTTTTTCTGTCACTTTTTTCTGGGGTGATCAGCGGCCATTTTGTGTCTTGTGGTGCGCCAGCACAAGCTGCCAACAAGTGCATTTAACCCTCAGTAGTGTGGTTGTTTTTTTGGCTAAATCCTACATCAGGGTCAAGCTGTCACACCAAGTGCATTTAACCATCAATAGTCTGGTTATTTTTTGGCCATATACTACATCAGGGGGAAGCTGAGCCTGTCACCAAATGCATTTAACCCTCAATAGTGCGGTTGTTTTTTGGCTAAATCCTACGTCAGGGTCAAGCTGTCACACCAAGTGCATTTAACCATCAATAGTCTGGTTATTTTTTGGCCATATACGACATCAGGGGCAAGCTGAGCCTGTCACCAAGTGCATTTAACCCTCAATAGTGTGGTTGGTCAAGCTGTCACACCAAGTGCATTTAACCATCAATAGTGTGGTTATTTTTTGGCCATATCCCAGTCTAATTCTGTCCGTAAACGTATACCTGTCACCCAGCGCCTAAATAATAGGCCTCAAATTTGTAGTCAGCTAAATCTGTGGTTATTGCTGTGGCTGGGCGAGTTATTTAGTGTCCGTCAAAGCACAGTTTTTGTTCTGGGTTGAAATACAATTTCCAATTTAGCAATTCTCTAAATTAGTGGTTTCTGCTGTATCAGGCCTACTTTAAATTTATCCCTAAAAGGGAATATTAGATTCAAGGTGCTGATAGGGTCATTCTCAATAACTTCACACACACGCTACTGTGCATATCACAGTCTAATTCTGTCTGTAAACGTATACCTGTCACCCAGCGCCTAAATAATAGGCCTCAAATTTGTAGCCAGCTAAATCTGTGGTTATTGCTGTGGCTGGGCAAGTTATTTAGTGTCCGTCAAAGCACAGTTTTTGTTCTGGGTTGAAATACAATTCCCAATTTAGCAATTCTCTAAATTAGTGGTTTCTGCTGTATCAGGCCTACTTTAAATTTATCCCTAAAAGGGAATATTAGATTCAAGGTGCTGATAGGGTCATTCTCAATAACTTCACACACACGCTACTGTGCATATACCAGTCTAATTCTGTCTGTAAACGTATACCTGTCACCCAGCGCCTAAATAATAGGCCTCAAATTTGTAGTCAGCTAAATCTGTGGTTATTGCTGTGGCTGGGCGAGTTATTTAGTGTCCGTCAAAGCACAGTTTTTGTTCTGGGTTGAAATACAATTCCCAATTTAGCAATTCTCTAAATTAGTGGTTTCTGCTGTATCAGGCCTACTTTAAATTTATCCCTAAAAGGGTATATTAGATTCAAGGTGCACATAGGGTCATTCTCAATAACTTCACACACACGCTACTGTGCATATCCCAGTCTAATTCTGTCTGTAAACATATACCTGTCACCCAGCACCTAAATAATAGGCCTCAAATTTATAGTCAGCTAAATCTGTGGTTACTGCTGTGCCTGTATTAGTGTAATACGGTACCTAAATAGATAGCCAGATAGTGTTAGGTGTCTTTAAAAAAAGGCCTGAATTTGAATTCAATACATTGGGCCAAATAATATTTTTGTTGTTGTGGTGAACGATAACAATGAGGAAAACATCTAGTAAAGGACGCGGACATGGACATGGTCGTGGTGATGTTAGTGGACCCTCTGGTGCTGGGAGAGGACGTGGCCGTTCTGCCACAGCCACACGTCCTAGTGTACCAACTACCTCAGGTCCCAGTAGCCGCCATAATTTACAGCGATATTTGGTGGGGCCCAATGCCGTTCTAAGGATGGTAAGGCCTGAGCAGGTACAGGCATTAGTCAATTGGGTGGCCGACAGTGGATCCAGCACGTTCACATTATCTCCCACCCAGTCTTCTGCAGAAAGCACACAGATGGCGCCTGAAAACCAAGCCCATCAGTCTGTCACATCACCCCCATGCATACCAGGGAAACTGTCTGAGCCTCAAGTTATGCAGCAGTCTCTTATGCTGTTTGAAGACTCCGCTGGCAGGGTTTCCCAAGGGCATCCACCTAGCCCTTCCCCAGCGGTGGAAGACATAGAATGCACTGACGCACAACCACTTATGTTTCCTCATGATGAGGACATGGGAATACCACCTCAGCACGTCTCTGATGATGACGAAACACAGGTGCCAACTGCTGCGTCTTTCTGCAGTGTGCAGACTGAACAGGAGGTCAGGGAGGAAGACTGGGTGGAAGACGATGCAGGGGACGATGAGGTCCTAGACCCCACATGGAATGAAGGTCGTGCCACTGACTTTCAGAGTTCGGAGGAAGAGGCAGTGGTGAGACCGAGCCAACAGCGTAGCAAAAGAGGGAGCAGTGGGCAAAAGCAGAACACCCGCCGCCAAGAGACTCCGCCTGCTACTGACCGCCGCCATCTGGGACTGAGCACCCCAAAGGCAGCTTCAAGGAGTTCCCTGGCATGGCACTTCTTCAAACAATGTGCTGACGACAAGACCCGAGTGGTTTGCACGCTGTGCCATCAGAGCCTGAAGCGAGGCATTAACGTTCTGAACCTTAGCACAACCTGCATGACCAGGCACCTGCATGCAAAGCATGAACTGCAGTGGAGTAAACACCTTAAAAACAAGGAAGTCACTCAGGCTCCCCCTGCTACCTCTTCTGCTGCTGCCGCCTCGGCCTCTTCTGCTGCTGTCGCCTCTGCCTCTTCTGCTGCTGCCGCCTCGGGCTCTTCCTCCACCTCTGGAGGAACGTTGGCACCTGCCGCCCAGCAAACAGGGGATGTACCACCAACACCACCACCTCCGTCACCAAGCATCTCAACCATGTCACACGGCAGCGTTCAGCTCTCCATCTCACAAACATTTGAGAGAAAGCGTAAATTCCCACCTAGCCACCCTCGATCCCTGGCCCTGAACGCCAGCATTTCTAAACTACTGGCCTATGAAATGCTGTCATTTAGGCTGGTGGACACAGACAGCTTCAAACAGCTCATGTCGCTTGCTGTCCCACAGTATGTTGTTCCCAGCCGCCACTACTTCTCCAAGAGAGCCGTGCCTTCCCTGCACAACCAAGTATCCGATAAAATCAAGTGTGCACTGCGCAACGCCATCTGTGGCAAGGTCCACCTAACCACAGATACATGGACCAGTAAGCACGGCCAGGGACGCTATATCTCCCTAACTGCACACTGGGTAAATGTAGTGGCGGCTGGGCCCCAGGCGGAGAGCTGTTTGGCGCACGTCCTTCCGCCACCAAGGATCGCAGGGCAACATTCTTTGCCTCCTGTTGCCACCTCCTCCTACTCAGCTTCCTCCTCCTCTTCTTCCACCTGCTCATCCAGTCAGCCACACACCTTCACCACCAACTTCAGCACAGCCCGGGGTAAACATCAGCAGGCCATTCTGAAACTCATATGTTTGGGGGACAGGCCCCACACCGCACAGGAGTTGTGGCGGGGTATAGAACAACAGACCGACGAGTGGTTGCTGCCGGTGAGCCTCAAGCCCGGCCTGGTGGTGTGCGATAATGGGCGAAATCTCGTTGCAGCTCTGGGAATAGCCGGTTTGACGCACATCCCTTGCCTGGCGCATGTGCTGAATTTGGTGGTGCAGAAGTTCATTCACAACTACCCCGACATGTCAGAGCTGCTGCATAAAGTGCGGGCCGTCTGTTCGCGCTTCCGGCGTTCACATCCTGCTGCTGCTCGCCTGTCTGCGCTACAGCGTAACTTCGGCCTTTCCGCTCACCGCCTTATATGCGACGTGCCCACCAGGTGGAACTCCACCTTGCACATGCTGGACAGACTGTGCGAGCAGCAGCAGGCCATAGTGGAGTTTCAGCTGCAGCACGCACGGGTCAGTCGCACTGCGGAACAGCACCACTTTACCACCAATGACTGGGCCTCCATGCGAGACCTGTGTGCCCTGTTGCGCTGTTTCGAGTACTCCACCAACATGGCCAGTGGCGATGACGCCGTTATCAGCGTTACAATACCACTTCTATGTCTCCTTGAGAAAACACTTAGGGCGATGATGGAAGAGGAGGTGGCCCAGGAGAAGGAGGAGGAGGAGGAAGAGGGGTCATTTTTAGTACTTTCAGGCCAGTCTCTTAGAAGTGACTCAGAGGGAGGTTTTTTGCAACAGCAGAGGCCAGGTACAAATGTGGCCAGCCAGGGCCCACTACTGGAGGACGAGGATGAGGAGGAGGTGGAGGAGGTGGAGGAGGATGAGGATGAAGCATGGTCACAGCGGGGTGGCACCCAACGCAGCTCGGGCCCATCACTGGTGCGTGGCTGGGGGAAACGCAGGACGATGACGATACGCCTCCCACAGAGGACAGCTTGTCCTTACCCCTGGGCAGCCTGGCACACATGAGTGACTACATGCTGCAGTGCCTGCGCAACGACAGAAGAGTTGCCCACATTTTAACGTGTACGGACTACTGGGTTGCCACCCTGCTGGATCCACGGTTCAAAGACAATGTGCCCACCTTACTTCCTGCACTGGAGCGTGATAGGAAGATGCGCGAGTACAAGCGCACGTTGGTAGACGCGCTACTGAGAGCATTCCCAAATGTCACGGGAACAAGTGGAAGCCCAAGGCCAAGGCAGAGGAGGAGCAAGAGGTAGGCAGTGTCACGGCCAGCTCCTCTGAGGGCAGGGTTAGCATGGCAGAGATGTGGAAAAGTTTTGTCAACACGCCACAGCTAACTGCACCACCACCTGATACGCAACGTGTTAGCAGGAGGCAACATTTCACTAACATGGTGGAACAGTACGTGTGCACACCCCTCCACGTACTGACTGATGGTTCGGCCCCATTCAACTTCTGGGTCTCTAAATTGTCCACGTGGCCAGAGCTAGCCTTTTATGCCTTGGAGGTGCTGGCCTGCCCGGCGGCCAGCGTTTTGTCTGAACGTGTATTCAGCACGGCAGGGGGCGTCATTACAGACAAACGCAGCCGCCTGTCTACAGCCAATGTGGACAAGCTGACGTTCATAAAAATGAACCAGGCATGGATCCCACAGGACCTGTCCATCCCTTGTGCCGATTAGACATTAACTACCTCCCCTTAACCATATATTATTGGACTCCAGGGCACTTCCTCATTCAATCCTTTTTTTATTTTCATTTTACCACTATATTGCGAGGCAACCCAAAGTTGAATGAACCTCTCCTCTGTCTGGGTGCCGGGGCCTAAATATATGACAATGGACCGTTCCAATGTTGGGTGACGTGAAGCATGATTCTCTGCTATGACATGCAGACTGATTCTCTGCTGACATGAAGCCAGATTCTGTGTTATGGGACCTCTCTCCTCTGCCTGGGTGCCAGGGCCTAAATTTATGACAATGGACTGTTACAGTGGTGGGTGACGTGAAGCCTGATTCTCTGCTATGATATGAAGACTGATTCTCTGCTGACATGAAGCCAGATTCTGTGTTATGGGACCTCTCTCCTCTGCCTGGGTGCCAGGGCCTAAATTTATGACAATGGACTGTTACAGTGGTGGGTGACGTGAAGCCTGATTCTCTGCTATGATATGAAGACTGATTCTCTGCTGACATGAGGCCAGATTCTGTGTTATGGGACCTCCTCTCCTCTGCCTAGGTGCCAGGGCCTAAATTTATGACAATGGACTGTTACAGTGGTGGGTGACGTGAAGCCTGATTCTCTGCTATGACATGAAGACTGATTCTCTGGTGACATGAAGCCAGATTCTCTGTTACGGGACCTCTCTCCTCTGCCTGGGTGCCGGGGCCTAAATATCTGAGAATGGACTGTTCCAGTGGTGGGTGACGTGAAGCCAGATTCTCTGCTATGGGACCTCGCTCCAATTGATATTGGTTAATTTTTATTTATTAAATTTTTATTTTAATTCATTTCCCTATCCACATTTGTTTGCAGGGGATTTACCTACATGTTGCTGCCTTTTGCAGCCCTCTAGCCCTTTCCTGGGCTGTTTTACAGCCTTTTTAGTGCCGAAAAGTTTGGGTCCCCATTGACTTCAATGGGGTTCGGGTTCGGGTTTGGGATGAAGTTCGGATCGGGTTCGGATCCCGAACCCGAACATTTCCGGGAAGTTCGGCCGAACTTCTCGAACCCGAACATCCAGGTGTTCGCTCAACTCTAGTCATAGCAAAAGGATTTTAATACTTATGTACATGCCAAATTTCATTTTTATTTTTTTTTGGATTTTATGTGATAGACCAACACAAAGTAGCAAGTATGTGTGAATTGAAAAGAAAATGATACATGGTTTTCAAAGTTTTTAATAAATAAAAATCGGAAAAGTGTGGCTTGCATTTGTATTCAGACCCCTGTACTCTGATACCCCTTAATAAAATCCAATGTAACCAAATGCCTTCAGAAGTCACCTAATTAGTAAATAGAGTCCACCTGTGTGTAATTTATTCTCAGTATACCTACAGCTGAGATATACTCAGGCCTCAGAGGTTTGTTAGAGAACATTAGTGATCAAACAACATCATGAAAACCAAGGAACACTCCAGACAGGTCAGGGATAAAGATGTGGAGAAGTGTAAAGCAGGCTTAGGTTATAAAAAAAAATATCCCAAGTTCTGATTATCTCACGGAGCACTGTTCAACCCATCATTCGAAAATGGAAGGAGTATGGCACAACTGCAAACCTACGAAGACATCGCCATCCACCTAAACTGACAGCCCAGGCAAGGAGAGCACTAATTACAGAAGCAGCCAAGAGGCCCACTTTCTCTCTGGAGTGGCTGCAGAGATCCACAGCTCAGATGGGAGAATCTGTCCACAGGACAACTATTAGTTGTGCACTCCACAAATCTGGCCTTTATGGAAGAGTGGCAAGAAGAAAGCCATTTTTGAAAGCAAGCCATAAGAAGTCCCATTTGAAGTTTGCCACAAGCCATGTAGAGGGAACAGCAAACATGTGGAAGAAGGTGCTCTGGTCAAATGAGACCAAAGTTGAACTTTTAGGCTTAAATGCAAAATGCTATGTGTGGCGGAAAACTAACCCTGCAAACCATTTCCCAATGTAAAATATGGTGGTGACAGCATCATGCTGTGGGGATGCTTTTCTTCAGCAGAGACAGAGAAGTTGGTAAGAGTTGATGGGAAGATGGATGGAGCTAAATACAGGGCAATCCTGGAGGGAAACCTGTTAGAGGCTGCAAAAGACTTCAGACTGGGGTGGAGGGTCACCTTTCAGCAGGACAACGGCCCACACTGTTTGTGTGGATTGAATTAAATGTTCTGGACTGATGTTCTGCTGTTTGGCCATAAGATGGCGCTGTTTCCTAGGCACAGCTGACTGACTGCATATACAGTGGATATAAAAAGTCTACACACCCCTGTTAAAATGAATGTCAGGTTTCTGTGATGTAAAAAAATGAGACAAAGATAAATCATTTCAGAACTTTTTCCACCTTTTAATGTGACCTATAAACTTTACCACTCAATTGAAAAACAAACTGAAATCTTTTAGGTAGAGGGAAGAAAAAAATATTAAAATAAAATAATATGGTTGCATAAGTGTGCACACCCTTAAACTAATACTTTGTTGAAGCACCTTTTGATTTTATTACAGCACTTAGTCTTTTTGGGTATAAGTCTATCAGCATGGCACATTTTGACTTGGCAAGATTTGCCCACTCTTCTTTGCAAAAACAATCTCCTGTGCACAGCCCTCTTCAGATCACCCCACAGATTTTCAATCAGATTCAGGTCTGGGCTCTGGCTGGCATTCCAAAACTTTAATCTTCTTCTGGTGAAGCCATTCCTTTGTTGATTTGGATGTATGCTTTGGGTCGTTGTCATGCTGAAAGATGAAGTTACTTTTCATGTTCAGCTTTCTAGCAGAAGCCTGAAGGTTTTGTGCCAATATTGACTGTTATTTGGAACTGTTCATTATTCCCTCTAGCTTAACTAAGGCCCCAGTTCCAGCTGAAGAAAAACAGCCCCTTGGCATGATGCTTCCACCACCATGCTTCACTGTGGGTATGGTGTTCTTTTGGTGATGTGCAGTGTTGTTTTTGCGCCAAACATATCTTTTGGCATTATGGCCACAAAGTTCAACCTTCATCAGACCATAACACCTTTTCCCACATGCCTTTGGGAGACTTCAGATGTGTTTTTGCAAAATGTAGCCTGGCTTGGATGTTTTTCTTCATAAGAAAAGGCTTTCGTCTTGCCACTCTACCCCATAGCACAGACATATGAAGAATACGGGAGACTGTTGACACATGTACCACCCAGCCAGTACTTGCCAGATATTCCTGCAGCTCCTTTAATGTTGCTGTAGGCCTCTTGGTAGCCTCCCAGACCAGTTTTCTTCTTGTCTTTTCATCAATTTTGGAGGGACATTCAGTTCTTGGTAATGTCACTGTTGTGACATATTTTCTCCACTTGATGATGACTGTCTTCACTGTGTTCCATGGTATATCTAATGCCTTGGAAATTCTTTTGTACCCTTCTCCTGACTGATACCTTTTAATAATGAGATCCCTCTGATGCTTTGGAAGCTCTCTGTGGACCATGGCTTTTGCTGTGGGATGCGACTTAGAAATTTTCAGGAAAAAACAGCTACAGCAACTGAACTTTATTTGGGGTTAATCAGAGGCACTTTAAATGATGGCAGGTGTATGCTGACTCCTATTTACCATGATTTTGAATGTGATTGCTTAATTCTGAACACAGCTACATCCCCATTATTTTAGTTTTTTTTTTTCTTCCCTCCACCCAAAAGATTTCAGTTTGTTTTTCAATTGAGTTGTACAGTTTATAGGTCACATTAAAGATGGAAAAAGTTCTGAAATAATTTATCTTTGTCAAATTTTTTTACATCACAGAAACATGACATTTTAACAGGGGTGTGTAGACTTTATATATCCACTGTGTATTTCCATATTCATGAGAGGAGTGGTTTTCAGAGCATAAAGAAGAAGAGGAGGCAGCCATCTTAAGTAGCAGAGACTGAGGAGCTGTGTGAACAGTGAATCTGACGGCATCCAGGTGTGAAAGTGACCAGAGCGGCAGCTGAAGGAAGCTGATCGTGTCCTAGATCCTGATCCTGTCTAGAGGAAGGAAGATTGTGGCCAGGAACGCTAATGAGAGCAGAGGAACAAAGCAACATACACTGCGGTACCGCATGCTTGTTGGAGAGATGTTTGTTCTGTTCGGAGTCACCAGCGGATGCAAACGAGACCCGGGTCGGTAAGATCGTGCACACACCTCATCACAGTGTTGGTGTCTAGAGACTGAGACCAGCCCTGTAGTTAGTTAGTTAGGGTTTCTGTTTGTGTCAGGCCACAAGTGTTAAAGGGGTTGTCAGGGATCAAATTTTTTTTTTTTTTTTTTTTTAAAGTGTACTCACTGTTAACAGGTGATTCTAGGTCCCTCCCATATGTTTTAAGGTATTTTCACCATTTCTGTGCGGCTCCGACAGTCCCCCACGCACTATTTACATCTCTGTTTATTTTTGTCTAACTTCCTAACGTTTTGCTGGGTCCCAGCGCAGCGCGGCATCACGTGCTTTCAGATGACTCACATCTCTGCCATGAATCCGCCTCCTCATTGTTATTCCGCCTCCTGCCGCACATCGCCACGTCCTCCATGCATCCTCCCCCCTTGAATCATATTCCGCCTCCTGCCGCACATTTTCCTCCCCCTTAGTAACGCCCCTAAACTCCTCCTGGCTCAGTCCTTTGAAACGGGATTAGGTCCAAATATTGATTCTATCTCCGCCTGCCGCTCCATTTACCTGCATTAGAGGCGTTTACTATGCTAATTAGAATGGTTCCCTTGCCTCTTTCATTGTGAACAACACGCCATGCCCAGTGACGTCACCAGACCGAAGGGGCGTGGCTTAGAGCGATCTGTTGCCGCCGAGGTACCGCCCCTCCGAGGACTCTGAATAATTGCAAGCGCCCGACTGTATAGGGAGGGTGCTTAGGGACTGATGGTCACCCCCATTGTCCCTTTTCCCCTCAGGGCATTCAGTGTTCTGGCCCCGCATGTTAATGGTTAAATAAGGTGGTAGATCAGGGGGCTGTTAAGGGTTAATTCTCTGGGGGGGATCCTCCTTAGACAGGATGGGGGTGGTGCAGGAATCCTGAAGGTTACATATACCCCTCCCCTGTTCCGGCACTTCCTCTTGCAAGTGGAAGCAAAATTGGCACTCCCTCCCTTTGCGGTTATCATTGAGAGGCGGGCGAGGTGCTCGGTTATGATCAGTTATGGATACCTGGTTATTCTGTTTTGTTTTTTCTATTTTCAGAGCCCCCGCTGGGAGTCCAGCAGTTTGGATATCGCTCCAAGGATTTGGGCTTTGGAGAGCCGCAAGTTCTGGTTGAGTCTATGAAGTCACAGCTGGCGGCATTTGAGTACAGCGGAGATATGGTGGGAGCAGATGGCGTACTTGCCCGCTGGGAATCCAGCTGTGGGCATACTGCTCTGATGATTACGGTTTAACTTGCCCGCTGGGAGTCCAGCGTTTGGCATACTGCTCCGATATTATGGTTTATTAAGGTTTGCCGCTTTAATAAATAAGCTGTGGCCGATCACCACCCAGCAATAAAAGTGACACAGTTGTCGGTGTTGTTTGTTATGGGTCAAGGTTGGGTAAAGGGGCCAGGGGTTAGTAAAGGTGTTGCCCCTTCCCATGTTTCCCTGAATACCGGCAGTCTGCCTATGGCTGATGGTGACGTCACCGGGCTCCCTGCGGAAGAAGTGGCTTCGCTCTGCAGAAGGGACCCGGTACGTCACTGAATGTGAGAAAAGACTAACTTTCAGCTGAGAATTTGTGTAATGAATACGGGGCATCAGAAAAGTATGAGAAAGGTAGGACAGTCATGTAGCAGATATTTATGTCCTTGTTAAACAATTAAACCAATGTCTTTTGTAACACCCCAGAGTTGTGTTACTACACTGCTCTACCCCGCTACTATCTTCTAGGAGCCGTTATATTGTCATCTGATGTGATTTTGATTATGTCTTCACAAATTTGCAAGTAAAACCTATGTTTTAATACAATGTTTCCTGTAATTGTACAGGTCCACCAGCAGGTGGCAGCAATGGATTGGTAAGGAATTAGTTTTAGTTTAGTATATCTAGGCTGGAATGGTTCATTCCAGCTTAGCTCCCCCTCTGTGGAGGTGTGGACTGTTCCCACATCTTGCAGCTTGGGTGGAGAAGGAAGTAAGAGTCAGTGTAGCCCACCCCCTGCTAGGGGTAGGGTGTGTGTGTGTCAGGAGTCCCCCTGAATAGGGAAGAAAGCCAGGATCTTGTCTCAGCTGAGACATCGATCACCTCCCCAGCCTGAGAACCCTCCGCCTCGGCTGGATGAAGCAAGCAGACAATCTCCAGAGTTCCAGGACGAAAGCATTCCCTAAGAGCCTATCTGTGAGTAAAGTCCAGAGACCTAGGAGAAGCCATATTCCTCCTCAGCTAGTCAGTTCCCACAGAGCAGAAGGTAAAGAGAAGTGCAGAAGCTAAATTCCTGCCACAGTTATAGAGCTACTAAGCAGACATCTTTTCCTGCAAGCTCCACATTTATAGTGCAGAAGATTTATTCCTGCCAACCATTGCCAAAGCCTGCTGGGACCAAAGACCAAAGCGTCACTCATCGAATCTTCACAAATCGTAGCTTTATTACAGGTTAAAACACTGCGGATGCGGGTCACAATTGCAGCAAAATCAAACCCACTATGATGTGAAAGGGGAGCGTCTTAAATATCTGTCTCCTCACCGTACGTCACAGCCAGACAGGTGTATCAATCATATCTACGGATCACCTCTACAAATAATACTATTTGTGAAGATTGCCGCTTTTTCCTTCTATTTATTCATGCGATTATTGGTCTGCTAGCTCTGGCAGAGCACCACCTATTTCACTGCATGTTTGCTGAAAGAGAAGTGTTGCTGACATTGGACCGCGCTGAGTAGTGCCGGCTGTGATTTCTTCTTGTTGTGGCAGAGCTGTATTCTGTTGGGATTCAAGTTATCCTCAGTAAAGAAAAGTTTGAACTTCACCTAAAGGGCTGGACATCATTTCTGCTGCAAAATTCCTCTATTACTGCTACTATCACTACACTCAATTTATTGCAAGTGAGCCAGGAGCCAGGAGTCCAGCCGTACCCAGGTAGGAGACACCGTTGACACCATTATCACCATCATACAGAGACATTATAGGCCATTACACCACTCTAGCATTCCTAACCTGGGACGTGCGTTATAACACCTTGGGAGGACCCTGTGATAGTACCCTGCGCATGCTGCAATTGGCGTCACAAACAAAACTACAAACTATTTGTCTACCCCATTCCTGGTCACTGCATCTCCAATCCCGGACAACCCCTTTAATACTGTTCATTGCAAGGACTCGATATTTTAAAGGGACATTTCACCTTTGAGAGCTTATAAATCCCCACAAACTCCAGCCAGGCTGGCGTTTTGCGCAGAAGGAACACTCAGGCACATACTACAGGACCAGTTATGGGAGGGGGAATACTGTAGAACTTGGTAAGATTGTAAGCTGTTGTGCTGCACTGCAGGCGAGCCAGTACCACGCACCCAAACAATTGTTCGTGTAAGGTGTGGCAGTTAAGTTGTGCCCGCCAGTAGGTAAATTACAGCATTTTCCTCCTACATCCATCGGAGGGCGCTGTTCTGTGCAGCACAAGGGTCTCAGCCTTCGGGCTGGGTGTATGTAAATTTTTAATTTTATGTTCCTAGCATTTGTGGTTGTGTTCATTATCACGTTTTAGTAAAATCCTGTTTTGGCAAAAGCTGGTGTTGGAGTTGACTTCGCTGCCCACCCCGGTACAAGGCTTACAAGGACATTGTGAGAAAAGGAAGGAAGAACACATTTGAGCGGCTGACGTGTTACATCTTCCCCCTGGTGTATGGGTCTGTTCCTGTCACTCCCACAGAGCTGCACAGAGCAGCAGCACACGTGCTCGCTCTCAGCTCCATAAAACCCCTCATTGCCACCGTCATGGTGGAAGTGTGGACTGGTGCCCCCCATTCTAGCCACCATTGGGTGTCCTATTGGTCATCTCACCACCTAGCTAACATTTATAAACTACCCCTTTAAATAAATAAAAAATACAGTAAATCAGGAAATCTTGTTGGAATGCCATTTCCGGACCGTGTGAGTGTTACATCACTCTGGCTCATACGCCGTCTCCATACATGTGTTTAATCGGCGCTTGAGATGAAGCAGGGCCCTGGGGGCTTCACTGAATGATTCATCATCGGCATTGGTGATGCTGTTTCCCACCTCCAGATTGCAGCAGTTCTGCAGCGAAGCAGCTGCATGTAGATGAGGGTTTGTGTCTCTCAATGCGGCAGCGCAGGATGAATAACTTATCTTTGGGACAGACCTCTGCAGATCCAGCCGCCTCGGTGATGATGAGGATGGTGGGGAGCTCTGCAGCAGAGGCCCTCAGCACCGCTGACGCAGCAGCTTCCAAGGTTGCAGCATCTGCATTACACAAGCATCTGACAGAAGAGTCCTGATTGATCCAGCACTAACATCTCCTAGAGGACTAAGGACATAATGGCCACACAGCACTGAATACATACCGTTTTTATGGGCACTATATCCGTGCAGAATACACCATGCAATATACGGTATTATACAGTCATTTCCCAAGAGGCACATATCTTCCCTTTCAGCTTGAGTGGGGGATAGTAACGATCAGAGTATAGCATGGCGATTATTAACCATTTGGGACCTGTTTTATATTATAAAAAAGTAATGGCTTAAGCCCCATGTGGCAGTATTAGTTATACCGTCCTTTGTATATGGGAGTTACACTGACGACAACTTGCTAATATATGACTTTATAAATAGGAGGATTTTTCTTGACAAGTAGCAGTGAAATCAGGGATTGTTCTGTAGTCTTTATGCATCAACCTGTGATATCTGTACTGGTATGGGAGAAATGGGTCTCGTTTCTCCCGCTATCCCACTGCAATCCTTTCTAGGCCTTCAATGTTCACAGGATGTCCACTTTATTTTCTCAGCTCTTCTTGTGTACTTCTGGACACGTGCTTCTGCTGTAAGGACTATTTAAACAAACCCATACACATTTCTTCACATTTCTGGCCTCTCAACCAGTTAAGCCAGTTCTCCCTGCTCTGCACTGATGAGGGGCAACCACCCCAAAACAGCTGTCTGCAGATGAGGTGCTGGCTTATTTAATACCTTAGTCATGTCTCAAGGCCTGTTTAAAGGGAGTCTTTCACGCCAATTCACCCTACTAACCTAATAACAGTGTTATGTCCACGGCATCCCCCCTATTAAAACTGTTTGTTCCTTGCTATCATCGTTCTGCAGAAAAACATCAATCAACTTTTAATCCACATGCAAATGAGGCTGTGAAGGTGCCCAGGGGCGGCGTTACAATGGCCGGTGCCCAGGCCCCTGGGTCATTTTCATACGAAGCCATTCCCACTCCGCTGCGTCTGCCCACCCTTAGTCTCTGCTCTAACCTCCCTCCTCCCGTCCGTAATCCCGCGCATGCGCCGATGAACGCGATATCGGCGCGTGCGCATTGAATGACCACAGTCGCGCCGGGGCATCACAGTTTACCCGGCGAATGCGCACGGAACAAACGGTAAGCACAGTTTTAATAGGGGGGATGCCGTGGACATAACACTGTTATTAGGTTAATAGGGTGAATCGGCGTGAGACTCCCTTTAAAGGGTTTGAACATTGACTTATAGGATAGCTTTCTTACATCTGGAAGCTTGAACATAACAGTAGTCGGCATTACTGAAGAGCTCTATTTCAGTTTTATTTTTCCAAAGGATTGCAGTTTGTCTTGATGCCTTCTGACGGTGTTCGGTTAGACCTTTATAGGGTCCATATTGCCCATAGAGGCCTTCTTTGTTCCATATGGGACACACGGTACAATTTGAAGCCATGACCCCAGTTGTCTCCAGCTCAGTGTGAATTTCTTTCGATGTTGTATGTGATTTCTTTTGAACTATTTTGAACCAATACTTGCAGGGTTCACTCATCAGTTTTCTTCTTCCCACCACTTCACGGAAGTTTCTGGATTGTTTTATGAATAGCAAATTTCATGAAGACAACCCCTGTCTATATTCTGTATTATATATGGACATATGGATTTCATACAGGAAGTCTCCAGCAATGAAACATTATTTTTTCCGGCAGAAAGTTGGATTTTATGCTAGAAACCTGCCGGATCTCATTGTAGTGTATGGGGATCCGGCAGTGCCCAGCGGTATCCGGCTATGCTGGCAACCCCTCTGCTGGAACACAATGCAGATGTGGACCTGATTCTGTCCTTTCTTTGAAAAGGCACTGTGAATTCAGGGGTGGCAAAAATCTTAACCACAACTACCTATCTTTGCATCTGTCTGTCTATTTATATCGCATCTATCTCATATATATCTATTTATCTATCTATCTAAAATACAGAGTTCCACGGCACATCCAAGAAAAGTGTACGTTTATTTCACCAGAAAAAACAGCAACGTTTCAATCCTCTCAGTGGGATCTTTCTCAAGCAGTGATGATCTATCTATCCTGTATCTTTCTATCTATCTATCTCATATCTATCTATCTATCTATCTATTTATCTCATGTCTATCTATCTATCCTGTATCTTTCTATCTATCTCATATCTATCTATCTATCTATCTATCTATCTATCTATCTATCTCATATCTATCTATCTATCTCATATCTATCTATCTATCTATCTATCTCATATCTATCTATCTCATATCTATCAATCTATCTCATATCTATCAATCTATCTATCTCATATCTATCTATCTCATATCTATCTATCTATCTATCTCATATCTATCTATCTATCTATGCCACCATATTGTATATCTACCCCTCTGAGCCCCCTCTACCCAGTACATATAGAGAGGACAGCAGGAGTTGAGCACTGCTACATTCTCTAGGTCAGACTGCAGACTTGTGGGGCCATCCCACTGACTTCCACACCCTCCAAATCCTCCTGCAGTAGGGAGGTCCATCTCTCTGGATGGGCATGGCGGACCACGGGACAAAAAGGAGTGGCTGCTTTACATGTATGATAGGAGGCTGTTGATTATTATCATCCTGTATGAATGTGTATTACTTGTAACTTTCCAACCAATACAGCAGCTGAATTTCTTCCCCATTGAAGTCTACATTTTCCTATGTATCTATCTTTTTATTGATTTTCTTATGTTTTTAGGAAAATATTTGACTCTAAAACTAAATTTGTTGAAAAACTATCTCCCTTCTAATACCTTATGGGTAGTCATGTTCTAGCAGGTATAGAGCCAGTATGGACAGTATAGGGAGCAGATGGGAGAGCGCTGCTGTCACTGCTCCAAGGTGCTGAATTCTGCTCTGTTCTTTAGCTGCAGCAGTGCTCTGAATTCATTAACCCTTCCCAGTGGTGGATGGGATAACTGCAGAGCACATGCTAGAGTGCTGGGAGTGGCTAGCTCCTGGGATGGGTGGCTGGAGCAATGTGTGTATATAAAGTGATGCTGTAGGTCTGCAGTGTGCATTGTGTAGAGGGAAAGAAGGAAGGTACTACATCCTCAGCATTCACCAGCAGCGTACCACACCCAGCTCCAAGGCTTAACCATGACTTCCAGGGATCTTTACACCTCATCCTACAAGAAGATATTTGGGGATTCTCCCAGGTCATCGAGCCACCTGTACTCTTCTAGCTCCAGGTCCTCCCAGTCATATAAACCTAGAGATACCTACTCCAACATCTCCTCCTACAGGAAGATCAGCAGGTCTCCTGCCAGCCACCTTGCCTCAGTGCACCAGGTAGATTTTGATTTGCCTCAGACCACAGCTGTCAGCAATGAGTTGAAGATAGTGAGGACCAACGAGAAGGAACAATTGCAGGGTCTCAATGACCGATTTGTCACTTATATTGAGAAGGTGCACCACCTGGAGCAGCAGAACAAGTTACTTGAGGCCGAGGTGACCTTGCTGAGGCAGAGGCAATCAGAACCTTCAAGGCTCAGCCAGGTCTTTGAGCAGGAGATCAGGGAGCTTAGGTCAAGGCTCGAGGAACAACTCCATGAGAAGGATCAAGCTCAGCTTGACTGTCAGCATCTGGAAAATGCTGTACACCAACTTCAGGAGAAATTGGAGCAAGAGACAAGCAAGAGAGAAGAGGCTGAGGATGCCATGAAGAACTTTAGAAAAGATGTAGATCAAGCCACCCTGGACCGTCTACAGTTAGAGAAGAAGGTGGAGTCCCTGCTAGATGAGGTGGCTTTCTTGAGGAAGGTCCATGAGGAAGAAGTTGCTGAGCTTCAGGCTGCAGTGACAGAGGCTCAGGTGGGTCCCATGGGCGCTGTCTGGGCTGTGGCTCCAGGAGGGAAGGGATGAGGGGTGTGTGTGTGTGTGTGTGTGTGTGTATGAGGCATGCACCAAAGAGGAGACAAGATGCCCAGATATCTATAAAATGTATTCATTAGTAAATTGTGACAGTAATACATATGCATGTGGACTCTGCAGATGATATCACTGATGGGGAGGAGGGGGGCACAACCAGCATCAGGTCAAATCCTGCAATGAGGGAATGGGATGCACAGGGTGCTCCAGTACATTAGTGTTCTGCTAATATTTAATTGAGGACCATGATGCTATTGTATGAGTCCTCCACCCACAGCATTGATTATGTATTATTCCTCTCCTCCATGGACAGAGGGAGAAGATAGATAGAAAGAAGCAAACAACCATCCAGAAGTGTTACTCATAGAAAGTGAGAGTCTCTGCAATAAGTGTAATAGAAGGTTATTAGAAAATGTGTAGGAGGGAAACACGGGTACAGCACAGGAGGTCGGAAATATGGTTTGGTTGGGCACTATAGGCAAGTGCTTAGGGCTGCACTTTGTAGGGAATAGCAATTATTTTGTAATTTATCCTCCTCTAATATTTATATTTATATTTTACAACATGTTCTGTGCAAAAATAGAACTGAAAGCCAGTGGGACCACCACTCCCTAAGCTGGAAAAGAAGGGACTGATGCTCCTTTGTGACAGGTCTCTTTTGGTCGTCCTACCCTCTTTTGATTGCATAAGCCAAAGTTACAGAAACTTTGAAGAGAGGGAGTCCATATATATCTCGTATACATACCTTTAGTAGTAGTGAGCTCCTGGCAGCAACACATAATCGGAGGCATGTGATCCATAGGGAATGGATAGATGTTACACCATGCAGGGAGGAGGCCCACACCAAATCAGAAGATGAAATTGGAAAACTGCTGAATTATTTAGGAAGGATGAGCCACAAGGGACAAAAACTTCCAGCAGGGCTGTCACAACATTTTTATATGCCACAGGAATTCAGGGCTGGCACAGAAGTGTGGGAAGGAAAATAAAAGATATATTATAAGAAATCAATTGTACTGTAACCATAATAGCACACACCCTATCTCTACAGTGGTGTGCCCACAGTCTGATTGTTGTATGGAACACTACCAGCTATTGACAATAGCCATGGGATCTATACAACAATTTCCCATGATGCAGTAGTGTCGGGGGGATCCGATACTGATTACCAGCAGTACCACACCCACTTCCACAAAGATCAACATGGCACAAAAGGCATTTAAAAGACACAACACATTATGTATAGACATTAGATACCATAATAGACCACATGGTCCATAGTCTGTCCTTATATTATTTGTATATAGCTTAGGATAGATATCTATATAGACTTGCTTACATATTTACACTGTTCTTCTCTGTTTAAAATTTACATTTAAAATGTTTTAATGGAGGGCGACTAAAATTATATTTCTCTTTGACCGGCATAAACCATTGCACTAATGCCATTGGATTGGATTACAATGTCTATCTACTTTACCATGGTTAAAGCAGTTCATTTATGTTTTGTCCTCGTCACGCCCACCCAAATTATTTCTTTGACATGTGCAAACCAAATCCATACGTGTGCACATGTAACGCCCTTCTTTCCATGTAGAAGAATCAGGGAAGGAACATCTGAGGTACCAGGACAGGCAATTAGCTTTTTTTTGTTTAGCTTTTTTGCCTACTCCTCTATGAATCTGAAGACTCATCAATATTAGTCCTCTAGAGAGAACATAGACATGGTGTGTTCCCCGAGGAGCAGATGGAGATAGATCTGGTGACTTCTGAAGGTCAACTCACAAACGTGATTAGAGATGAGTTAATGGGGTAATAAGGATGCATTGGACAAATGTAATGTATTCTTTAAAGGGGTTGTCTCATCTCAGACAATGGGGGAAAATTGCTAAGATATGCCCCCATTGTCTGATAGATGCAGGTCCCACTGTTAGGAACCGCACCTAAATCGAGAACGGAGCCCTAAAAGTGGTGGAGGGCACACTTCATTTCTATGGGGCTGTCGGAAACAGCAGAGCACTGGCCCATAGAAGTAAATAGGAGTGGTGGGCGGTCATGCAAGGTGCGCTCCCAATTCACTTCTATGGGGAGAGCATATGGTGGTGGCTGGACTGGAGTCCTTCATCTCCATTTTTAGGAGATAGGTGCGGCTCCCAGCCGTGGGAGCTGTATGCCCCCATTGTCTGAGATGAGAAAACCCCTTTAAGTTATCTCTAGTCATTAAATATTTCTTGGCAGATTTGACCAACAGTCTAAAGGTGGCCATATTTCTTAATGTGTGTGGGAGTCTCCTGACTATTCTCCAATGGAAGAGGTGTCTGACAGCAGCTTATTCTCTTTACCTTAAAGGGGTTCTCCATGAATGATTTAAAATGGCCGCCATTAACCTGTTCTAGAATGTCAGCAGGACCACTTTCAGAGCTGCCTAGGGGATTGAGGGGGCAGAGCCTCACTACGCACTACATATTGGGGAGTTTTCCTGTCAGGCTGCTCAGCCATATCATAGGCAGGATGGCAGTGCAGTGTGTACTGAGGGCCCACCCGCCCACCGCCCTAGGCAGCTCTGCAAGTGGAGGCAACTAGCCCTGCTCACATTCTGGGACAAGTTGCTGGCGGCCATTTTAAATCATTTCTGGATTATTCATTATTTTTGTTGCTAATTAAAACTATATCCCGACATATATTTTGTTCTGGTGTTTTATTGTATTTTATGTTCTGTACATGATTATGTTTGAACTGTTCAGAGGTTTAGAAAGTTACAGAAGCCACACAGATATGCTGTAAGAGACAACTTTTAGAATTTTACGGAAGCTTTACAGAATGACAATTCATAAAAACATTACTTATATACTGATACTGCTGATAAAGGGACAGAGCTAGTTAAAGAGGGTCTCTGAGACCAATCCGGGGCCGGGCATGGGGCAAAATATAAAAACAATGCATTCAGAGACCAGAGGTCTTGGAGAACCCTTTTAAGTGCATCAGAGATCTTGTAACTAGATGGTTGCCTGGCATCACAAAGCTGCTTCTTGAGCCAATAAGATCTAGAGGCACCATTATTAGCATATGATCCTTAATTTTGAATCACACCCCAAAAGGAAGCTAGGGTGCAAAAGGTCCTGCTTAAAGGGGTATTTCAGTTGTGACAACTTATCTCCTATCCACAGGACTGGTGTAGGTTGTACCACTGGGACCCCTCACTGATAACGAGAATGGGGACCTCGTACCCCTCTATGCTCCCAGAAATGAAGGGAGCAGCATGTCGAAGAGTCCCCACCGATAGCACTCTCACATCCTATCATATGGATAGCATGTCACAACTTGAATACCTGTACTTTCAAATAACTTTTGGCATGTTATAGTGTTGACGTTTTTATCGGTGGGATTCGGGTGCTGTGCCCCTTCAGATATGATCACCATTCCTCAGGCTCTTAGACTTCTATCTTCAACTATCTTACTGCCGTCATCTAATGTGGAGAGACGATCATGAGTACTTCAGCCCCTTCATTTTAGTATTCAGTGGTGGCCTCAGCATCCAGACCCCCACTGATTAAAACTTCTGATGTGTCAATATGACACGGCAAAGGTTTTCTAAAAGGACAGGTACTCAATGGGATAGATTTATTAACACTCTCTAATAGTAATAGGAAGAGTGTAACTGTAAATCTGCACCAAATGTATCAAGGTGGATGATACTGGGTGATGAATCTGTCACATCTTTAGACCGTCTAGGCGCTTTTAAGCCACTCCCCTTTCCACTAAGCCACACCCTATTGTCGGACAAGGCATAAAAATACATGATAAGTGCAGTGCAAAGCAAATTGCAGTGTAGAGCAGTGTAGAGATGACCATATACATGGGACAGTGATCAGTCAAGTGAGAGCTGTCTCCCACAACCACCCCAGATTTTGGCATTTCGGGAGACAGCATAAGTCGGTGATAGGATAGGTCATCATCATAAAAGAGGGCACTTTTTTACACCATGTCTTTGTATATATTTGCATATATGGAGCTCAGTTTTCCTGATACAGAGCTCCAAATCTCCTACATAGAGTAAAATGAAAAATTCTGTAGCTACTTCTATGGGTAAAATTAGATACTGCATAATGATTTATTATTGAGTTCTATGCTGAATAGTATGCATTTACCTCTGAAGCTCCCTCTAGTGGTGGCTGGCAGCTAGCTAGAATATTGTCGTATATTGCTTATCTATGCAGGAGATTTGTATCAGTAAAAAGAAGCTCTGACTGGTATTAATCAGCACAGGTATTTTGGTTAAGCGACACTGCATAAGGTTTAAAGTGATGGTCATCTCTTTAAGCCTTGTGTAGTAATAGATGCACATTTTGCAGAATTTTGCAATTATCGTATATAATTCATAAACAACCATTATAACCGAATGCGTATTACTGAACAGTGGTATATACACATAATGATTTCATATTAATCAGATATATGATTGATGGCAGTTAAATCATCGTATGCATCTAATTGATTGCAATACCTGCACTTGCCATCACAGTATCATGGAATCTGCATGCAATTTACCGCTAATTGCTGCACTTGCCACAAAAGATCAACACAGATCTTATAGGGCCCCACAACAAAACTTAGCACAGGCCCCACACCCCACCAAGTGTCCCAGTGTGCATGCACCAATCACTCCCAGACAGCTCAAAGCGTTCCCCTCCAGATTTCTGATGAATTAACATTTTTATTAAATGGAAACATTTTTAATATTTTTTTTTAAATAAATTAAGTCACCCTCTACCTCACCTTCTTTATCTGACTTCATAAATATGGGGGCTTATTCTGAACATCATGTTCCTCGATGTATTTACACCAGATAACTGGCAAAAATACATTGATAAATTTCCTGTTTCACTTGTATTACAAAACAGATGTCTGCAGCCACCACTAGGGGGAGCTCAGTGCATAGGAATTTACCATTTAATGGAATGGAAGCTGAAATCTTCTTTTTGCATTGAACTCCCCCTAGTGGAATCTGCATGAAAATGTAGCATGGATAGATTTGGAGGAACTGAGCAGATAGATGTGTATTTTTATGGGGGGGGGGGGGGGGATATGTAAAATGTGTAATTTATTAATTTACACCTTTGCTAATCCTCTGCTTAGGAGTCATGTGGGTGGTCCTAGTCAGTGACTGATTGCTAAATCATCACAGAGAGATAGCTGTAAATCAGGGATGCCCAACCTGCACCCCCCAGCTGTTGCAAAACTGCAACTCCCAGCATACCGGGACAGCCTACAGCTATTAAGGCATACTGGGAGTTGTAGTTTTGGAACTGCTGGAGGGCCACAGGTTGAGCATCCCTGCTGTAAATTGATAAATGCGATAAGCATAGGAACAGTAGAGGTTTAAATGTATAAATGATACGTTTTACTGAATCTTTTCCCATAAAACGATATATCAATCTGCTCTATGACATGCCACCTCCAGACTGCACCGTATTTTTATGGGTTCCCTTTTAAAGCATCATGTTGAAATATCTCAAAATTAGTACAAAGGATCAGTTGCTCGTAGGAAGCAATTAGCTGATTTCATTTTACAAAGTGCTTCCGAGAAATATGAGCTGAAATCAGATTGATTGCTATGGGCAACCGCACCACTTTTTCTGGGCATCAGACTTGATAAATCTCCTGTATATGTATTTCTGACCTATCAGCACCTATTGTATTCAGCAGGATTAGCCATCTGCCCAGTCCTGTCTCTTCTTCTCATAGTCTACACTTGTCTTGTCTTAATCCAGCAGCTAAGACGATCTCTCAGTAATATAGCTGCATGCGGGGGGCAGATGTAAGGACGCTTCCTTTGTTCTTTGTTCCGACATTGCTTGTCGCCCTTTTTCTTAGCTGCTGTATTGATTTTTGCGTTCGCTTTGCTATTCTTAGCTGAGTGCTGTCACTTTGATTTGTCCTTGTACTGCAGCAGGTCATGGTATGAAGTAATATAGCTGTTAGAGTCATGAATACAAGATCTTCCTTTAACTTAATGTACATTTTCCCATCTGTCAGGCCTCCTACCATAATGGATTCTGGCCTTGATTTGTCCTCTTCCGTCAGACTTTTTTCAGCTGATTCTTAAAGGGAACCTGTCACCAGGATTTTTTGCATAGAGCTGAGGCCATGGGTTGCTAGATGGCCGCTAGCACATCTGCAATACCCAGTCCCCATAGCTCTGTGTGCTTTTATTGTGTAAAAAAACAGTTTTGATCGATATGCAAATGAACCTGATATGTGTCCTGTATCTGGAGATGAGTTAAGCGGAAAGGAGCCCAGCACCGCCCCGCGTCCTCCGAATCTCCTCCTTGCTGGCTGACGTCACAGAGCTGGAGCGCCGAAATCTCACTATGCGCGAGCTAGCGCATGCGCAGTTCGTTCCCTGTGCTGATGCCAGTACAGGGAATGAACATGATGCCGACACTGCGCATGCTCTAGCTCGTGCATCGCGAGATTTCGGCGTTCCAGCTCTGTGACGTCAGCCAGCAAGGAGGACATTCGGAGGACGCGGGGCGGTGCTGGGCTCCTTTCCGCTGGACTCATCTCCGGATACAGGACACATATCAGGTTCATTTGCATATCGATCAAAACGTTTTTTTAGCACAATAAAAGCGCACAGAGCTATTTGACCTGGGTACTGCAGATGTGCTAGTGGCCATCTAGCAGCCCATGTCCCCAGCTCTATGCAAAAAAAAATGGTGACAGGTTCCCTTTAAGGGAGTTGTGTAGCGATATAGCCAGCACCCCCGCCGATCAGCTGTTTGACGAGGAGGTGGCGCTCCATGCAAGCACCGCTTCCTGTTATTATACTACTCGCCGTCTCCTGTGGAGCGGTGGCGTAGCGGAATTACAAGTACTTGCTCCATTCAGTTGAATCGATAAGGTCATCATTATATCTGGCCGGACAACCCCTTTAGGGTGGCCATTTACGTTGGACTTTCCTGTAACTGCCTCAGCTTCTAATAGAACATGTGGCTGGTGGCAGTTGATGATTTAAACTGAGCGTGTGCGACCAGCTCAGTGAGGCGGACAAAAAATAGGAAAAAGAACAAACAGCAGGTGGCGCCATACAGATAACTCAGTGGCTATACTAAATTTTGAATTACATGCAATTACAAAAGTATTCAGGTCCAGGTGATGGTTTGAAAACTGTGGTTAGCACTGGTGCCCTGCAGCGCTGGGGTCCTAAGTTCGAATCTGACCAAGGACAACATCTGCTTGGAGTTTGTATGTTCTCCCCGTGTTTCTCCCACATCCCAAAGACATGCTGATATGGACCTTAGACTGTGAGCCCCATTGGGGACAGTTGGGTGCGAATGTCTGTAAAGCGCTGCGGAATATAGTAGCGCTATATAAGTGCATAAAATAAATAAATATGCTTCATGACACAACCACTTTAAGTCTGCCGAACCTGCCGATTTCAGACAGGTTGGCCATCTAATGTATATGAAATGCCCCAGCTCATGTTCATTTGGTATATGTTGGAGAAGAAAGTATCGGGCATTATCTCATGAGCGATAAGCCACCACCAGAGGTGTCTGGCAGCAACTAACGCAATAATGTCACGTCTTGTGTGACCATCGGAGCCTGTTGTTGGCTGCAGCCATTACATGGGACGAGACGTCATTGCAGGAGACCCGGCAGTACAGAAAGCAGGAAAGGGAGCCATGGAAGGTTTCATTTTCAATAGAGTTTATTTTCAAAGAAGGATTTGGGGATGTTACTGCGGATCCACCTACGTGAAAAAAATGCGGGTGATTCCCATATGAAGCTCTTTGTCCTTTTTATTACCGCTGGTAGGGGAGGCATAAGAATGCCTGTATACGTCTGTAGGTGAGAAGTCCCGGAGCGGCCCCCATGTAATATGAGGACACAGATAGCAGCCTGCATAGAGACATCTTCCAGGCTCCTTGGCTTCCTCTGGGAGATGAATGATAATAAGATTTTTAAAGATGTCTCTGTCCAGCCTACACTTACTGCCTCCGTCCCCTCTGTCCAGCTGTTCATTTAATGCATTTGTCTTACCCCCAATCCACTGAGGTCCTCTGATGGGATTTACAGTCAGCAGTCATTGGATTAACGCTTTCACTGCCCGCTGTAGGTCGAAGGGTCCGGATTTCTATTAACCACTGTATTCCTATTAGACATAAATAATTGGAGCAGTGTAGAAGACCTGATCGGAAGTAACGACATTTCTCAGGACTAGTAAAGACCTAACACAATGACTTTCAACCTATAGCACTGGCTCCTAGCATTGGCACCAGAGGGGGTATGCTGGAAGTTGTAGTTCTCCTACATGTGGAGATGTAAATATTGCAGACAACCTATGGTTGAATTGAATGCCTCCTATTGGAACCTCTTCATTTAGATAACCGGGTTTACATTATGGTCAGTTGTTGGTAATTTCTCACCATTAAAGGGGTTGTCTCACTTTGTTCCAGACCATTCTGAAATGGGACAATGGGGCATACCACCACTTCTCCACCTCTGTGAGTGAGACTACTACTTCTCCACTTTTGCTATGTGCCAGACCATTTCTTCCCCAGCAATCCTATGCCAGTCCTCCAAGTAAAATGATAACTGCAATAACCTTCCTACCTACCTCTAGTATCTAAAATGTGTGCCAATCCATACTAAATGTGTTTCAGTAACCAAAAGGTAATTAAATGACAAAGAACATAAAAGGAGTTCTCTCACTTCGATAGATGGCATTTATCATGAAGAGAAAGTTAATACAAGGCACATACTAATGTATTGTGATTGTCCATCCCTCCTTTACTGGTTTGATTCATTTTTCCATTACATTATACACTGCTTGTATCTAGTGTTTACGACCACCCTGTAATCCAGCAGCGGTGGTGGTGCTTGCACATAACAAAAAAAAAAAGGTGCGGGCTCTCTGGTGGCCAGAACCTTGGGAGTACGTATAGGCATTGTAAGGGATCGCTCTCTCTCTCAGGGGGTCGCAATAACAGACTTCTCTGACAACGTGGTTCAGTTACAAAAGATGCTTTATTTTGGCACTTCAGCACCATCACACACATAAACATTGAGGGAAAAAAAATGCCCGTCTGGGCTCTACCTAATACACGTGTTGTCTCTACCGCACCTATAGAGCGCCGTTCACACACGGTATTAGATCCGGCTTCCTCAGCCATATACGTCCAGCAGCCTCCAGGCTGTGACCACACCAGCACCCTTGGGGGGAGATGGTCCAGAAGTCCTTCCGACTTTGACCGTGCAACCCTCTTTCCATAGGCATTGCTGGGCCCCCAAAACTTCAGGCTTTACAAAGCCTCGTGGCCCCTCAGCCCTCCTGGCTGAGACCACACAGAGCCTCTCAGGCTTCCCTCTCTTTCAGGCTTCCTCAGCCTTTCTTCTTCCTCTAAGGCCTCATGCACACGGGCCATTGCCCGACCGTGGCCGTATTGCGGCCCGCAAACAGCGGGTCCGCAATATGCAGGCACCGGCCGTGTGCTCCCTGCATTACAGATAGGGACCCATTCACTTGAATGGGTCCGCACTCCGGAGCTGCATGTAGTGCTTTCATGGTGTTTGTCTGTGCCTCCGCACAGCAAAATTTTTTATCATGTTCTATTTTTTTTGCGGTGTGGGCGGATTACAGACCCATTCAAGTTGACGTTGCCCGTGCATTGGGGACAGCAAATTGTGGTCCCCAATGCACGGAACGGCCGTGTGCATGACGCCTAAGTCATACACAGAGGGTTGTTTTATCCCTTCTTGATTCCAGCAGCAGGCCTCACCTGCGATGACCTCCGGCAAATGACAATACATGTAGTGGAAGGGTGTGGACTGGCAGATCCCACTACCAAACCTATCCCCCAGTCCACATAAAATCCAGCCCAGAACAAAATCTAGACAAAACTGTCTCAGCAAACTACACTTTGCTGAAACCCCTGCAGCTTTGGGTGGAATATACACACCTCCCAGCACTTACTGCACATATCACCACAGCACGTATGTGCAGCAGCTGCCGTCCTGGCATAATCGTATCTGTGCTGCAGCAATGGCCGTAACCCTGGGATATGAGCAGTGTATATGTGATGGAAGAATGAATGAAGCCAGCAAAGGATGCCTAATACTTAAAGGGGTTCTGCACTTTCATTTAACTGATGATCTATCCTCTGGATAGATCATCAGCTTCTGATCGGCGGGGGTCCGACACCCGGGACCCCGCCGATCAGCTGTTTGAGAAGGCAGCGGCGCTCCATGGAGCGCCGGTGCCTTCTCACTGTTTACCGCTGGGCCGCCCGCCCACTGACGTCACGACTTGTATCAACTAGAGTGGGCGCGGCTAAGCTCCATTCAAGTGAACAGAGCTTAGCCGCGCCCACTCTAGTTGATACAAGTCGTGACGTCAGTGGGCGGGCGGCCCGGCGGTAAACAGTGAGAAGGCCGTGGCGCTGCTGGAGCGCCGCTGCCTTCTCAAACAGCTGATCGGCGGGGGTCCCGGGTGTCGGACCCCCGCTGATCAGAAGCTGATGATCTATCCAGAGGATAGATCATCAGTTAAATGAAAGTGCAGAACCCCTTTAAAAGACACGCCTTCTAGAGTTTTCCTTTCTTCCTCCGTATTACTTCAGACCTGAGAAAGAGAGAAACACTCGAAAATGTTTCTTTATAGTTTAAAGTAGTTTCAGCAAACACCAGGGCTGTGTAAATATTCCCACATGTTAAACATGTCACTAAAGAAGACCAATGAACAGACGCTCGCAGGCTTATTCACAAGAGGGTGAAGAGTTTGGAGAAGGGAACAATCTAGGACAACATAACTGAATAGGAAAGTGAGCTGAATTGGAGAATATTTTTCAAATCAGCTATGTTGTCCTATATGGTTCACTTCTCCTGATTTCTCCAAACTCTTCACCCTTTTGTAAAATAACCCTGTGGGTGTTGTTGGTGTGTGCAACTAATACTACTTATTCTTCTTGTAACGCAGAGTGCGGCGGTCAGGGGTGTGTGTAACGCAGAGTGCGGCGGTCAGGGGTGCGTGTAACGCAGAATGCGGCGGTCAGGGGTGCGTGTAATGCAAGGTGCGCTGGTAAGGGGTGCATGTAACGCAGGGGGCAGATAAAAAAGGTCCTCACAGTTCTGATGTGCTCTGTCCTCGTGCCTTCTTCCTCTAGGCGTGGTGGCAGGGGGAGGGGAACTACCACGTTTAGCTGTTCTGGTTCTGGTGACTTTAGTGTCCCTTAACCCCTTAGGGACTTAGGACGTACCTGTACGCCATGTTTGCCGAGTCCTTAAGGACCCAGGGCGTACCGGTAGATCCAAACTTTAAAACGCGATTGCGGTGCGGCAGGGGTTAATCGGAACAGGATGTCCGCTGAAATAATTCACCGGACATCCTGTCACAACGCCGGGGGGGGTCATGTGACCCCCCGCATCGGCGATTGCCGCAAACCACAGTTCAATTCAGACCTGCGGTTTGCGGTTTTACCTTATCCGGCGGGCGGCGGTGTAGGGGGGACCCGATGGCATGGAAGGCAGCGCAATGCCTTCCTGAGGCATCTGCGCTGCCTTCCGGTGATGAGCCTGTGAGATCCAGCCCCCTTGGATCTCACAGGCCGGAAGCTGTATGAGTTATACACACAGTATTACTCATACAGCCAATGCATTCCAATACAGAAGTATTGGTATGCATTGTAAAGGGGATTAGACCCCCAAAAGTTCAAGTTCCAAAGTGGGACAAAAAATAAAGTGAAAAAAAAGTTGAAAAAATAAAGTCCCCCCCCCCCTCCAAAATTAAAGGTTTCAAGTAAAAATAAACAAAAACATCATTTAAAAAAAAAAAGTAAAAAATTGGGGGGAACAAAGTATACATATTAGGTATCGCCGCGTTCGTATCGACCGGCTCTATAAAAATATGACATGACCTAACCCCTGCGATGAACACCGTAAAAAATAAAAAATAAAAACTGTGCTAAATAAACCATTTTTTGTTACCTTACATCACAAAAATTGTAATAGCAAGCGATCAAAAAGTCATATGCACCCCAAAATAGTGCCAATCAAACCTTCATCTCATCCCACAAAAAATGAGACCCTACCTAAGATAATCGCCCAAAAACTTAAAAAACTATGGCTCTCAGAATATGGAGACACTAAAACATGATTTTTTTTTATTTAAAAAATGATATTATTGTGTAAAACTTACATAAATAAAAAAAGCATACATATTAGGTATCGCCGGGTCCGTATCGACCGGCTCTCTATAAAAATATCATACGATCTAACCCCTCAGATGAACACCGTAAAAAATAAAAAATAAAAACTGTGCTAAATAAACCATTTTTTGTCACCTTACATCAAAGCAAGCGATCAAAAAGTCACACACACACCAAAATAGTGCCAATAAAACCATCATCTCATCCTGCAAAAATCATACCCTACACAAGGTAATCGCCCAAAAACTGAAAAAATTATGGCTCTCAGACTATGGAAACACTAAAACATGTTTTTTTTTTTTCCTTCAATAATGAAATCATTGTGTAAAACTTACATAAATAAAAAATAAGTATACATATTAGGTATCGCAGCGTCCTTGACAACCTGGTCTATAAAAATATCACATGATCTAACCTGTCAGACGAATGTTGTAAATAACAAAAAATAAAAACTGTGCCAAAACAGCTATTTCTTGTTACCTTGCCTCACAAAAAGTGTAATATAGAGCAACCAAAAATCATATGTATCCTAAACTAGTACCAACAATACTACCACCCTATCCCGTAGTTTCTAAAATGGGGTCACTTTTTTGGAGTTTCTATTCTAGGGGTGCATCAGGGGGGCTTCAAATGGGACATGGTGTCAAAAAAAAACAGTCCAGCAAAACCTGCCTTCCAAAAACCGTATGGCATTCCTTTCCTTCTGCGCCCTGCCGTGTGCCCGTACAGCGGTTTACGACCACATATGGGGTGTTTCTGTAAACTACAGAATCAGGGCCATAAATATTGAGTTTGGTTTGGCTGTTAACCCTTGCTTTGTAACTGGAAAAAAATAATTAAAATGGAAAATCTGCCAAAAATGTGAAATTTTAAAATTGTATCTGTATTTTCCATTAATTCTTGTGGAACACCTAAAGGGTTAACGACGTTTGTAAAATCAGTTTTGAATACCTTGAGGGGTGTCGTTTCTTAGATGGAGTCACTTTTATGGAATTTCTACTTTAGGGGTGCATCAGGGAGGCTTCAAATGGGACATGGTGTCAAAAAAAACTGTCCAGCAAAACCTGCCTTCCAAAAACCGTATGGCATTCCTTTCCTTCTGCGCCCTGCTGTGTGCCCGTACAGCGGTTTACGAGCACATATGGGGTGTTTCTGTAAACTACAGAATCAGGGCCATAAATATTGAGTTTGGTTTGGCTGTTAACCCTTGCTTTGTAACTGGAAAAAAATTATTAAAATGGGAAATCTGCCAAAAATGTGAAATTTTGAAATTGTATCTCTATTTTCCATTAATTCTTGGGGAACACCTAAAGAGTTAACAAAGTTTGTAAAATCAGTTTTGAATACCTTGAGGGGTGTAGTTTATAGAATGGGGTCATTTTTGGGTGGTTTCTCTTATGTAAGCCTCGCAAAGTGACTTCAGACCTGAACAGGTCCCTAAAAATTGGGTTTTTGAACATTTCTGAAAAACTTCAAGATTTGCTTCTAAACTTCTAAGCCTTGTAACATCCCCAAAAAATTAAATATCATTCCCAAAGTGATCCAAAAATGAAGTAGATATATGGGGAATGTAAAGTACTAACTATTTTTGGAGGTATTACTATGTATTATAGAAGTAGAGAAATTCTAACTTGGATTTGCCATTTTTTACAAATGTTTGGTAAATTTGGTATTTTTTTAAAAAAAAATTATTATTTTTTACTTCATTTTACCAGTGTCATGAAGGATAAACACTTACCTCTATCAGGCTGGCAGCGATGCGATGCAGGCCTCTTCCGGCCTGTGTCCTGCGCTGTATGGCTCAGGCGGCGCAATGACGTCATGAGGACAGCGATACAGATGACTATGGAGATTAGCGCTTCCACAATGGATGCGCTCATCTCCCTGTGCCCTGCTGCCGCCCCCCCACGTCACCAGTGGCCAGCGGTGCTCAAGACAGGAGCAACTGGGCCCGGGGCAGCTGCCCCTTTTGCCCCGCATTAAAGACAGCCCTGGACAGATCACCACTGCACTAGCGGCGGTGGCGGCCAGCGTTTTAAAGGGGAATCACCGGGGGGGGGGGGGGGGGGGGCAAGGAATTGCCCCTTATTTTACTTATTTATCAGATCCTACAGGCAAAGTTTTCTTAGATATTGAACATAGGTGGTGAAGGGGAAGGATTAGCATACGATTACTGGGGAAGAAATGGTCTGGCACATAGCAGTAGTGGAGAAGCAGTATATCAGAGGTGGAGAAGGAGTAGTCTAGCTCATAGCAGAGTTGGAGAAATGGTGGTATGCCTCCTTTAAGAATGGTCTGGCACAAAGCAGAGGTGGAGAAGAAGTACACTTGTTTATAGCAGAGGTGGAGAAGTAGTAGTCTCCCTTATAGCAGAGGTGGAGAAGGAATACTTGCACTGATAGCAGAAGTGGAGGAGTAGTCTCATTTATAGCAGAGGTGGAGAAGGAGTAGTCTCATTTATAGCAGAGGTGGAGAAGGAGTAGTCTCATTTATAGCAGAGGTGGAGAAGGAGTAGTCTCATTTATAGCAGAGTGGAGAAGGAGAAGTCTCACTTATGGCAGAGGTGGAGAAGGAGTAGTCTCACTTATAGCAGAGTTGAGAAGGAGTAGTCTCAATTATGGCAGAGGTGGAGAAGGAGTAGTCTCACTTATAGCAGAGGTGGAGAGGGAGTAGTCTCACTTATAGCAGAAGTGGAGAAGAAGTAGACTTGTTTATAGCAGAGGTGGAGAAGGAGTAGTCTCACTTATAGCAGAGGTAGAGAAGGAGTAGCCTCACTTATAGCAGAGGTGGAGAAGGAATAGTCTCATTTATAGCAGAGGTGGAGAAGGAGTAGTCTCACTTATAGCAGAGGTAGAGAAGGAGTAGTCTCACTTATAGCAGAGTGGAGAAGGAGTAGTCTCACTTATGGTAGAGGTGGAGAAGGAGTAGTCTCATTTATAGCAGAGGTGGAGAAGTAATAGTCTCACTTATAGCAGAGGTGGAGAAGAAGTAGTCTCACTTATAGCAGAGGTGGAGAAGGAGTAGTCTCACTTATAGCAGAGGTGGAGAAGGAGCAGTCTAAATTATAGCAGAGGTGGAGAAGGAGTAGTCTCATTTATAGCAGAGGCGGAGAAGGAGTAGTCTCACTTACAGCAGAGGTGGAGAAGGAGTAGTCTCACTTATAGCAGAGGTAAAGAAGGAGTAGTCTCACTTATAGTAGAAGTGGAGAAGGAGTAGTCTCACTTATAGCAGAGGTAAAGGAGTAGTAGTCTCCCTTATAGCAGAGGTGGAGACGGAGTAGTCTCACATAGCAGAGGTGGAGACGGAGTAGTCTCACTTATAGCAGAAGTGGAGAAGAAGTAGACTTGTTTATAGCAGAGGTGGAGAATTAATAGTCTCACTTATAGCAGAGGTGGAGAAGGTGTAGTCTTATTTATAGCAGAGGTGGAGAAGGAGTAGTCTCACTTATAGCAGAGGTGGAGAAGAAATAGTCTCATTTATAGGAGAGGTGGAGAAGGAGTAGTCTCACTTATAGCAGAGGTAGAGAAGGAGTATTCTCACTTATAGCAGAGTGGAGAAAGAGTAGTCTCACTTATGGTAGAGGTGGAGAAGGAGTAGTCTCATTTATAGCAGAGGTGGAGACGGAGTAGTCTCACTTATAGCAGAAGTGGAGAAGAAGTAGTCTCACTTATAGCAGAGGTGGAGAAGGAGTAGTCTCATTTATAGCAGAGGTGGAGAAGGAGCAGTCTAACTTATAGCAGAGGTGGAGAAGGAGTAGTCTCATTTATAGCAGAGGCGGAGAAGGAGTAGTCTCACTTACAGCAGAGGTGGAGAAGGAGTAGTCTCACTTATAGCAGAGGTAAAGAAGGAGTAGTCTCACTTATAGTAGAAGTGGAGAAGGAGTAGTCTCACTTATAGCAGAGGTAAAGGAGTAGTAGTCTCACTTATAGCAGAGGTGGAGACGGAGTAGTCTCACATAGCAGAGGTGGAGACGGAGTAGTCTCACTTATAGCAGAATGGGAGAAGAAGTAGTCTCATTTATAGCAGAGGTGGAGAAGGAGCAGTCTCACTTATAGCAGAGGTGGAGAAGAAGTAGTCTCACTTATAGCAGAGGTGGAGAAGGAGTAGTCTCATTGATAGCGGAGGTAGAGAAGGAGTAGACTTGTTTATAGAAGAGGTGGAAAATAAGTAGACTTGTTTATAGCAGAGGTGGAGAAGGAGTAGTCTTATTGATAGCAGAGATGGAGAAGGAGTAGTCTCATTCATAGCAGAGGTAGAGAAGGTGTAGTCTCATTTATAGCAGAGGTGGAGAAGGAGTAGTCTCACTTATAGCAGAGGTGGGGAAGGTGTAGTCTCACGTATAGCAGAGGTGGAGAAGAAGTAGACTTGTTTATAGCAGAGGTGGAAAAGAAGTAGTCTCACTTATGGCAGAGGTGGATAAGTAGTAGTTTTACTCATAGCACAAGTGGAGAAGTAGTAGTTTTACTCATAGCAGAGGTAGATAAGTTCTGGCACAAAGCAGAAACAGGGAGGAGAGACCTGATACATATAAGAGGTGGAAAAGAAGTGGTAGGGCATGTCATAGTCATTCCCCAATGTGCCTGTGGTGTACGTATACCATATGCAATAGGGAAAGTGCTTGGCACATACGTTAAATGGACCCATTATACTAATGGAAGTGTTCTTTCAGCTTCTGTTCAGTCATATGTGTTAAGATGATAAGAAAGTTGCAGTATGATTGGTCTCATAGCAGAGGTGGAGAAGTAGCATTATACTTGACTTTATACATGACTATAACTTTTAACATTTTGCCTTACAGATTACTGTAGAGATGGATGTGGTCAGCAAGCCTGACCTTACAGCTGCCCTAAAGGAAATCCGCATGCAATATGAGGTCCTGTCCACTCGTAATCAGCAGTCAGCTGAGGAGTGGTACCAGACCAAGATTGCCAACGTGTCTCAAGAAGCTGCCCGCAACAATGACAGCGTGCGCCAAGCCAAGGAAGAGATTACAGAATACCGAAGACAACTGCAAGCCCGAACCTTGGAGATTGATGCTCTACGCAATGCTAATGAGTCACTAGCGAGGCAGCTCCAGGAGTCGGAGGACAGGAACAATGATGAGATATCCCAGATGCAGGTAAGTCTTGTTAGTAAGACCTTGTTCTAGGGAATAGCTGTTTGGTCTGGTCTTGCATGGGTAAGGGGTTATACCTTAAAAAAAGATTTGGTATTTCTATTTTTGGTTTAAAAATTGATGAAGTTGATGTGGAGAATACTTGATAGTAATATAGTACAGCGCTACTATTCAAAGTCAGCAATTCTTGGTGTTATCAATCTACATTGAGCTTCTTTATATTGTCGTTGTCTTCATGATTTCTCTAGGAAACCATCAACCAACTGGATAATGCTCTAAGAACTACTAAAGGAGAAATGGCACGTCACCTGAGAGAATACCAGGATCTGCTCAATGTCAAGATGGCTTTGGATATTGAAATAGCTGCATACAGGTAACTGTCTCATAAATATGAAAAAGCAATCTATCCTAAGAAGCTACCACCACTTTAAGAGTGAATATGGTGCCACAGACTTCAGGCTCTCAAGAGAAGCATAATTGCCAATCAAAGGTACCTAAGGCAATGATCCTCAATGGGCACTACACTGATGTTCTTGAGAGACAGCTCCATAGTCTCCCTGCTCATACAGTAAAGAATCCTCTGCTATGTTAGCGTAGAAACCCTCTTTTCTTATAGACCAGGGATGCCCAACCTGCAGCCCTGCAGCTGTTGCAAAACTACAACGCCCAGCATGCCTGGACAGCCTACAGCTATTAGGGCATGCTGGAAGTTGTAGTTTTGCAACAGCTGGAGGCCTGCAGGTAGAGCGTGCCTGCTCTAGATGTAAAGGATGTCCCCTTATCACAGTCTTGGAAATAAATAGATCATGGGAGAGATCTCTGTATTGGTCTTTGATATATTTATACATAGTTATTTCACTTATCGTTTTGGTAGGCCACACATGCAATTTATTACTTTGGTAGCACACCACTGAATCTTCTGGCAGTATGTAAAGCAGTAGAACTACAGAATGTTCTCATGTGCATCTACTCTCTTTTTGCATCGCATGATCTTACATGCCTTGGCAGCAACTGACTGACACTGATATTCCTAAGTGCTTTTCTATGTCAGTTTTGCCCAGTGTTTTCCCATTTAGCATGTAATGGTGGAATGCAACATAAAATTCGTAGAAATTATCTCTGTAATTTATTTAATCACTTAAAGGCTCTGTAAACCTTCATGGACAATTTTCTTTATGATTGAATTTTACTCATTTCGGGCTAAAAAAATAATTTTTTCAATTGGTCTTCATTAAAAATATTCAGCTGTTCTGTCAAAAAGGGATAACTGTTTTTCTAGCTGTGTGAATCCTACTTTTTACCGTCACTTTGTGTCATCTAATAAACCTTATCTCTAGATTACTAAAAGGTCATAAACATTTATTTAAGCCACATTCTTATCAGTAAGATAAGAATTGAGCCAGTCGGTTTAGCTGTGTGATGGAACAGAGAGAAAATTCACATCTTGCTACTAGAGAAACTCAGCCCTGTACAAAGAAAAGGGCTCCAATTATTATTATTTTTTAATAAAGACCAACTGAAAAAATGACTTTAAGCTTAAAATGAGTACAAGTCAATAATAAAAAAAGATAACCTTTAAAGAGGTTTTCCATTAAATGCAGTTTCAATTTTTGTCAGGCACATCATACAGGTTCATTGTAGATGTGTGTAGCACCACCATGGTGACACTCTCCCACAATTCGCTATCATCTAGTCAGCAATATGGAGGGCAGTAGAGTTAGTGTGCACAGAGCTTTGCAGGAACAGACATGGAGAGAGATTGAACTGTGCAAGTGTGACCACAAGATGCAAGAAACTCTGATGAATGTTAGCACTAGAAATGAAGGACTGCTAATAAGGGAATAATTGTTGAAAGATGCAGCTCCAAATATAGAATTCTGTGACAAACAGTAATATTTTTGGAATATCTAGCTAGATTTAGTTAGTGGGAAACCCCTTTAATATAAATTCTATACAGTACTGATGTTGACTTAACCATAATTTTATTTTCAGGAAACTCCTTGAGGGGGAGGAGACCCGTTTAACCACAGTGGGAGGAGGCAGCATGTTTGGCATAGGTTACCCATATTCTTCTGGCTCTTACTCTGGCGGAAAGAGTTATACCTCAAGTACAGTCACCATCCGGAAAGAGGAGAAAAAAGAAGAAAAGAAAGAAGAGAAAAAAGAAAAGAAGGAAGAGAAAAAAGACGCATCTGACGGAGGCAAGGGAGATGGAGCTAGTCAACCCAAAGCCCCAAAATCAGGAGAAGCATCCTCAGAAAAGACCTCCTCCAAGATCTGAGCTAGCTACAATACGCTGAAACCCACACCCCTGCCAAACTAATGCTTTTTATTCATCCATTTCTTTTTCAACTTTTTGCAGCTAGGCTAGCACAGGTTTAAAAAAAAGAAGCCATAAAATATTATCAGGAGCCACTGATAAGCTTTATCCAGTCATCTGGTGTAATGAATTCAATAAAGAGATTTTCTAGAACTTAGATATTAATGGTTATCCTCAGGATAGGTAAAGTATATCAGATCAGTGGGGATCGGACACCCGGCACCTCTACCAATTGGCTGTCTCGGGCAGCCACTGGCACTGGAAACTGTACTATGGGTGGAAGGCTCCTTATACTGTGTACTGGTGCTGGAGAATTGCACTTCACTTAAATATGAGCTGCAGCACCCAGGCATTGCTGCTCCACAGTGAGCGGAGCCTTGTGTTCCCAGCTCTGTCTACTCTATAGTTTCCAGGGCTGGCGAGGCCAAGACAGCTGATCATGTGAGTGATGTGTGTCTGACCCCCACCGATCTGATATTCATGATCTACCCTGAGAATAGGCCATCAATATTTAAGTGCCGGAAAACCCCCTGAAGCAGTTCATCCCATTTTATTCATCCTCATGTCAATAGACTGTTATTATATTGTTTAACTGTAAAAAGCCTATGATCAAATTCAGCAAAAATAAATCAGTACCAATATATATCTGAGAAATGAATGGAACAATCCTATGATATATATGTAGCCCATAAATTGCAATATTTTCTCACTGCTGTGAGATTTCATTATGCATAATGAGTAACCCTGGAGTATGCAGGTTTCAACATTAGGCCCAGGCTGCTATTCACAAATGTTCATGTGCCAGATGAAAACTGTCTACAACATAGGCTATAGATAGAAATCTTATATCAGACCTGTCTGTCCTTAAACAGTAGTGGTTAGTATGGGCTCTGATCCAAAAAGTCACAATGGGGAAAAAAAATGGATTTCCCATTTTGAGTATTTTTTAGCAGACCCTCTTTTGTCTTCTCCCAAGATGAGCACCACTGGAGGTGTTCGGCTTCTGGTCACCCTTTCCCCTTCCATAGAAAGACCAGGTACGATATCTGCAGATCAAACAATTGGTCATCAGTTGTCCTTACAGGTAAAACTGGATTTATAAGGCCCGATGTTTTTGATGGATTATTTATAACCAGCATTCCTGCAAACGCTCATTCCTGATAATCGGAAATGTGCAAAATGCTCGTTCATCGTTGGTGCGGACACCTTAATCATTGTTCTTGGGCAGCAGATCGTGCTGTCTAAACAAAAACAATGATTTTGTATGGGAACGAAAGGTAGCAGTAGTGTTTGCTTGTCCTCCCACTGTGAAGGTGATCTTTGCATGTAAATGCACCTCTTCATCTCCACTTAACGAGCAGGCGACAGTTGGGAAGGAACAATTGGCTGCTCCTCGCAGCATCTAAATTTGCCTGACTGGTTTTCCTTATGGAGATCCAGCTCAGGTAATGATAATTTTTGGCCAGCAGTTATCTAATAGGAATGGACAGCTGCAGCACCTACACCCAGCTAGCTTGAATCTATACCTAAAACTCATCTCAGCCCCCCCCCCCCCCCCAATGTGTCTATAATAAAAAACTGGGCACTTTGTTAAATAATGTGCCCAGGTTTTCATATCAACATAGGCTGGTTGAGCCTCTCTATGCTGCCTATCTATATCTAGTGCAGTCCGTCTACTGCGCCATGTGCCACTTCTAAAGGTAGGGGAGGGACTAGGGGGCCCACTGGGATATTCACCTGTACCCCTATGGACCAGTCCGAGCCTGCCTACACTATATAACAATGATTCCATTCTAAAGTATAGAGACTTCCAAAGGTGCTCATCAGATCAGCTCATAGATCAATGAGCTCCAATGTTCCCAGTTGGCTTGTTTCAGATGTGGACCTCCGTCACGCACTCCAATCATGTATATCCTTGTAACATTCATGAAAGTCAATGGGGTTAATTTATTATGACCCCCTATATGACTTTTTGAACACCACTGTGCTTAAGTTTAGTGGAGTTTGTATGCTGTCCTTTGAGATGGAGGCCTAGTGTGGGTGGGCCCATTGGCCTAAGAACGTTTACTATCTTTTACGCCAATTTATTGGGATAAATGAAATCAGTGTAGATGCATGGACTATGCCTCATCATAAATTAAGAGAATCTTCCAGTTGCGCAGGGGGTATCAAAGACCGGTGTAAAATGCAGGTCTTTGATAGATGATGACCACCAATGTCTTTCTACCTAGGAGCAAAGAGAAGCCAGTTTTTCATCACTGCCATAGCCACTAGTTATACGTCACAGCAAGATTATTACACTTCTAAACAGTAGAAAGTAGAAAAGTAAAAGTAGATGGACAGTATTGTATTATGGCTGAATAGAAAGAGTAGGACCTTTCTTCACGAGGGGTCACTTTTCAAGAGGGTTTATAAATGTGTATGTATCTGCTTTTGTACTCTGAATGTATTTGTGAGAATTATTCTCTGTGTCCTTATCTCCCCATCTCTCCATGTGTAAATCCTCTCTATAGATATACTAATATTGTGAGTATGTTGATGGCTTATGCGGGGTTAACATTGAGCTTTATGAACTAGACATCATTTTTCTTTGACTATTATGGTCCTAAATAACTTATACACTTTGGGTAAGGCCATACTTTGGGCCAAACCAGAAGTCCCTAGACATAAAAGGGTTGTATGAGATCATAAAAACATGGCTAGTTTCTTCCAGAAAAGTTGCAGTATGGACAAGAATGAACTGCTTCTGGAAGAAAGTAACCATGTTTTTCTAATCTCATACAACCCCTTTAAGACATCATGGACTAGTGAAGTTGCTAACAAAGCCTCGTTCCTTGTAAATTGTATTCTCAGGACTTTACGTAACTGCCTCCACTGTAGTTAACAGGGTCATGCATCAGGAATTTTCTTTCCTGTATCGCCTGAGATTCAAAGTGTTGTGCAGCCCAGTTATTAAAAGGGTCCCTTGGGGATCTTTTCTACAGACGCCACAGCGTTGTCGGACCCACAGTGGTAATCCTACGTACCTAATCCCTGTTGCTGGGTTCTGGCAGCAGGTCCAGAGTCTTCTCGCGTCAACTTCCAGTTTGAAGCCAGGTTATGTGACCACTGCAGCCAATTACTGGCCACATTGGTCACATGTCACCCAAGCAGCACGTCACTGCTGTGGCCAGTCATTGGCTGTGACCCAGCGTCAAACCGGATGATCATGGGGGGAGACCGGGGTATCTACAGAGCCAGAGGGGCAGTGATGAAGCTGGTACCCAGCAGTGGGGATCAAGTAAGTACGATTACCACCACAAGTCACTCTTTGAGATCTGTAGAAAACGTTTAGAAAGGTGAACAACCCTTTTAAGATGACAATACTAAAATACAGAATATAATCTCCAGTACATGAGCCCTGTGGGATAACTGTAGAATGAATGAGAGGCAAGTCTAATATGGAATTAGCCATGTGTACAGGTTACTGTGGTAGTCGATGAATCTTTGCATGAAGATCTGAGTTTTGATGTGGAAGACAATAATAAAAGATAACAGTAACACCATGGCAGTGTTTTGAGGGTTTTATTTCTGTCTAATTTTTTATTTCTGCACTGTTATGGATAAAGACTATCCTACCAAGATCTGCTCCATCCATGTTAACAAAGTCTATCTACTGACCATATACTGATGGTTATGGTTGATAAACTTACCATCAGGGATGTAGCTAAAGGTGGTGGAAAGGTAGCAGTGATACCTGAGCTATGATGCCTAAGGGCAACCAAAGCCCCCTTGAAACTTGAGAAGATGACACTATTATAAATGGCACATGGTAGTGGGGGCCTTGTTACAGATTTTAGGGGCCAGGAGCGTTTAGAGAGCTTAGATGCACTGCGCAATAAAATACTGTATACCTATATCTAAGGATAATTCAGATGACCGGATCTCCATACTTCTCAACTAGATAAACATAGGGCTCATGCACGCAAACATATTTTTTCTCCGTGTCCATTCAGTTTATTTATTTTTGCGGACCCTTTGCAGAAGCATCTACTTCAATGGGGCCGCAAAAACAAACAAAAAACAGAAATGACTTCATGTGCATTCTGTTTCTGTATGTCCGCATGGCCCATTCCACAAAAAAAATAATCGAACATGTCCTATTATTGTCCGCATTTAAGACAAGGATAGGACTGTTCTATTAGGGGCCAGCTGTTCCTTTCTGCAAAATACGAAATGCGCATTGTCGGTATCCGTGTTTTGCGGATACGTAATCTGCGGACTACAAAACAACAATGATTATGTGCATGAGCCCATACTCTGTGGCTGAATACTACACTTGGCATGTTGTGTATATCAGTTTGCCGTCTGCACATTTGCCCCCCATCTTCGATGGTACATTATGCAATGTCCAGGTAAGGACAGATCTGGCACATATTTTACTCTGCTGTATTTGTATTTGTTACATGCGGATTTTGATGCAGATTTCACCGTAACTGACGATGCGGAATTGAAAAATTGAAAGAGCAAGCTCTGTGTAGATTTTTTTCCCTCAACATGTGGATGGCGGGTTTTGAAAACCCCTTCCACATGTTTGGTGCTGTTATTGATTTTCATTGTGGGATCCACACAAAAAAACTGGATGAAAAAAGAACACCAACGTAATTAAAGGCTGGTTTCAAATGGCAGTATTACGACAGCATCATACTGTCCACATTGTGGCTGGAACACCCAGACCTCCTATAGGTCTATTGTCCTGAACTACGATGAGCAATGCATGGTGGAACCGGCCATAACCATCTCGGTAAATACTAGCCCACAAAAATCAATTAACTATCCTCATGAATTATTAATATTTCTTCTTGAAATGTGTAGAGGCACTCAGAGAAATACATTACCTACAAAGGCAGGCACATTCACTGAGGTTCAATTAGGCAGGTGGAGGAAATAGAAATGTAAATTTTTCAGCAATTGGATCAAAATAATAGAACTAGATAAAGATAAATAAGAATGATATCCTCCAGATTCACAGGCCAGACAGGGTCAAAAGCAGAAGGACCCCTTCCATCTTTAGAGGATCAGCCAGGCTCTCAGAGGGCCAAGATAATTAGATTTCAGACCCAAGACATAGGCCTCATGCACACGACCGTTGTGTACATCCGTGTCCTATTTTTTTCTCGGATAACGGTTCTCAGACCCATTCAAGTCAATGGATCCGTGAAAAAACGCGGATGCACCTTTTAAGCCTTCCGTGTGTCATCCACGTCCGTTTTTTTTATGCGGATTTGTTGCTTGGAAACCTGTCTCCAAGTCCTTTGGGCAATAAAAAAAAAAAAGACAGGAAGTTGAAAGTAGTCGATTGGCAAGCCTTGTTTGTGAGGTGATTTGCCACAGACATATTTTTCATCTGTCTGATTTTGACAAGATCACTGTGCCACTTCAAAATGCCCAAATGGAATGTGGACAAACTTATTTCTTTGGTCCAAGAAAGGCCCGAGCTATGGGACACACGGTCCCCTGCGTATCAGGACCATGTGCGGAAGGAGATTTCTTGGGAGAAAGTGGCCCGTCGCCTCAAGCCACGCGACTGGGAGAAAGCGGATAACCAAGGTCGTGCAGAACTAGGTACGTGCAACCAATGTCACTTTGGGGTTTGGTCTTTGTGTTGTCCCTTATGATATAGGAAAGTACTTCAGTGACTTCACAATCATGTCCCTTTGGAGGCAAGGCTTAATTGTGTATTGCAGGGATGCTCAACATGTGGCCCTCCAGCTGTTGTTAAACAACAACTCCCACCATGACCTGCTGTACCTGAAGGCCTGCTGGGAGTTGTCCTTTTGCAACAGCTGAAGGGACGCACGTTGAGCATCCCTGCTCTAGTGGTATGTACATGTAGGGGCCTAGCTGAAGAGGAAGCAGGTGAAGCAGCTACATTTTGTCCATGAGCCTGAAATGGCCTATCCAGGAGGAGAAGGTGGAGGATTAAAATAAAAAATGTAAAGGTCCGCTGGAATAGCTGAAGGGACCAGTTCCAGAGGGAGCTGAACGAAAAGGGCCGCAGTGGAGAAGGGTCTTCTAAAAAAAAAGGCCATACATTTACACTCAGCAACTCAGCTTTCTTCGTCCGGTGATGGAGTTGAGGCCGTAAGTCTTCTTTATTTAGTAATCAATGCATTTTTACTGAATATATGTCATTACACACCATGCAAATATATATGTATTATACCTTTACTCCAAGTGAGTGATGCTATTTATGAAGTTGCTGGAGTATTTCAGACTTATTGGTGGTGCTTTTAGACAGGATGGCCTGAGCCACCAATGTATCCTCAAAATTTGACGGAAATCTCACTCCTACTTTTTGGAAACTCCTTTTTTGAGTAAAATTAAAAAATGATGCATGCACATTATTGGTATTTTTTGTTAGGAACTTTTTCAAAGCTATTTACTTAGCTCTTCAACTGTGGCCATATTGATAGGATATGCGGCAATTGTCTTTCCGCTACACGTCTGTCCGCTGGGAGTTGCATATAAATTTCAAGCATACCCATGATAGAGAAGGAGGACACATTTCTCTTGCGCAAAATCCCTCTATTATTTCCAGTAGGGATGCCTAAATTAGCTGTGTGCATGTTCCGCGAATAACATCTGACCCGTATAATTTTACAATCTCTCAAAAATTAAGGAATAATAAGGGAATGTCATCACACCCTTGGAACTCAAACCAGGGGTTCTCTCCCAGCATTATTCTTGTTTTTCGAACAATATAAGTCCATCCTGGCCCGTGTGGATGAAGATTAAATGTCGTCAGGCACATCCATACTGCGGCACTCAGGCAGCGTTAAAACTACAACTCCCAGCATGTCTGGAGTGTTTCCAGCTATTAGGACATGCTTGGAGTGACATTTTAGCAAAATATAGGGGCACATTGTTTGAGTAGGGCTGGTCTAGAAGGTCAGAATATCTTCAGTTGGCGAACTTCAAACCTGCAAGTTTTTAATCAGGCTACCAACCAACACCCCTTATTTTTTGGGCTTAAAACTTATGCTATTGACACACTGTACATATCATAAAAACATAAATGGTTAATTTATGTGATGTGTCTTTTTTTAGAATTTGATGAATGTTTGGTTTCTTCTACCTTTTGTGATATATGTTGCATGGCCTTATATATACTAGCCATATTTATTCATAATAAATTTAATCGGATGTTGTATGTTTGATTTCCAAATTAAAAAAACATTAATCTACAAAATTTTGGGGATTTCTATCTACAGTACTGTGGACAATCTTGAGGACACCGAAGAATCCGATATGGGGGGGTGAAGAAACGCCTGCGATTTTTCTCACCTGAATCAAGCCCGCAACATTCTCCTGCTGTGGAAGCAACTGAACCACCCATGGCAACGAGTGCCGGGGAACCCGAAAGGCCCTAAACTTCGCAACAGCCCAGGAGGAGGAGGAATGTCCGTCAGTCTTCCTCTGAGCTAGCAACTCGGGAAATGATAGATGCCCGAGTTATCCAGTTCCTAGCTCAGAGGAGGACTGATGGACAAGAAGAACTCATGCTAAGGGGGCTTGCGCCAATGATGAGGCAGGTTCCCCAACCTAGCCATCAACAATGTGTTGCGTCCCTAGCACTGGTTCTAAAAATGTACTCGCTCCCATACCAGGGAGACATATTATTTGAGATCAATCAGTTGCTGCAAAAAATTTTGATGGCTTCAAATCAGCAGCCTACCTCCTTTCATCAGGCTCAACATCCAAGCCATGGTCCTCCTTCTGCGGGACCTACTTTCCAGGGGTCACAAGACCGAAACCCTCCCCTTGCCCAGTCCTTGAATGTGAGCATGTTTCCAGCTGGTACACCCTAACAAGCCCAGGTACGGCCGGGATCTTCGTACGCCCCTGGCTCTTTTACAAGAGACTTATTTGATTTGTAATTTTTTTTTTATTGGTTTGTCTGCAGGATTGTTTTGCATTTTTAATAATATTTAATTTTAATTAAAAAAAACAATAGATGTTTTATTGTTTTACAGTAAAAAATAAAAAAAATTCAAGTGACTTATGTTTTTACAATAATACAACACATTGGAACACTTCAACCAGTTTTAGTCACAACAGATAAACACCCAAAAAATGATGAAAACACACTTTATCAGGCTACAGAATTGTTTGTTTAAACAATTATTAAAGAGGTATTAGAAGGTTTTTGGTTTCTTATTTAAAAATCCAAATACATGATGTTATTAGTAGTCCAAAATAAGATTAATTATAAAAAAGAATATGGATTTTTAAATTTGGAATCCACAAACCTCAGCCCGCAAGCCTGCGTCAAGGGTCCTCAGTGTCTTGCGAGTCCCTACACTCAACTACCACAGTTAATTTTTAGAAACTATCTACAAAATTAAAAAAACTAATGAGGCCAGAAGATTTCAAAAACTGCCACGAATAGCGTCCCTCTGCCATGGCAAGGACCCCTCGGGGCTAGAAAAGTAGTCTGCATAGAGTTCCCGAACTGCAAGTCCAGCAGTCCCAGGTCGCCTATGCAGGGTCCTATCCAAACCCAATTCTGATGACGTAGGAAGATCATCCATGTCACCAGAAGAGGAAGCCTCGTGAATCCTGGTGAAGTTGTGTAGAACAACACAAGCTTTAATCACCAGGGTAGCATTCTCCGGATTCATCTGTATGGATGACAAAAACACCCTCCACTTGCTAGAGAGTATCCTGAAAGCACACTCAACCGACGGGCACGAGTCAACCGGTAGTTGAAAATACGCCTCCTGACATCCAAACCACGCTTTGGGAAGGGCCGCATAACATGGGGAGTTAATGCAAACCCTTCATCCGCCACGATGACAAATGGAGCCGGCGGACCAGCAGATCCGGGCAGTCTTCTGGCCTCGGGCAGGGCAAGCTGGTTGGCACGAAGCCGCTCACCTATTCTAGAAGCACTAAAGATGCGAGCATCCGCAGTGCTTCCATAGGCCCCAATATCAACCATTATAAACCGGTAGTTACTGTCAGCAACAGCCATCAGCACTACCGAAAAATACTGTTTATAATTGAAGAATCGGGACCCTGAGTGTGGCGGCTTCTTCACACGGATGTGCTTGCCATCCATTGCCCCGATGCAGTTTGGAAACTGCGCAGAAATTTGGAAGCCCTCAGCAATCCGAAACCAATCGTCCGCCTTGGGCTGTGGCATCACTGTCTCTTGGAGTTGCTTCCAGATGACATGGACAAGTGTGTCGTACAATCCGAGAAATCGTCGAGGTTCCTAAAAGAAACTCAAAATGCAGGGATGCAAATGAGTTTCCAGTGGCAAGGAATCTGTTGGCAAATGGAAATCAAAATTAAAACTCAGCACAAAATCAAAGTGAACATCAGATACATGAATCACGTATAATGTAGACAACAAATTAATTTAAACAACCTAGGTCAGTGGTGTCAAACCTATGGCACGGATGGCAGAGGCAGCACTCAAGGGCCTATCTGTGGCCACACGCTCCGTCGAAAAAATCAAAGGAAAATACCAATATAATAACTTAGACTTTTCATACCATTCATCAGCACAGGGCACACTATGAACAGGACAGGCAGCACTGAATGTAGACAGTCTATTATAGTTAAGTGTAAAAATACATGGAAGATAAACTAATTTTGAATATAGCATTTGGTAAAACTTCCCTTGTTGCCATTTATTCAAAAATAGGTTGGTTGTGGGATCACACTATGTAAACGGCTCGCCATCACTACCTTATGGCCTTTGTTGACTAAACCAAACCCCCCAAAAAATTAAAATACGGTCAAACACTAACAGCTATTGGGGTGAGGCCAGTATTAACACAACTAAGTGCCAACAACTGTGTTGAGCCCCTTAGAAATGGAGAAAGTTAAGAGCCACTTCGGAAGTATGAGAACATTATGCATGATTAGTATGTTAGCTGAAAAACACAGGTGTTTTATGGAACAAAATCACACAAATTAGCATACAGACCGGTATATAGGCTTCAAACAGGGGGGTGCATGCAGAAAGGGATCCTGACTGAGGGTCCCAACTCTTCCAGACAATATAATAATACACAGCACTCGCCAGTAGTTATTAAAAAAAATTGAGTTATTGACTCATACAGGCAATGGAACAGACTGCTGTAACCTGGCTGACTGACTAAATAATTCACCATTATACACTAACTACTGGCGAGTGCATTGGATTATTGGAGTGTCTCTAAAACGTTACCTGAACACAAGTTAAAAATTTGCACAAAAGAAAAAACAACATTATATTTTGGGAAAAAAGGACAAAGAAAGGTCACTTCAGCAAACAATAGCACATGTCTCACAGCAGCCATTTTCTAGCACATGTTACTCCTGACAGTGCACATTACTGGTGAAACTTTAAATGTTCAATATTGGTTACCTCAACGTGACGATGAGCCTTTCCTTCGGAGTAATGCTGCGCCTCATATTGGTGTCCATAAAGGTAAGGACAGTACGTAGAGACGACAGCAAGCGATCAAAGGTACCCACTGACATCCGACAGAAGGAATAGAACTTCTCTGGATGCAGCCGCAGATCTTTGTAGAGGGTATGAAAGTGTCCTTTCCGGTAGCGCTGTGAAACAATCTTATGGACCCAAAATCGTCGCCTTCTACACGGTTCCTTGTCCAACAAAGGAGTGCGCTGTCCCCAACGCCGAGAAACGAGCCAATGCAGTAAGACCTCTTCCTCAGAATCCGACATGGTGATACAGCAAAGAGAAGCAGCCAAAATAACCTCTGTACTCTGGAAAGACTACAGAAAATGGCCACAAAACCAAACTCAGGTGCCCTTGATTTATACCAGTTTCTAGGGTGGAGTTAGTAAAAATTCATTTTTTTCACCATACCATGATTTCTGACGGTCCGCAAAAAAAACGGTCACGGAGACACACGGAAGCACAACGGAAGCAAAAACGGACACGGATCACGGAACAACGGAGGCCCGTTTTGCGGACCGAGAAAAAATACTGTCGTGTGCATGAGGCCATACACTGATACAACTGTTTTATTCTTGGTAGACATCTACAAATATCTACATTGATGACCACCACAGGGATGTTTCACCACAATATGTGTGATTTATCTGAAGAAAAGGAAATCTGGGACATCTTGCTATGTGTCAGTACTGAGATGAGAGACCTGAAGATGTCGCTCTGGTCCTCATATTTAAAAGGAATGGGTTACATAAAGAAGGACTTCTACTCCTTCCTGCTTCATCCACTTATGGCTTTGGCTCAAAAACTGCATCAAAAACAGCCACAAGAAGCTGTGTGTGACACCACCCTCGGGGCTCGTCCACACAATTTGTCTGCAAATTTAGCATGGATTCAATACCAAAAACAGCAGGACTGACATGCGGAAACTGCCTTCCATTGTTTATTTCTCAGTGTTGTTTCCGTGTGGACACATCTGGAAAGCAGGGTGGGTGTCTGCTTACAGTTTAGCCCCATTCAATGGGGCCAAATTGCAAGAAGGTTCGCTGCATTGAAAAAGTGAAGCAGAAACCAAAGGGTTTGTGCTTCAGACTTTGCGACAAAGGCAAAATCCACACATAGTTTCTATTTTAAAAAAAGCACCCAAAAACACCTGACCCGTGCTGCATTTTTTTAGGCATCTATTACAGGGGTTTTCGAATACTGGTGACCTATCCAGAGGATAGCTCATCAGTTTCGGATCATGGGGGTCCTGCACCCGGGACCCCCGCTGATCAGCTGTTTGAGAAGGCAGCAGTGCTTACAGTAGTGCCGCAGCCTTCTCGTAGCTTTGCCTAGGACATGTGAGCCAACGTTCATCGGTAACATGGCCTGGCGCAGCTCAGCCGCATTGAAGTGAAACCAAGCACCAACCATACAATGTACGCCAGTGCCTTCTCAAACAGCTGATCGGCAGACTTCCTGGGTGTGGGACCCCCACCGATCAGATACTAACGACTTATCCAGAGGACAGGTCAACAGTATAAATATCTCGGAAAACCTGTTTAAGTATTCTGGGCCAAACAGTACGTCTGAAAACATATTTTCGATTGGAGTTTTTTGCAAGCCTTGCATTTTTGTATAGGAAACTATGTACCTCCTGTAGTATCACATCCTCTGTAGAGCAGTATGGGGAAAATACATTGGTTAATAAAAGACCAGCAAAAACTACATTGTAAAATGGAAAGCACGTTGCCAATTGCATTTTTTAAAGCAGGGTAAAAAATAAAATAAAAAATAGATGTCCATGAAACAAAAATGTCAGACAATGAGGAAAAAATGTCACACCCAGAGCATGCTGTGATTTAAAAAAATTACATTGACCCCCCCCCCTCTCAGAAAGAAAACAAAATACACTTGTTTGTTCTCTTTAATAATTCCCAAAGACTTCCATGTAACATCTGGAGCTTTGTAAAAAATCAGCAACAAGCACCAAAAAGCAAAAGGACCCCAAAAAAAAAATGGCCAACATAAATCAACCCTATGCACTGGAAACCTGGGGTGAAAAAGTTGCAAATTTTGGTGCACAGCCCGCTTGTGTTAAAATTTACATTTTTTGGGGAGCAAACCCTGAACATTTACAGCAGTAAACTGGTATAAATTGTACCTAAAATCTACACCAGCTCCCTCCATGGCAGAGATTTCAGTACGCAGGCCTGCAGACATGTGTTGCAAATAATGAGTCGTGCCCCTCTTAATAATTGTGTCATATCTCACAACAGGGTGTGTAACACCAAAATTTGGTGAACAGTGGCTCAGTGGTTAGCACTGTTGCCTTGCAGCACTGGAGTCTTGGGTTTGAATCCGACAAAGGACAACATCTGCATGGAGTTTGTATGTTCTCCCCGTGTTTGCGTGGGTTTCCTCCGGATATTCCGGTTTTCTCCCACACGCTAAAGACTTATTGATAGGGAACTTAGGTTGTGAGCCCCATTGGGGTCAGCATAATGCTAGTGTGTCTAACAGCGCTGCGGGATATGTCAGCGCTATATAAGTGCATTAAAAAAATAAAAATGCCAGCCTTAAAGGGTTGTTCCCAACCTCTCATGGCGAAGATGGAAAAAAGCACTGTCTGGGAGAAGGTGGAATTATGGTAATATCCAAGTGGCCAGCACGCCAGTGTTCCTCTAACCCCCATAGCAGTGAAGGGGAGCTCCGCAAACAGCATAGCAATGCAAACCTACACTCTTTCCATAACTCCCTAGATACTGGGAATAGTGTATCTTGCTGTGATACGCTCTTTGAAGAGCTCTCATTCAGTGCTATGGAAGTTACCATGAAAGACCAAGATGTGAATACACCTTTAGTATATATCCCCTTATATGTGACACCACCCGAAGAGAAACTGGAGACGGCACTTAGGTCCCCCAAGTGTAGGTGGGTCCAAATTGACAGGACAACAGAAGTAGGCAGGGCCTTAAATACCATAGTGCAGCACAAAATACGGCCACCCTTGCCACAGTATTCAACTATATCACTATCCTGAGGACGCAGATACAGTTGCGTTCAGGAGGGCACCTGCGGTCGTTGGCCAGGTGCATAAGTTCCTGATGCTTAGAGCATCAGATCATTATGTAACCAGCTGGCAGCCATGAGGAGGGCTCGGCCAGCCCCCTGGGCATTGGCCACCAGAAAACATCTCTGTAGGGCTGTTGTGCCCCTGGTTCCCCCACATTTATGTCAGGTTGAAGAGATCTAAAAACATTCCAGTGGAGAAACCCTGTAAATGTTGCAGCATTCTGCATTTATTCTGTCTGAGCTGCTCTTGCTTGTGCCAGATCCATGAAAGAAAAAAATTTAATTTCTGAAACCCCTCCCCGGGGATCCTAACTGAGCGGAAATTATCAATGAGCGGCCTGTTGTTCTGCAGCCTTGCTGTCTTTATGTCTATGTACCAGAAATGGTTCTAGAAATGAACACTAATAAACCGGGCATACACATGGAGCAGAGATTGATCACTTTAAATTAAAACTAACCTCATGACGCTACTGAACAGAACACAGGGCGTATGAGATGTTCAGAGGAGAAAGCAACAGAGACATATCTTTATCTCAAGATGGCTGAGCAAGCAAGAGAAAGATGAAGAGGTTCAGAGGGCAAAAATAAAGCAAAGCACATTTTCGACCAGCCTCTCTGTCCTTTTCAAGGGGGCTCCACGGGGTATGGGGCACCCGTTCTCGTGATTGGTGGGGGTACCTACAGTAGAACCGATCTAATATCCCTTTAATGCGTATGACCAGCTTTAGGCCTTTTTCACCTGAGCGATACGGAATGTCTGTTCAGTCAAAAACGTATGGTTTTGCTTGCAAGCCGTCTGTGATTGTGTTCTGTGTTCCAGTTTTTACCATCCATTATTTCACGCGCATTAGAAAAAATAAAGAATAACACTCAGCATCTTTTAGTAACCATCAATGGACAACAGACTGTATCCCAATGCCACGCGTGAGCTGGCATTTTTTTTTCCTGCTGATCCATTGGCTTTAATGGACCAGTCCTGTGCGAAAAACGAATACGAGTGCACCTAGAGTTTGGAGTGGAACAATTTTACGCACTGCCATAAATTTCTGTCTTCAGGCACAAATGAAGATAAATGTGGCATACCCACTGGTCCAGTCCCCTTTTCAGAAAGTGGCAACTGGGGCGCAGATACGGAACTTACAACAAAATGTGTCGCAGGTGGTATTTAAAAAGTTGCAAACATGAAGTCTTTGTGACCTTTTTACGCCCAAAAAAGAAGCCAAAATTCTGGAGCTTTGAAAAATATTCTAAGCTTTGAACATCCCACAGAGCAGATTTAATCCATGATAGCAAAATGGAAAGAACATGACATAACTACAAACCTGACAAGAGAAGACACAACTCACAGACTGGGCGACAAGGGCAATTCTCAGACATTCAACAAAGACAGCAACGATAACACTGAAGAGGCTCCAAGATCCATGGCGGAGATGGAAGTGTCCGTGGTAGACTCCACAGAGTCAGGCTTTATGGAGGGTGGCCAGTTTATAGGGAACCTGTCACCATGAGAATGCAGTGCAATCAGCACGTCATAGAGGAGGAGGAGAGGACAGGCTGATATATAATTTTATGGGAAAAGATTCAGCAACTTGTGAATTATTCATTTAAATCTCTGCTCCTTCTATGCTTAGGAGTCCTGTAGGCGGTCCTTATCAGTGACTGTGAGCTAGCCATCTGCAGAGTTAGCCATCAGTCACTGAGCTGCTCTACAACATGCTGACCACAGGGTGCACTGCATTTCATGGCGACCGGTTCCCTTTAAAGAAAATATGTCTGGAGTTCACCAAACAGCATGTGGCAGATCCCCCACAGAAGAAAGAAGGTTCTCTGCTCAGATAAGACCAAAACTGAACTCTCTGGCGATCAAGAGAAAAGCTATGCCTGTCTCAAACCCATCACTCCAAGAACACCATCCCCACAGTGAAGCTTGGTGGTGTTTTTCATCTGCAGGTGCTGGAAAACTAGTCAGGATTGAGGTAAAGATGGATGGCGGTAAATACAGGACAATTCTTGGGGAAAACTTGTTTCAGTCTGCCAGAGATTTGAGACTGAAATGGAGGTTCCCCTTCAAGCAGGACAATGACCCTAAATATACTGCTAAAGCTGCACTGAAGATTCAAGTGGAAACATAAAAGGGATTGTCTGGGAATGTGATGACCTATTCTCACAATAGGTCATCAATATCTGATCAGTTGGGGTCCGACTCCCAGCACCACTGCTGATCACCTGTTTGAAGAGGCCCGAGGCCCTCCGGAGAGCACTGCGCCTTCCTCACAGCTCACCAAACACAGTGCCGTACATCATATAGTGGCTGTACTTGCTATTGCAGCTCAGGCCCATTCACTTGAATGGGACTGCATAGCACCTAGACCATATGACTGATGAACATGACATTAATGGCCTCTTCAAACAGCTGATTGGCAGGAGTGCTAGGAGTCGGAGCCCACAGAACAGATATTGATGACCTATCCAGAAGACAGGCCATCAATATCAAAATCTCAAACAACCCCTATAAAATGTCTTGGAACAGCCTAGTCAAAGCCCAGACGTCAAACAAATGGAGAATCTGAGGTTGTAATTTTTTCAATTTCTCCAACTGAGACATGTGTACCAGACACAATTCCCCAAGGGTGTAGATGTCGCCGTTTCTCCTCTTATGGTGAAGCAATTGTTGGAAGGCAGGTCTACCAAAGGCCTGATATCTCAGCTGTATAAATATATGCTTAACGCCAGCCAATCATCGATCCCTCTGGGGTTGAAGGGCAAATGGGAGGAGGATCCTGGGGCCATTTCTCAAGACCAATGGAGCGATATTCTGGCCTTAACCTATAGTCTCACACTCAATGAATCTCAAAGATTGTCTCAGATATATCTTATTCATAGAGTGTATAGAACCCCCAAGCTCCTATTTAAAATTGGTTTACGTCCAGATTCCGCATGACCACGTTGTGGATCACCAGAAGTGACACTGCTTCATATGGTTTGGGGCTGCCCGAAACTGGGTAAAGATTGGGAGGATATACGAGACATTGTCGCTGCAACGACCCAGATAGTGTTACCCAATGACCCCAGGGTCTGTGTGCTGGGTATGCTGGATTCCCCAGGAATGGACGATTCAAAATCCCTGTGTATTCACCGGATGTTATTCCAGGCGAGGGTCCTAATCGCTAAGCATTGGACACAGGTGAAACCTCCCACTAGACAGGAGTTTATTAATAGGCTGAATACTGTTTTGCGCTTTGAAATAGGGGTGTATGTTAAACGAAAATGTCCACATAAATTTTTATCCATATGGCAGGGCTGGCTGGGATCAGGATCTGGCTTCACTAGCATTAACAAGAGATTGCTTGAGGGGGTAACTATCCTAGCTTATTAGATTAGATATTATGGGAGATCATGTCTACGTATCCGTGATATGCAGCATTGCTCTGCTCTTTTTGTCTTCTGACTACTGAATGGGTGTACTTATCTCTCTCCATGGTCAAGGGTGGGTGGGGGGGGAGTTGGAATGTTATGGAGTTACTTTTCTTTTTCGGAAATGTCTATATGTGTACTACGATTTTGTATACATGACTTATGTCAAGATGTGTTGCCCTGATGACCGGGTGATACCACTATGTTTTCTGGACATTGATGTATATGACTCCTTGATGTTCTATGAATACCTTTATTGCAATAAAAAGATGACTCTGATTAAAAAAAAAAAAAAAAAAAAAAAAAAAAGGAGACATACCCTAGGAGACTTGCCTCTGTAATTGCAGCGCAAGCAGGGGCAATATTCAAATTCGCCATATTTCGCAAATATTCGTCATATATTCACGAATTCGAGATCTCCAGTCACTATTTTCTTGATTGCGAAAATCCGAAAATCGGCAATCGGAAAATTTGCAATCAACACTACTCCTAAAGTCAAAGATATCGCAGCCTTTTCATTGGCCCACAAGCAAGAAGCAGTGAGGGATCATGGGTACTGATGAAAAAAAAAAATTGAATATTCGCGATTATGAAGCACTATATTCTAGATGTTCGCAAATTCTCTAAGTGCCAATATTCGCAATAAAAATTTGCGATTAGTATATTCACGATCAACACTAAGTGTAAGCTGGCTCCACAAAGCATTGACTTCCAGGGGGGTGAAAACATATGCATATTAAAGTATTTGTATTGTTTTGTCTTAAACGGTTATTCTCATCTCAGACAATGGGGGCATATTGCTAGGTTATGCCCCCATTGTCTGATAGGTGCAGGTGCGTGCCTATATTGAGAACGGAGCCCCGAAAGTGGAGGGTGCACTGCACATGCGCAGCCGCCCTCCATTCATTTTCTATGAAGCCACCAAAATAGCCGAGTGCTGGCTAGGCTATTTCTGTCGGCCCTATACAAGTGAATGGGAGCGGTGGACGGTTCCCGATATAGGTGCTGGTCCAAGCGATATGCCCCCACTGTCTGAGATGAGACAACCTCTTTAATTATTGTGTCATAGTAAAAATAAAAAAAGCTGGTATTTAAAATGGGGTGGTGTATAGGTGGGGAGCTTTCTAATATACAGTCAGGTCTATAAATATTGGGACATTGACAAATTTGTAACATTTTTGGCTCTATACACCACCACAATGGATTTGAAATGAAACAAACAAGATGTGCTTTACCTGCAGACTGTCAGCTTTAATTTGAGGATATTTACATCCAAATCAGGTGAACGGTGTAGGAATTACAGTTTGCATATGTGCCTCCCACTTGTTAAGGAACCAAAAGTAATGGGACAATTGGCTTCTCAGCTGTTCCATGGCCAGGTGTGTGTTATTCCCTCATTATCCCAATTACAATGAGCAGATAAAAGGTCCAGAGTTCATTTCAAGTGCGCTATTTGCATTTGGAATCTGTTGCTGTCAACTCTCAAGATCAGATCCAAAGAGCTGTCACTATCAGTGAAGCAAGCCATCATTAGGCTGAAAAAACAAAACAAACCCATCAGAGAGATAGCTAAAACATTAGGCATGGCCAAAACTGTTTGGAACATTCTTAAAAAGAAGGAACGCACCGGTGAGCTCAGCAGCACCATAAGACCACGGAAAACAACTGTGGTGGATGACCGAAGAATTCTTTCCCTGGTGAAGAAAACACCCTTCACAACAGTTGGCCAGATCAAGAACACTAGGTGTATGTGTGTCAAAGTCAACAATCAAGAGAAGACCTCACCAGAGTCAATACAGAGGGTTCACCACAAGATGTAAACCATTGGTGAGCCTTTAAAAACAGGAAGGCCAGATTAGAGTTTGCCAAACGACATCTAAAAAAGCCTTCACAGTTCTGGAACAACATCCTATGGACAGATGAGACCAAGGTCAACTTGTGCCAGAGTGATGACAAGAAAAGAGTATGGAGAAGGAAAGAAACTGCTCATGATCCTAAGCATACCACCTCATCAGTGAAGCATGGTGGTGGTAGTGTCATGGCATGTATGGCTGCCAATGGAACTGGTTCTCTTGTATTTATTGATGATGTGACTGCTGACAAAAGCAGCAGGATGCATTCTGAAGAGTTTTGGGCAATATTATCTGCTCATATTCAGCCAAATGCTTCAGAACTCATTGGACGGCGCTTCACAGTGCAGATGGACAATGACCCAAAGCATACTGCAAAAGCAACCAAAGAGTTTTTTAAGGGAAAGAAGTAGAATGTTATGCAATGGCCAAGTCAATCACCTGACCTGAATCCTGATTGAGCATGCATTTCACTTGCTGAAGACAAAACTGAAGGGAAAATGCCCCAAGAACAAGCAGGAACTGAAGACAGTTGCAGTAGAGGCCTGGCAGAGCATCACCAGGGATGAAACCCAGCGTCTGGTGATGTCTATGCGTTCCAGACTTCAGTCTGTAATTGACTGCAAAGGATTTGTAACCAAGTATTAAAAAGTGAAAGTTTGATTTATGATTATTATTCTGTCCCGTTACTTTTGGTTCCCTTAACAAGTGGGAGGCACATATACAAACTGTTGTAAATCCTGCACCGTTCACCTGATTTGGATGTAAATACCCTCAAATTAAAGCTGACAGTCTGCAGTTAAAGCACATCTTGTTTGTTTCATTTCAAATCCATTGTGGTGGCGTATAGAGCCAAACATGTTAGAATTGTGTCGATGTCCCAATATTTATGGACCTGACTGTATAAGGCTAAAAATAAAAGGACGTTTAAGAAATTATGCCACATGGCAAATGTCAGCTGTTAACTAATCTTGGCTAAGTAGAAGCATTCTAAAGATATTACCACATAACGTGACACGTCAGACTTCACATATGGGGCTGTGTCCACAAAGCCAAATCTGGCAGCGTCCTTAAAGGGAATGGGTCGTCTATAATATTTCTGCTGGTTAAACCCAGAGAGCGACACATATCCTTTTTTATCTGTTTTATTTTCTGATTGCAGATATTTTTTATTACATTTCCTGAACATGATAATGGGGACGGCCCTCTTGCCTGAGCTCTTCTTAAAAGCATTTACAGCAGCCATCATGGGCCATAGACACAATGGACGGACAGGAGGAGGCTCATTGACTTCTATGGGAGAATTGTCTAGGCATGCTCTGTGACCTGTGCACAGAGAAGAGGTGTGGATAAGCTGTGGCATTACCTATCGTGAGCAGTGGATCCTGTGTTATCTATATACATAGGTGTTATCTTTCATTGTAATGATGACTGTGATGATAATGAGATGACTGCTGTAAAATGATCTGTACAGACAAGGAAGTGGTGCCTATTACTAGGCTTAGTGGCCACTGCAAAAGCTGCAGGATTTTAGTATTATAGATATATATATATATATATATATAGGAACATGGAAAATTAAAACTAACATCACCAAAAATTCTTCAACAATATGTTTAACATAAAAACATGAGTTAAAAAAACAGGTCATTTTCTGATGAAACATTCCCTTTAAGGGGTTAATATGGATGGAAGGGGTTTGATGCACAGACATCCAGGGCTCGGACCGCTGTAGAATCTAATCAGCATACAACACAATGATAAAAAGGTGGAGATAGATTACCAGGATGTTATGACAGTGAGAAGGACCTGCCAGGCCTAACTACCTCTCGCCTTCACTCAATTCTGTGTAAACAAATTGGTTGATACGGAGTTATTGTTGGTAACCCCACCGTTGTCAGGCTTCGTGTGCCTAGCAATGAGACGTGACTCTTTGTAGTTTCAATATTCATATATTTATGTAACATCGGTTGTCCCAAAATTCTGGAACATGATGTTTTGCCAAAAAGATCAGTGTTCAGACTCTTCCCAGGCTGGACCTTAAAGGGGTTCTCCAGGAATTAGGCCTAGTTCACACAAACGTTTTTTTTGCGAGTGTACGGGCCGTTTTTTGTGTTCCGTATACGGTACCATTCATTTCAATGGTTCCGCAAAAAAAACTGAATATACTCCGTATGCATTCCGTATTTCCGTTCCGTTGGCCGCAAATCACGTTCCGTGGTTCCATTCAAGTCAATGGGTCCGCAAAAAAAACGGAACACATATGGAAATGCATCCGTATGTCTTTCCTATCCGTTCTGTTTTTTCTGAACCATCTATTGAAAATGTTATGCCCAGCCCAATTTTTTCTATGTAATTACTGTATACTGTACATGGCATACGGAAAAACGGAAAGGAAACTGAAACACAATGGAACTCAAAAACGTACCGCAAAAAACTATAAAAGCCATACATTTGTGTGAACTAGGCCTTAAGGACATTAAAATACTTAAATATTACTTTATTATAAATATATTTCCAAATACCTTTCATTAGTTAGAGTGGCTTGTTTTTTCTAGGGAGCAATCATTAGGAGAAATAAGTAATGCACAAGAGGAGGAGACAGGGAATTAGCGGCACTGCTGCTCTCACCTCACATTTACCCCGGCACTGCCCAATGTAACAAACCGGAGGCCTAGCAATTATAGCAAGTCGGCGTGGTGCTCAGCGAAGATGAAGGAAGTGATCATATAAAATCGCATGAACGTAGATGAAAGAAATTGCAGCACTCACCACTGCATCATGGAACTTCAAGACTTTATTCGATATGCTGGTCGTTCGCAGGCTGGGGAGCGGGATGGCCTACTCACACTGAAAGGCCACCCAGCTCATGAACATCTTTCCTACAGAGATTCAGCTGAAGATCTTATCAACTGTATTCAGGATCCTAAGCCCTGACAAGTAGGGCAGAGAGGAGGATGAGGCAGCTATTTACCTCAGTGTTGTGAAGTAACTTGTGCTCCTGTGTGATTAGGACAGGTTTTGTGCACTAATAGAATGGCTGCCATTTTATTTCTTCCAATAATTGCTCCCTAGACAAAACAAGGCATTATAACTAATGAAAGATATTTGGGAATATATTCACTATAAAGTAGTATTTAAGTATTTTCAGTAATTTTATTTTCTTAATTCCCAGAGAACCCCTTTAACTCAATTTCTCTCCAATGAAAAAATGGAAATGGATTGGACCAGTACCCCCAACAGGTAAAATCCAGACATGAATTATTGGGGGTACTAGAAGCCTGGAGCTGGGGTACTGTGGATTAGGCAATTGATCAGAGAACACATCATGCTAAGTGATGGTATTCAACTTGTATTATAAAAAATTATAGCGGGGTCTAAAGGCAAAGGGACAGGTATAAAATATTTGTTTGAAATTAAGTGGTTATAGTTGTTGCATTACAAATATTTGTTGGAAATGAACTGGTTAAAGGTGTTGCAGAATGAGCACCTCTTTTATCCATGTGTTATTTCTGATTTTGCAACTTATTGCTACTGACTTGAAAACAACTCAGCTGCAGTTCCAAGCAGAGCCCATGGACAAGGGTGGCGCTGTTTGGACGCAATTCCTGCTTTTCGCAAAGTCTAAGCGCAGACGCCTGGAACAGACAAAAAAATAGAATGGAGAAACCTTTGCTCATATCAGTTTGTGTGACTACAACTCTCATTCTGAGTCTTCAAAAGGATTTTACTTTTCTTTGTCCAGTCAAGGTAAACTAACAGTCACAGTCATTCCACCTGCATGATCAACTACGACTGCCCTCAAAAAGGGGTTAACTATATACACTTGGGATAAAAAATGGGTGTTAAAGAGGCAGGCAGAGAAAATGACAGACAGGAAATCTAGAAAAGGTTTTGGCAGAGCAAACACTTTGGTTTCTGGTGAGGATCCTCATCCTCTATGGCCGCGTTTACATGTCCGTTTAGGAGATCCGGCACAAATGTCGGCCAGAAAAAAAACATTGCATGTAACGGTTTTTGTCCGGCCAAAACCCAGCATTTATGCTGGAAATCGTCCAGATCACTGCAGGACCTCATTGCAGTCAATAGGGATCCAGCAGTGAAATGGAGGATCCAGCAACACCGGATCCTGAGAGATCGGGCCGGCTGTTCTGTGGCATAACAGTCTGCAGGATCTCCTAATGGAAATGTGAATGAGGCCTATCAGAAAATGGTTGCTCTGATATCTGTATTTGCAGACAGCTGTAAACCTTCCACGTCAAACGACCACCAAAAATTGAGGGCCCATAAAATCTTAAACACAGAATTTCCCAAAAACTGATATCTAAAACACTGCATTCAAAACTCATGGGGTAACCTGAGCCCCATTACTAAGCAAGAGTCCAATCTTTAAGCCTCCATCCTTGGACTCATTTCCAATATTGGCTGTTTCATGAAGACACAGACACAATTTAAATACACACAGAAGACAGTGTACCATAGCAGCAAATAAGATTACAAAAAGAAGAACCCTGCATATCAATGCACAAGAAGCCTTCATGGTCCTGAATTTGTCTCAACGGATCAGGTGCTCCTCCTTTGGCATCTGACTAATCAACAGAAAAAGATGACAGCTCCGGCAGCGTCATCTTGCTGGTCGTTACTGCACAGAATTAATCAAATGTTATGGTGGTGAGAGGTGTGATCTCTAGGGTTTGCTCCAGGGCGTGGGGAGAAGGGTCAGTGAATTCTGGCAATGGTCCGTTTCGATGGTGGCCATATTCAAATTTAATGCGCAGTTCTCCGATCTTGGACAGAGGCAGAATATCTGGGATCCACTCAATGGTGAATGGAGTTGGCTCCTTCTGGTCTGGAGAAGTGTTACCTGCAAATATACAGTGGGTTAAAACTGGCTGCAACCACACTCAAGTGAAAGAAATATACCCTCGCAGACCAGACCGCATTCCACTGTATAACAGAAAATACATTTTCTACTAGATAGACACACACTCCACAAGTATACTAGATAGAAGTAAATGGATTTTTCTAATCCTGATCATAAACATGCTGAATATGTCAGGGATCAAGTGGAAATATAGCAGATTTCACCCGTTGTTGTAATGTAATGGGTGAAATCTGCAGTATAATCCTCGCTAAAATCTGCATGTAAATTCACACGGATTAAGGTGCAGATTCCTCCCCCCACCCCAGTGTATGAACCTAGCCTTAACCCTGGGTTCACACCTGAGCGTTTTACAGCGCGTTCAAACGCGCTGTAAAACGCTTAAGACATGAAAACCAATGATTCCCTATGGGAAGGGTTCACACCTGGGCGTTTTACAGCGCATACGAACGCGCTGTAAAACGCCCGACGCTCAAACAAGTACTTGAGCTTCTTTGGGGCGTTTTGACGCGCGTTTGTGGCCATAGGACACTGCAGTCAATGACACAAACGCGCGTCAAACGCGCGTTTACTATTACAAAAAACGTGCATAAAAACGCGCGACAAAAACGCGCGTAAAACGCGCGTTTGAGGAACGCTCAGGTGTGAACCCAGGGTCAAGGGAACCTGTCACCGGGATTTGGTGTATAGAGCTGAGGACATGGGTTGCTAGATTGCCGCTAGCACATCCGCAATACCCAGTTCCCATAGCTCTGTGTGCTTTTATTGTGTATAAAAAACGATTTGATACATATGCAAATTAACCTGAGATGAGTCCTGTACGTGACTCATCTCAGGTTCATTTGCATATGTATCCAATCGTTTTTTTTTACACAATAAAAGCACACCGAGCTATGGGGACTGGGTATTGCGGATTTGCTAGCGGCCATCTAGCAACCCATGTCCTCAGCTCCATACACAAAATCCTTGTGACAGGTTCCCTTTAAGGGGACAAGTACCATCAGGAATTGTTATTATTGTTAATTGTAGTTTTTGCTTTGTGACGTCTACCTTTATTCTCGTGCAAAGTAAGCCAACTAAAGGGTGGTAAAAAGACAGTCCGAAGGTTCACCATCATCCAGCACTAGTGTTGAGCGAACTTGTGTTTAAGTTCGGCGTCTAAAGTTCGGGTTATCGAAGAATCGCGTTTTGGATTCCGCTACCACGGACCATAACAGAATTTAGAATCCATAACGCGATAACCCGAACTTAAAACACAAGTTTGCTCAACACTATTCAGCACTGGTCACTGTGATAAATCTGGAGCATGAGACCAAGTTTACAGCAGCCACGTTAGTGGAATCCTGTACAAAGTATTTAAGGGGTAGCCCCACCATAACAAGGCATCAGTAGTGATCAGCAAATTCGTATAAATTTAATTCATTATAAAAAAATAAAATAAAATCAGCCTCCTTGAGCAGCCAAGGGGCTGGCCCCGCTGCACAATAAACCCCCCCTCCACCCTGATTGACAGGACCAGTTATCTTGCATGGCCCTGTCAATCTCGCTCCTGCTCCATTGCTCTGAGAAGCGGCGCAAGCGCAGAGGCACTGCTACTGTCGCCTAAGCAGTGCAGATGTTGACTGTGCATGCACTGCTACACTTCTGGGTGAACCCAGACATAAAGCACACTTAGTTGGCATCTGCACTGCTCAGGCAGCAGCAGAAGACCCTTTGCGCTTCCGCCGCTGCTCAGAGCAAAAGCGTAGACGGAAGACCGACAGGGCCAGGCGAGATGTCTGGCCCTGTCAATCAAGGGGGAGGGCTTCTTGAGCAGTGGGCCATCCCCTTGATGCTCAATTGGTGACTTTTGCACGATTCGTACAAACTGATTTACTCATCTATACTCATCACCTATCCAAAGAATAAGTGCCAAGTATCTGATTGGAGGGCATCCAACTACTGGGACCCTCAAAGATCATAAGAATGCTTTTCCTGAAGTGACTGGACTGCCAAAAGGAAGTTGCGTACAGTGCTTCCTATCTGTGGCAGTCCTGTAGAGATGAATGGGGCAGCAGCTCACATGCAAAACTGTCGCTCCATTTACTCCGAGGACTCAGGATACCTACAACCTATTCTGTGGCTAGGTGCTAAATTGGTGGAACAAGCCCTTTGAATGTTTAATTTAACAAAAAAGAAGTCTTTAATAACTTTCATGGATAGAACAGTTTTCACATATTTGTATCCTTTTCATAGAACATCTCAACACAGAAGACATGTCACATCTTGATTCTCAATATCAATAAGCAATGATCACAACATACCAACTTTCAAGAAGGTTTTCAGCTCAAGAGGGCGTATAGGATGCTTTTCCAGTCTGCCATATGTTTCTGCAATATTCTCCACTTCCACTTTCGGGCACTTAAATAGATCAAATGTTCCATCTCTGTTCTGGACAAAACTTCGAGTAATTTCTAGGGGCATCTGAACAAGGGGAAAACAAAAATTATTTGTACTTTGCAATACGTTTACTGGCCAAGTGTACTCCCTTTTGGTATAAGTCTTGGTAAGGATGGTCTATGTGCATTTCGGGAATATACTACAGCAGACCTTCAGAGCATATATAATGAATGTTCAACACACATGAACCTAGGCTACGTTGTGCAGGAGACCAAGATAACTCAGAAATGACTTATTTTGAAAGTCCCATGGCAGTGAATGGAGAGAGCAGCATCCTCTCCAGTCCCGATGGGGTCCCCATTCTCGAGATAAAAGCAAGTCCCAGCAGACACTTTAGGTCCTTATTGTTCTAGGCTATACCGTGAAATGCTATATAAAAGGTTATTGCTTCTTTGGCTGCCAATAATCATAAAGAAATATATGAAAATGTGTAATATATGTTATTAGCGGAGTGTCATCTTCCTCTGCTACCAGCAGTCTGTAGCTGTCCTGTTTGCAAGCTCTCTGTAAATGCTTAGAAATCTCTTCAATCCCTAAAAAACTGGTCTTCAATAACACAGTAATTATAAAGCTGCAGCTGCAGTTACCCTTTATGTGTCTGTGAGACTGCATACCGTAAGAGGAAAAGGGCAATGAAATTGTGGGACATTTGACTAGCTCAGAGTGCTGGGAAAGTAACAGAGAAGAGCCCACGTGTTTACTACACATGGAGAGAGATCTGCATTTTTAGACGGCGGGCACATGGACAGAATAAGACCCCAAGACACACGCACAAAACTCTACATCTTCCTAAGAAGTAAACACCAATAAGTAAGCATGGCACAACTGATAATTAATACACTTTATTTCAACAATATAATAGATACAAATAATAAATACAAACAATGCAGCAGTAGATGGAAAACACACAGGATATATAGAAAATCTCAATCTGGATAACATGATAAAATATATAATAAATAGGTCATAAAAAGGTACAAAAGTCCATAAGTAACAAATACCCAAATGGGTATAGAGTGAAAGGTTCTGACCTGAGACCCATAGGACACTGCACTAAGCCAAATACATATCTATGTATAATGTGCAATGTGCAAAATACAGAAGAATGGCAGTGTAAATAGACAAAGTAGTAAATAAATAAATACCAGAGTGATGATCAGCATCAGGGGTATTTATTTATTTACTAGTTTGTCTATTTACACTGCCATTCTTCTGTATTTTGCACATTGCACATTATACATAGATATGTATTTGGCTTAGTGCAGTGTCCTATGGGTCTCAGGTCAGAACCTTTCACTCTATACCCATTTGGGTATTTGTTACTTATGGACTTTTGTACCTTTTATGACCTATTTATTATATATTTTATCATGTTATCCAGATTGTGATTTTCTATATATCCTGTGTGTTTTTCATCTACTGCTGCATTGTTTGTATTTATATTTTTATCTATTATATTGTTGAAATAAAGTGTATTCATTATCAGTTGTACCATGCTTACTTATTGGTGTTTGCTAGTTTAGTATGTTGGCATCGCACACATACTTATTTTGAGCCGGCTACTATAGGTGTGTATCTTCCTAAGAAGTGCTGATAGATGTGCTTTAAACTGTTTCTTACCTCTGGTGTGTCGAAGATCTGTTTAACATGCAAAATGTTAGTGATGTGCCAGGTATACTTGGAGAAGGTCCCCAACGGAAGAGCATCTTTTCTTACAAAAGCTGAAATATACAGATATTCAATGAAAAAATGTGTAGAAGCAACAACATTTGTGCCTGTCACATCCCTTACAGAACTGCAAGCACCAATGATGTGTAAGGTTTACTAAAAAATAATAATAATTAAAAGAAATGCATGTTTGTAGCAAAAAGTCTGACTGCAGCACAGACTGATTATATGCAGAGGATTGTTAAAAAATAACTTTCAAGATGTTCAGAATTTAAAGGGCTTCTGTCATCAGAAAAATTGTTATGCATCTGGCTGACATTAGTGATGTGCTAATGTCAGCAGTACATAACAATGTGCTTTATAACTCCCTGCGCCGTTCCCTCAAAATAAAGACTTTTATAATATGCTAATGAGCCTCTAGGTGCTAGTGGGGCATTGCTGCAGCACCTAGAGGCTCCGTCTTCTCACCCTTTGGCACGCCCAGGTCCAGTTGATTGACGTCCTAGTTCTCCTCAGTGCCCCGTAAATCCCACGCCAGCGCCGTCCTGTTTAGTATTCGGCGCAGGCGCAACGAGTGAAGGACGCTCTCCTGCTGCCGGCTTCCTCACTACGCCTGCGCCGAACTCGGACGTGAGAAAAGGGTGAGAAGACGGAGCCTCTAGGTGCTGCAGCAACGCCCCACTAGCACCTAGAGGCTCATTAGCATATTATGAAAGTCTTTATTTTGAGGGAACGGCGGCAGGCAGGGAGTTATAAATCATACAGTTATTTTCTGCTGACATTAGCACATCACTAATGTCAGCCAGATGCATAACAATTTTTCTGATGACAGAAACCCTTTAAACAAGCTCCTTAGACTGTATGCATGTCGACATTTGCATATCTTCAAAAAATCATCACAACAGAGGTGACAAAAAAATCTCTCAAATCCACCAATGGGCTTACTAGACTTAGGGGGTCATTAGGCATCTAACTGATCATAGTCTCACTTAAAAAAAATATATATATAACACAGAATAGGTATTTAGTGGCATTTATCGGCAACTCTAGGAGCAATAGGAGCATTGCCATTACTCTTAGAGGCTCAGTTCTCCCTGCAACTACTGCCATCACGCCTGGTACCGTCAATCAAAGTAGGGGGGGCACGGCAGTTGCAGAGAGAGCAGAGCCTCTAGGTGTAACGGTAACACCCTTGTTGCTCCTAGAGGCTCATTTGCATATATTAAAACATAATTATTCTCAGTAATGCGGGCACATATTAACATGGGACCAACACAGATGTCTTCAGCTGCCAAGTGCACATGTAACAGCTCAGACTGTGTCATAGGTACAAATCTGCTGACAGATGCCCTTTAAAGTAATATATAGTACCTGAATTATACAACCCTATAAACATATGGATCCATAATGTTGCTGCTTGCCCAAGGTATTATAGTACCTGTAGTGCAGTTTGGAAGGCGCATCCTTGCATGACCCATGGACAACCTCTGCGACAAGGCATCAAAGAAAGACTGGGGAATGTGAAATACCAATGGCTCTGGTTTACCTAAGAGAATGAACAAGATTAAAGGGGTTCTCTGAGATTTACATACTGATGAGCTATCCTCAGGATAGGTCATCAATTTGAGACTGGATGGGATCAGCGATACACAGCAATGCTTAGGCCTCTTCCTAGGCTAGTGACATCACGTTTATTGGTTGCATTGCCTAGGAACAGCTCAGTCCCATTCAAGTGGATGGGACTGAGCTGCAATAGCAAGAACGGCTGCTATACAATGTACGGCACTGTGTTTGGTGATCAGCGAGAGTGCTGGAATTCGGACCACTGCAAATCTCATATTGATGACCAAACCTGAGAATAGGTCATCAATATGTAAATCCTGGAAAACCCCTTTTAGATATGCAAGACAGTACAGACAGAACCCTCCTTCTCAAAGCAATATTTAAGCAAAGCAGTCTTGGGGTCCATTCACAAATTCGCAAGTGTTTTTGCTGTCCGCAAAACATGGACACCGGCCATGTGCGTCCTACATTTTGTGGACCGCACATGGCCACCCCTGTGATAGAAATGCCTATTCTTGTGCCTGGCTGCAGACATGAATAGGACATGCTCTTTTTTGTGGGGCCACATGAAAAAGAATGGGTCAGCACCTGTTCCGCAAAATTGCAGAACAGATGCGGACCCATTAATATGGACGTGTGAATGGACCCTTAAATGGAGTTCACACTTCAGTTGTTTGGTCGGTTATTTTCATCAGTAAGTGAGCCAAAACTAGTTGCGTGTCAAAAACACAGAACAGGTGCAGATCTTTCCCTTATACCTTCACTACTGCTTTTGGCTCACAATAACTGATGGAAATAACCGACTAAATAACTGAAGTATGAACTCGGCCTCAGACCACTTTCACACAGTCAGTGTTTGGTCAGTGATTGATCAGCGATTTCCATCAGTGATTGTGAACAAAAACTAGGACTATGCACTATTGTTGACATCAAAAGCAATCGAGACCGTGATGGGACCCATAATGCTCACAGCACAGTTGTGAACCGAACTTTACACCATTTTACATTTAACAAATTTACCTTCATCTGCACAATCCATATAAAAGCAAAGTGATTTTGTAAATACACTGCACCACAGGATAGGGGATAACTACCGCTGGGATCACGAGAATTGGGGACCCATACTCTGTGGAGCCTCCTTTAAACGGAAAGGGCGGCTAGTCGGAAATGCGTGCTGCCACTCCAATCATTTCTATGAGAGCGCCAGGGATATGAGAGGAGCGTTGGCATGCATTTCTGACCAGCTCCAGAAGACTCTGTCCACTGGATACTGCTCTGCTGTTCCCAGCTACTCAGGATATAGAGTCAATCGATATTATAAAAAAAAAAAAAAAAAAAAAAAAATGAAAATCTCTTTAAAGGGATACGATAATGGTCTCCAGTAATCCGTCCTAGAGTTTGACTAGAACATGTTGCCTCCATTTGTACAGCTGCTTAGTGGGGCCTCATTACACTGCCCTCCGGTGTCAACATTCACTTCACACTGCTGATGTTTGCGGTCAGGCTGCTTGACCTGGCAGCATATCTTAGGCTACTTTCACACTCACGTTCTGGCTTTCCGTTTGTGAGATCCGTTCAGGGCTCTCACAAGCAGTCCAAAACAGATCAGTTTTGCCCTAATGAATTCTGAATGGAAAAGGATCCGCACAGAATGCATCAGTTTGCCTCCGATCAGTCTCCATTCTGCTCTGGAGGCGGACAACAAAACACTGCCCGCAGCGTTTTGCTGTCCACTTGACGAAGCGGAGCCAAAACGGATCCGTCCTGGCACACAATGTAAGTTAATGGGGATGGATCCGTTTTCTCTGACACAACCTGGCACAATAGAAAACGGATCCGTCCCCCGATGACTTTCAATGGTGTTCAAGACGGATCAGCCATGGCTATAGAAGACAATACAACCGGATCCGTTCATGACGGATGTATGCAGGTTGTATTATTGTAACGGAAGCGTTTTTGCAGATCCATGACGGACCCGCAAAAAATGCTAGTGTGAAAGTAGCCTTATGCAAGGTCTCTCCATTACCATCTATTGGAGTGCAGGAAATCTGCTCTACAATAAATAGTAATGATGCAATCATGTGTGGGATATGCTGTCATGGCTGAGCAGCCTGACAGCAAACCTCAGCACTGCGAGGCGAGGGTCGGCAACCCATCCAAGTCATATTCTAGGATGGTTTGCTAAGGCCACCATTATAATACCATTCCTGGAGAACCCCCTTTAAGTCTAAAACTTTCAGACTGTTTAAATGTAGCTTTGGACTATAACATGGGCTGTAATTTGGAACCATATATTTCAATGTATTTCCAAAGTGTATATAAAGAATCAGAGATGTAGACTGAAACTCCTGGGCCCCCATGAAACATCTGTAACAGGTCCCCCACCCACCATATGCCATTTTGTATGTCTAGTGACTTCTTATGTAGAGAGGCCTCCTGAGGAACCAGAGACCAGGTGCTACTGCTACCTCTGCATCCCCTATATCAACGTCCCTCATATAATCTATAAAGTGGGGTTTAAAAGTGGCCATGCAGACCTACTCTAGATTTTTAATTCTGTCCTCACTCGAATGAGAAATCTACGTGGCACATTTCTACTCACCATCAAACTGAAAATGCATGGTCTGATGGATCCTCTCTGTCACACTGGCCAACCAGTCTAGGAAGGTCAAAGACACCTGACACTCATTCATCAGCTGACTTGGCACTGAGAAAAGGATGTGAACAAGCATTATAATCATCCTGCTTCAGGTGGTAAGACAGTAAACCTGGAAGGTTATGAGTGGGACAAGCAACCACTGGTCGGGGAAGTATATTTAGTAAGGTTTTCCTAGACTACAATATTGATGATCTAACGTTAGGATCAGTCATCCCATCAATCCCACCGATCAGCTGATTGAAGGCGCGCCCTCTTCACTGTTTACCAGGCCATCACCATAGATTTGGTAGTAGCTGTGCTCGGTTTTGCAGCTTCATGTGAACAGGACTCGGTACCGTACCTCATATAGATACTAACAAATGTAAAAGCTGTGCCTGGTAAAAAATTGAGGGGATGTTGAGCTCACAGCTTGCTGAATGTGCACGGCCGTCACATAGTGACACCACAGAAAAAATAAGAAGGCACTTATCAAAAAGAAAAAATCTTCTTTTCAATCAGCCAATCAACTACTTTATGTATAGAGTGAAATAGTACAGAAAACGATCAATATCTAAGCAGAGAGGAGCATGAGATGTCTAAATGCAATTACTTAAAGGGGTTGTCCACTTTATTTTGTGTATGTTTCTAACTAAGCAAATGTAAGGGGTTTTCTTTGACTTACTTCATCTCCAATGGCCCGATTCTCCTAGTTAGCTGAGGGTCAACCGTGATGTCAGCTTCTTTCCCTGCTCTGATGACGTTCTGTGCACAAGCCGGGGCTACAGGAGGAGCAGGTCTGTGTAGGAAATGTTACTGTGGGCTGTGCTGGTTGGAGCTACAAGCCACGCCCCCCTGCACTAACCTATCTGCTGGCCACACCCCCTGTACCACTGATCTGCCTTGTTTCTCCTTAAAGGGATTCTGTCACAAAGTTTTGGCCTATAGAGCTGCGGACATGCACGGCTAGATCGCCGCTAGCATGTCCGCAATATATCTGTCATATAGGGCTGTGTGCTTTTAATGTCTTTAAAAAAGGATTTTATAGATATGTAAATTAGTGTTGTATGTGTCCAAGGGGCTGTACTAACCTTCGTGGAGCCCAGCCACGCCCGCCTGTGAAGGAGCCCAGCACCGCCTATGTCCTCCGAATAGATTGCCGTAATCTGGCGATGCGTGAGCTCGCGCATCGCAAGATTACGGCAATCTATTCGGAGGACATAGGCGGTGCTGGGCTCCTTCACAGGCGGGCGTGGCTGGGCTCCACGAAGGTTAGTACAGCCCCTTGGACACATACAACACTACGGCCGAATGCACACGGCCGTTAGCGGTCCGTGGAACCACAGGCTGGATTCCTGCTGAGAGCAGGAGCGCACGGCGTCATTGGTTGCTATGACGCCGTGCGCTCCCTGCTGCCGCCGCAATGCAGTAATACACTGGTATGATCTATATCAGTGTATTACTGTACTGTGGCGGCAGCAGGGAGCGCACGGCGTCATAGCAACCAATGACGCCGTGCGCTCCTGCTCTCAGCAGGAATCCAGCCCGTGGTTCCACGGACCGCGCACGGCCGTGAAAAACGGCCGTGTGCATTCGGCCTAATTTACATATCTATAAAATCCTTTTTTAAAGTCATTAAAAGCACACAGCCCTATATGACAGATATATTGCGGACATGCTAGCGGCGATCTAGCCGTGCATGTCCGCAGCTCTATAGGCCAAAACTTTGTGACAGAATCCCTTTATCACTAGATTCTTCAGCACAGTTTAACCCCTTCTACCATCAGCAGCACAGACTTAGGGCTGGAGGCTCTGCATCAGGTACTGGGCAGCTGCAGGGTTTCCTCTTCTCTAGGCAGTGAACAGACAAATGCTGTGCACAGGATCCTCCCTCCCTCCTCACCCTGCAGACACAGAGTAGACAGACTGGAGGAGTTCTCTCCTCTGTACTCTTATGCTGTCTGCAGAGCATTGCACAAGAACAGGTAGAGGAACATCCTGTGTGTATCAGCAATGTAATTGAACTGTACAGCTGGGACTTGTAGTCCAACACAATATCCCAGGAGTCAGACTGCAGGCAGGGCAGCAATTTTATTCACTCCCTTTGCAGAGCAGGTGGAGGGGAAAGGCAGTCTTTGTTGACACCCACAAATATTGATGAGGAAAACCTCAACGATTGTTGTTACACGCCCCCATAGCTCTGCAACTGCATGTCAACAAAGGGCCAGAACAGAACTAGGGAAATTAGGATTTTTTTTATTTATTTTTTTGCCTAAAACTTGCTTAGCTTATTTATACATTGCTCACCATCTGATTTAGAGTGCTTTAATTTTATTTATTTTTTTACATAACTTGGGACAACCCCTTTAAATATGTTTTCTGGTATTTTTAACACCAACATAAATACATAGGAAATGAGACGCAAAACAAAGACAATTCCAAAATTAGACTCAAAATAAGAGTGAGATGAAGGTTGCAAGTGCCTCCTAAACAGGTGCAAAATCAGGTGGTAATTGAGACTTAGAAAAAAAAAACTGTAAAACAATAGACGCAGACACCATAGTAAATGTGCCCCGCTGTGTATAGATGATCAACTAAAACGACCAGCACAAGGTTTGTTTTATTAATTTTAGCCATATTTATACTCTAATTCTGACATTATATATTTAAAAAGTTCAAATAACAGTCATGCTAAATAAAAAAATCTGAAATACATTTTTGGATTTCCACATGCCCTGTTATTACCAAATTTTATACAATTATGGTACAGAATTTACCTGGTCTTTTTGTAGCAGAGTTCATCACTGGCTTTTTTGGGGTGCTTTTCTTCAGACTCGGAACAACAACATCCTGGACTAAAGAGTTTGCACCTGACACACAAGGAGAATCATATAAAAGAGTTGATATTGTGCAGAACTACCATGAGAGTCACATATGATGCACTGCTTGGGGTGTTATAACATCCACTATAGGTGGCAAATTGTATTCCTTCAGGCTCATTCTACATTTAAAGGTGTTGTCCCATGAAAAATATTCAGAGGAGATGAGAGCTGCATATACACACAGCAGTCATCTCCTCTGTATGAGAACTAGCAATCGCTACTCTGGTCGCTTGTCCCCACAGACACACACATGCCTCCAACTTCCCCGCAGTGCAGACACACTGTGCCACGGGGACCACCTTGTCCACCTCATCTGTGATTCTTGTGACCAAGGTCCTATTGCGACCGAAACGTCAAGAAAACAGTCACAGTTTAATTATTGCCAATTGTTCTTTATGATTTTTCTTCTTTTGGAGGACTTGTCAAAAAAGAAATAATTTCGTTTTGCATATAACCTGTGAGTGTGCGGTGGTTCTCTTTATTATTTACGTTCAGATCATATCCACTCCACCGAAGCACCTCATCCTTTGGACAGTGAGTGCAACCCCAAACTATTCAGATCATTGATTCTGGGCAGCAGATTGCTGCTTACACACAACACTCTGCCCAGAAATGATGATTTAGGCTGGGGCTACACGGCAATTCGACTGTGACATCCATTGCACAAGCAAGGATCATGGTGTAGAATTGCAGCCACTGAACTGAATGGGCTCGTTGCGCAACTCGCAAGCTGTAGAAACTGCTGGATTCTGGAGTCGTGATCTCAGCAACTTGTGAGTTGCACTTTGGCCCCATTTAGTTTATTGTCTGCAATGACGCACAGCAATTCTTGGTTGAGGTCAAAATCGCCATGTAGCCCCAAACTTAAGTAACTGCAGCGGCGATGCCACTTTCAAATAGTTGCCCCAATTATTGGACTGTGTAAAGTGCTTATCCAGTAATTATTATCAGGATCCTTCATCGATATCAGATTGGCGGGGGTCCGACACCCGGGAACCATGCCTATCAGCTGTTTGAAGAGGCTGGGTGCTCAGTGAGCGCCATGGCCTCTTCCTAGGCTATGTGCCATCACTGTACATCAGTCACGTGGCCCAGTTGCAGCTCAGCCCCATAGAAGTGAATGGGGCTGAGCTATAATACCAAGCACAGCCGTCATACAATGTATTTATACAATGTACAGCGCTGTGCTTGGAAAGCTGCCGGGATCAGGTGGGACTCGGACCCCCGTGGATCTGATAATGATGACCTATCCCGGATAGCGCCTTTAAGTTACACTGTCTAGTCTATCAGTAACTCATGGCTTTCCTCTTGTAATAGAATTGTTCAGAACTGAAAGCACAACAGTAGACTGACCCTTAATTCAATGTATGGACGAGTATGGTTTCCACTAAGAGGCAGCAATCATTTATTCATATATTTTCCATCACTGGCTATAGTGCTTCCACACTGTCCATGGATGAGACCCAACACACAGACCCCTCTGCACTCCATTTGTAGGTGAGGTGTGTAGTATCTTTACCTGGAGACTCCTCGTTTCTTGGTTTCTTGGGTTTGAGCATTGGAGCGGATTCTTCATGTATCTGCACCACCGTTTCCACAGTATCCATCTTACTGTCTGTCTCTAACACAGTAATCTCTTTAACGCCTGCCGATTTGCAAGGAAGAAATAGGTTAACATTAAAATAATTAGGCTAGAACTTCACAGCCAGATTTTAGTGAGACGTTCTAGTAGTATTGGGCAGTGAATCAAATCTGATGATTTTGGGTTGTTTCTTTTATTAGACCTCAATTGTTTTCTTCTGGAGCTCTGTATCAGCACAACCTGCATCCTCTCCTTAGTCCCTGCCACTCACGCCATTAAACCTGGTCAGGGACACTCCGGAGCACTGACTGTAGCACTGACAGACTCCCTCTGTAACAGCCAGATCGGAGGTGACTCCCATGCAGGTCGCTTAACTCCCTAGATACCTGTGGTCAGTAGCAATCACACCATCTAAGCAAGTACACAGAGGCTCCCTGTCACTATTGGCCCCCGCAAAGACAATCGCAGGGCACCAATGTGTTGCCATGGCATTCGGGGGGCCTAACAAAAGGTACCCTAGGCCTGCCATAACTGTATGTCTATTACTCTGTTACTGTGATGGGCTATAATGCAGTGGTATACAAGGTCTTATAAAAGCCACACTCCCTAGTGAGAGTAAAAAAAAATAACAGAAGGTTAATAAAGTTTATTAAAAACATTTTTTCCATAAAAATTGTTTTATTTAGTAAAAGTGGTAAAAAAAACAAAAAAACACACATATATGGTATTGCGAAGTTTGGCACACCACGCATAATAAAGATAACATGGTAAACAGGCCCATGAACAAAGGGAAAAATAATAAAAATTTAAAAATAGTAAAAGAAACACTGAAAACTATACAATCAAAAAGTTTATATGTACTCCAAAATGATAACACTAGCAACTACTATTTGACTACAAAAAACAGGCTAGAATTCACAGAAAAATATTAAAGTTATGGCCAGACAAAAATAAAAAAATAAAAATAAAAAAAATTATATAATAGTGAAAAATCAATAATTGTCCTTAAAATAACCAAGCCCTATCTAGTATTACATAGGTTTAATTTAATTTAATCTGGTTCTGAAAAACTGATGTCCTATACTTCGGACAGGTGATCATTATTAGGTTGGTAATGTTTGTCTCTCGACACCCCCACCAATTAGCTGTGTAAAAGGTCATGGTACTGTGATTTCATTGATCCCCAGGCACAGCTCTGTGCTGTTAGTAGTGGCCGTGTCTGGTATTACAGTTTACTACAGCTTCATCCTATTCATTCCAATGGGATTGTGCTGCTAAAAGTACAGATCTACAGCCTGGCATAGTAAACAATGAAGAGACCATGGCACTCGCCAGAGAGCTAAACCACAAATCTAAAATCAATGGCCTGCAGTGATGGCTAACCGCCAGCACTCCAGCTGTGGTGAAACTACGACTCCCAGCATGCTCCATTCATTTCTATGGAGTTCTGAGAACAGCTAAGCAAGGGGGCAGCTTGGGAGTCATAGTTTTACCACAGTTGGAGTGGCCCGCAAAAATTATGAGGCATGTCCTATTCTTGTCCGTCTTGTGGACAAGAATAGGCATTGCTATAATGGGCCTCCTGTTCCGTTCCGCAAATTGCCGAAGGCACACGGGCACGGTCGTGTGCATGAGCTCTTATAGTAACAATAGGCCAGCAATTTAAAGAAGTTGATAACCCCTTTAACCACTTCAGCCCCGCTAGGTGAAACCCCCTTCATGACCAGAGCACTTTTTACACTTCGGCACTACACTACTTTCACCGTTTATCGCTCGGTCATGCAACTTACCACCCAAATGAATTTTACCTCCTTTTCTTCTCACTAATGGAGCTTTCATTTGGTGGTATTTCATTGCTGCTGGCATTTTTACTTTTTTTGTTATTAATCAAAATGTAACGATTTTTTTGCAAAAAAATGACATTTTTCACTTTCAGCTGTAAAATTTTGCAAAAAAAACGACATCCATATATACATTTTTCGCCAAATTTATTGTTCTACATGTCTTTGATAAAAAAAAAATGTTTGGGCAAAAAAAAAAAATGGTTTGGGTAAAAGTTATAGCATTTACAAACTATGGTACAAAAATGTGAATTTCCGCTTTTTGAAACAGCTCTGACTTTCTGAGCACCTGTCATGTTTCCTGAGGTTCTACAATGCCCAGACAGTAGAAAACCCCCACAAATGACCCCATTTCGGAAAGTAGACACCCTAAGGTATTCGCTGATGGGCATAGTGAGTTCATAGAACTTTTTATTTTTTGTCACAAGTTAGCGGAAAATGATGATTATTTTTATATTTTTTTTTTTTCTTACAAAGTCTCATATTCCACTAACTTGCGACAAAAAATAAAAATTTTTAGGAACTCACCATGCCCCTCACAGAATACCTTGGGGTGTCTTCTTTCCAAAATGGGGTCACTTGTGGGGTAGTTATACTGCCCTGGCAATTTAGGGGCCCAAATGTGTGAGAAGTACCTTGCAATCAAAATGTGTAAAAAATGACCGGTGAAATCCAAAAGGTGCACTTTGGAATATGTGCCCCTTTGCCCACCTTGGCAGCAAAAAAGTGTGACACATCTGGTATCGCCGTACTCAGGAGAAGTTGGGGAATGTGTTTTGGGGTGTCATTTTACATATACCCATGCTGGGTGAGAGAAATATCTTGGTCAAATGCCAACTTTGTATAAAAAAATGGGAAAAGTTGTCTTTTGCCAAGATATTTCTCTCATCCAGCATGGGTATATGTAAAATGACCCCCCAAAACACATTCCCCAACTTCTCCTGAGTACGGCGATACCAGATGTGTCACACTTTTTTGCAGCCAAGGTGGGCAAAGGGGCACATATTCCAAAGTGCACCTTTCAGATTTTGCAGGCCATTTTTTACACATTTTGATTGCAAGGTACTTCTCACACATTTGGGCCCCTAAATTGCCAGGGCAGTATAACTACCCCACAAGTGACCCCATTTTGGAAAGAAGACACCCCAAGGTATTCCGTGAGGGGCATGGCGAGTTCCTAGAATTTTTTATTTTTTGTCACAAGTTAGCGGAAAATGAGGATTTTTTTTTTCTTCTCTTTTTTCCTTACAAAGTCTCATATTCCACTAACTTGCGACAAAAAATAAAAAATTCTAGGAACTCGCCGTGCCCCTCACGGAATACCTTGGGGTGTCTTCTTTCCAAAATGGGGTCACTTGTGGCGTAGTTATACTGCCCTGGCAATTTAGGGGCCCATATGTGTGAGAAGTACTTTGCAATCAAAATCTGTAAAAAATGACCGGTGAAATCCGAAAGGTGCACTTTGGAATATGTGCCCCTTTGCCCACCTTGGCATCAAAAAAGTGTCACACATCTGGTATCGCCGTACTCAGGAGAAGTTGGGGAATGTGTTTTGGGCTGTCATTTTACATATACCCATGCTGGGTGAGAGAAATATCTTGGCAAAAGACAACTTTTCCAATTTTTTTATACAAAGTTGGCATTTGACCAAGATATTTTTCTCACCCAGCATGGGTATATGTAAAATGACACCCCAAAACACATTGCCCAACTTCTCCTGAGTACGGCGATACCAGATGTGTCACACTTTTTTGCTGCCAAGATGGGCAAAGGGGCACATATTCCAAAGTGCACCTTTCGGATTTTGCAGGGCATTTTTTACACATTTTGATTGCAAAGTTCTTCTCACACATTTGGGCCCCTAAATTGCCAGGGCAGTATAACTACCCCACAAGTGACCCCATTTTGGAAAGAAGACACCCCAAGGTATTCCGTGAGGGGCATGGCGAGTTCCTAGAATTTTTAATTTTTTGTCGCAAGTTAGTGGAATATGAGACTTTGTAAGGAAAAAAGAAAAAAAAAGAAAAATCATCATTTTCCGCTAAATTGTGACAAAAAATAAAAAATTCTAGGAACTCGCCGTGCCCCCCACGGAATACCTTGGGGTGTCTTCTTTCCAAAATGGGGTCACTTGTGGCGTAGTTATACTGCCCTGGCAATTTAGGGGCCCAAATGTGTAAGAAGTACCTTGCAATCAAAATGTGTAAAAAATGGCCTGCGAAATCCGAAATGTGCCCCTTTGCCCACCTTGGCTGCAAAAAAGTGTCACACATCTGGTATCGCCGTACTCAGGAGAAGTTGGGCAATGTGTTTTGGGGGGTCATTTTACATATACCCATGCTGGGTGAGAGAAATATCTTGGCAAAAGACAACTTTTCCCATTTTTTTATACAAAGTTGGCATTTGACCAAGATATTTTTCTCACCCAGCATGGGTATATGTAAAATGACACCCCAAAACACATTCCCCAACTTCTCCTGAGTACGGCGATACCAGATGTGTGACACTTTTTTGCAGCCTAGATGCGCAAAGGGGCCCAAATTCCTTTTAGGAGGGCATTTTTAGACATTTGGATCCCAGACTTCTTCTCACGCTTTAGGGCCCCTAAAAATCCAGGGCAGTATAAATACCCCACATGTGACCCCACTTTGGAAAGAAGACACCCCAAGGTATTCAATGAGGGGCCTGGCGAGTTCCTAGAATTTTTTTTTTTTTTTGCATAAGTTAGCGGATATTGATTTTTTTTTTGTTTTTTTTCTCACAAAGTCTCACTTTCCGCTAACTTAGGACAAAAATTTCAATCTTTCATGGACTCAATATGCCCCTCACGGAATACCTTGGGGTGTCTTCTTTCCGAAATGGGGTCACATGTGGGGTATTTATACTGCCCTGGCTTTTTAGGGGCCCTAAAGCGTGAGAAGAAGTCTGGAATATAAATGTCTAAAAATGTTTACGCAATTGGATTCCGTGAGGGGTATGGTGAGTTCATGTGAGATTTTATTTTTTGACACAAGTTAGTGGAATATGAGACTTAGTAAGAAAAAACAAAAACAAACAAAAAATTTCCGCTAACTTGTGCCAAAAAAAATGGCTGAATGGAGCCTCACCAGGGGGGGAGTGATCAATGACAGGGGGGTGATCACCCATATAGACTCCCTGATCACCCCCCTGTCATTGATCACCCCCCCTGTAAGGCTCCATTCAGACACCCGCATGATTTTTTACGGATCCATGGATACATGGATCGGATCCACAGAACGCATGCGGACGTCTGAATGGAGCCTTACAGGGGGGTTATCAATGACAGGGGGTGATCAGGGTAATCAGGGTGATCACCCCCCTGTCACTGATCACCCCCCCTGTAAGGCTCCATTCAGACATCCGCATGATTTTTTACGGATCCATGGATACATGGATCGGATCCACAGAACGCATGCGGACGTCTAAATGGAGCCTTACAGGGGGGTTATCAATGACAGGGGGTGATCAGGGTAATCAGGGTGATCACCCCCCTGTCACTGATCACCCCCCCTGTAAGGCTCCATTCAGACATCCACATGATTTTTTACGGATCCATGGATACATGGATCGGATCCACAAAACGCATGCGGACGTCTGAATGGAGCCTTACAGGGGGTTATCAATGACAGGGGGTGATCAGGGTAATCAGGGTGATCACCCCCCCTGTAAGGCTCCATTCAGACATCCACATGATTTTTTACGGATCCATGGATACATGGATCGGATCCACAAAACGCATGCGGACGTCTGAATGGAGCCTTACAGGGGGGTTATCAATGACAGGGGGTGATCAGGGTAATCACCCCCCTGTCACTGACCACCCCCCCTGTAAGGCTCCATTCAGACATCCGCATGATTTTTTACGGATCCATGGATACATGGATCGGATCCACAAAATGCATGCGGACGTCTGAATGGAGCCTTACAGGGGGGTTATCAATGACAGGGGGTGATCAGGGTAATCAGGGTGATAACCCCCCTGTCACTGACCACCCCCCCTGTAAGGCTCCATTCAGACATCCGCATGATTTTTTACGGATCCATGGATACATGGATCGGATCCACAAAATGCATGCGGACGTCTGAATGGAGCCTTACAGGGGGGTTATCAATGACAGGGGGTGATCAGGGTAATCAGGGTGATCACCCCCCTGTCACTGATCACCCCCCCTGTAAGGCTCCATTCAGACATCCGCATGATTTTTTACGGATCCATGGATACATGGATCGGATCCACAAAACGCATGCGGACGTCTGAATGGAGCCTTACAGGGGGGTTATCAATGACAGGGGGGTGATCAGGGAGTGTATATGGGTGATCACCCGCCTGTCATTGATCACCCCCTGTAAGGCTCCATTCAGACGTCCGCATGTGTTTTGCGGATCCGATCCATGTATCCATGGATCCGTAAAAATCATGCGGACGTCTGAATGGTGCCTTACAGGGGGGTGATCAATGACGGGGGTGATCAATGACAGGGGGTGATCAGGGAGTGTATATGGGTGATCACCCGCCTGTCATTGATCACCCCCCTGTAAGGCTCCATTCAGACGTCCGTATGCTTTTTGCGGATCCGATCCATGTATCCGTGGATCCGTAAAAATCATACGGACGTCTGAACGGAGCCTGACAGGGGGGTGATCAATGACAGGGCGGTGATCAATGACAGGGGGGTGATCAGGGAGTTTATATGGGGTGATCAGGGGTTTATAAGGGGTTAATAAGTGACCGGGGGGGGGGGTGTAGTGTAGTGTAGTGTGGTGTTTGGTGCGACTGTACTGACCTACCTGAGTCCTCTGGTGGTCGATCCTAACAAAAGGGACCACCAGAGGACCAGGTAGGAGGTATATTAGACGCTGTTATGAAAACAGCGTCTAATATACCTGTTAGGGGTTAAAAAATTCGGATCTCCAGCCTGCCAGCGAGCGATCGCCGCTGGCAGGCTGGAGATCCACTCGCTTACCTTCCGTTCCTGTGAGCGCGCGCGCCTGTGTGCGCGCGTTCACAGGAAATCCCGGCCCTCGCGAGATGACGCGTATATGCGTCGTCGTGCGCAGGGCTGCCACCTCCGGACCGCACATCTGCGTTAGGCGGTCCGGAGGTGGTTAAAGGGGTTGTCTCACTTCAGCGAATAGCATTTATAATGTAGAGAAAGATAATACAAGGCACTTGTTAGTGTATTGTGATCGTCCATATTGTCTCCTTTGCTGGCTGGATTCATTTTTCCATCACATTACACCCCTCTAATATCCATGGTTATGACCACCTTGCAATCCAGGAAAAGGTGCCGGCTTCTCTGGAGACTGGGAACGCGAGAGTGCACATAGGCCATTGCTTTTTCCTATAATGTGCAAGCACAACCACCACTGTTGGATTGCAGGGGGGTAATAATCCCTGGATATGAGCAGTGTAATAATGTGATGGAAAAATGAATCAAGCCAGCAAAGGAGGCAATATCGATGATAATAGCAATACATTAGTAAGTGCCTTGTATTAACATTCTCTACATAATAAATGCCACTTGCTGAAGCGACACAACCACTTAACTAGTAGCATGCAGTCTACTGAGGTTCACAGTTCAGGGTATAAAACTGGATTACAGCTCGATGGTAAAATGTAAATTCTGTATCGAAGAGCTCCAGTAACTGTGAGGAAAAACTCACTGCTGAGTTCACACGGGCGAGATTTCCACGCGGGTGCTATGCGGGAGGTGAACGCATTGCACCCGCACTGAATCCAGACCCATTCATTTCTATGGGGCAGTGCACATGAGCTGTGAGTTTCACGCATCACTTATGCGTTGTGTGAAAATCGCAGCATGCTCTATATTGTGCGTTTATCACGCAACGCAGGCCCCATAGAAGTGAATGGGGCTGAGTGAAAATCGCAAGCATCCGCAAGCAAGTGCGGATGTGGTGCGATTTTCACGCATGGTTGCTAGGTGACAGTCTATTCACTGTATTATTTTCCCTTATAACATGGTTATAAGGGAAAATAATAGCATTCTGAATACAGAATGCTTAGTAGGTGGCCATTTGAGGGTTAAAAAAAATAAAATAATTTACTCACCTCCTCCTCTTGATCGCGTAGTTGCCGGTTTCTTCTTACTTCTTTAATGATGAGCTGCCGACTAAATGACCTGTGGTGACGTCAGATCACATGGTCCAATCACATGGTCCATCACCACGGTGCTGGATCATGTGATTGGACCATGTGATCTGACATCACCACAGGTTATTTAGCCGGCAGATCATCATTAAAGTAGTAAGAAGAGACCGGCATCTACGCGATCAAGAGGAGGAGGTGAGTAAATTATATATATTTTTTTGACCCTCAATTGACCGCTTACTATGCATTCTGTATTCAGAATGCTATTATTTTCCCTTATAAACATGTTATAAGGGAAAATAATAACATCTACACAACTCCAAACCTGAACTTCTGTGAAGAAGTTCGGGTCTGGGTACCACAGTCGGTTTTTTATCACGCACGTGCAAAACACATTGCACCCGCGCGATAAAAACTGAACATCGGAACGCAATCGCAGTCAAAACTGACTGCGCGGGTTTGTCGCAATACACCGGGACGCATCTGGACACGCCCGTGTGAACCCAGCCTAAGGGTCCATTCACATGGCCGTATGAAACAGGTCCGCACCCGTATCGCAATTTTGTGGAACAGGTGCGGACCCATTCATTTCAATAGTAGTTCCGTTCTGCAGCTCCACAAAAAAACTAAACTTATTCTTGTCTGCAACTGCGGACAAGAATAGGCATTTTCTATGATAGTGCTGGCCATGTGCGGTCCGCAAATTGTGGAACGTACACAGGGCGGCCTCTGTGTTTTGCGGATTTGCAAAACACTAGTCGTCTGAATGAGCCCTAAAGGCGAATTCACATCTGAGTTGGAGGCTACGTTCAATGTCTCCATCGCAGATTCTGTTAAAAAGACCGGACAAAAAGGTCCTACGTGCAGGATTCCGAACGGAAACTGAACAGACTTCTCTGTAGTCAATGGAGTCTGTCCAGCTCCGTTCGGGTCAGTTATGTGCCGGATCCAGAACTTCTGTTATTTCTGTTGTTCTGCTCATCTAACGGAGCAGAACAGGAAAAATAGGAGGTGATGTGAACCCGACCTAAGCTGCACATTGATGCTGCGTACAGGTTCATGGCAGCTTTCGTATGGCAGTGTTATAGAGAGCGCCATCCACACATATTTAGAGGTTATCGCTGGGGGGGAGTCACATCGGGCTGTGCACTTCCCCCACGGCGGTTACTGAAGGAAAGATGTAAAGTTACGTGACAACCATCTGAATGAAGAGGTCACTCTAGCACTGGAGTGTTCTTCTGTTACCTTCAGACATGACATAGAAATAGTCGGTGAATTCCTCAGTGAGGCCGTCATCGCTGGCGAAAGCCCCCAGGCAGGTGTAGAAGTGCACACATCTCTCCTCATTTTCACCCTTGGATGATGTCGGTTTGGCAGTTTTTTGGGCTTCACAAGAACACTGGAAAAGGTGGTTGGATCCTTTCTGTGTGCCAGACCTCTGCGTGAAGTACACATGGATGTAGCCCAGGCTGTGCTGTGGGCTAGGCTTGCACCGCACTACCAGGACAGATTTGTTCACCCTCTGAACCAATGGCCCCATGCACTCACTGGCTAGCACCCAGATATCCTGCTTGATTTCTGTTGGGATCTGCATAGCATTTAACACTGAGCTTTTCAGTGGCAGTGGCTCAGCTTCAATATGGCAGCTTATTGCCTGCTTAATGTGCTGGCACTGGTTCTCTACCACCCCTCGAACTGCTGCTTTAAGACAAGATGGGGCAAAGCAGCGGCCGGAGCTAATCTGAGTGATGATTGTTCCTTCCGCAGTCTGTATGGTGGTCTCAGAAATACCCAGGACGACCAGACATCGGTGATCAGGACCTCTGTCCCTCTGCCTGACTGAGAAGATCTGCATATCAGATCCGGTAAGAAGCTTCACGGCATCCCGAGGCGGAGGCTTGTTGTTTCGACATCTGAAGACGGTGCCGCAGCTCTTGTTTTTGCAGCTCAAGCCACGGGTTCCATTGTAAGTGCCACAGTGCGGGCATTTCCGAACACCTCGCAAGGTAGGTTTTCCCAAGTTAGATAGGAAGTCGGGGACTTTTAGTTTCCCAGGACTTGGCTCCATACTGATCTTTACCCTGAAATGACAATACAATCACAGTCAGTTTATTCATCAAAAAAAGAACGGAGTGTGAACTTAACCATTTCAAGACCGTGCCACTTACCCCCTTACTGAACCAGATGCATTGGCTGTTTTTTCATGACATGCTTATGAGAGAGATAATCTTTCCCCTCCTTTGGTTTTACATAATTTTTACATCTTTTTATCGTGATACATGGGGCTTCATTTTTATTTACTATTTTTTTGTTTTTACATCTGGGAAAATGTTTAAAAAAAAATAAGAAAAATATTTTATTTAATAGCAGAAAGTACAACTTAAAAAACAACTTTTTTTTATTTTGGTGTCTTTATGAAATAAACAGAAAGAAATACCGCATACAAGGCTGCACCTCTTGTTATAAAAATATATAATTTATTAGAAAACACAAAGCCCAAAGAATAAAATCACTGTGTACAATTACAGCACTTTGTGTGGACTAGACATATGTCCAACACACATACCTACAACTATCGGTTTCTAAATGGAAACATATGAACACCGCCAGAATATTATATAATACATGAGTAAAACATCATACACTCACCTAAAGAATTATTAGGAACACCATACTAATACGGTGTTGAACCCCCTTTTGCCTTCAGAACTGCCTTAATTCTACGTGGCATTGATTCAACAAGGTGCTGATAGCATTCTTTAGAAATGTTGGCCCATATTGATAGGATAGCATCTTGCAGTTGATGGAGATTTGAGGGATGTACATCCAGGGCACGAAGCTCCCGTTCCACAACATCCCAAAGATGCTCTATTGGGTTGAGATCTGGTGACTGTGGGGGCCATTTTAGTACAGTGAACTCATTGTCATGTTCAAGAAACCAATTTGAAATGATTCGAGCTTTGTGACATGGTGCATTATCCTGCTGGAAGTAGCCATCAGAGGATGGGTACATGGTGGTCATGAGGGGATGGACATGGTCAGAAACAATGCTCAGGTAGCCCGTGGCATTTAAACGATGGCCAATTGGCACTAAGGTTATTTCAGTCAACGTTGCTCTTCTATCGGCTTGAATCAGTCGGCCCATTCTCCTCTGACCTCTACCATCAACAAGGCATTTTCGCCCACAGGACTGCCGCATACTGGATGTTTTTCTCTTTTCACACCATTTTTTGTAAACCCTAGAAATGGCTGTGCGTGAAAATCCCAGTAACTGAGCAGATTGGAAATACTCAGACCGGCCCGTCTGGTACCAACAACCATGCCACGCTCAAAATTGCTTAAATCACCTTTCTTTCCCATTCTGACATTCAGTTTGGAGTTCAGGAGATTGTCTTGACCAGGACCACAACCCTACATGCATTGAAGCAACTGCTATGTGATTGGTTGACTAGATAATCGCATTAATGAGAAATAGAACAGGTGTTCCTAATGTGTAGACATGGGCTCTGCGCCAGGAGCATCAACACCACACATCCCCCTTGTCCTCTGTGAATTTACTCTTAACAGGTGACGTTCATTATCATTTAATTGTTTATGTATATATACCTTGCACATTTGCACAATTTTTGATGCCTTATTTATGATGCTTTACTCACGTATTATGTAATATTCTGGCGGTGTTCATATGTTTCCATTTAGAAACCGATAGTTGTAGGTATGTGTGTTGGACATATGTCTAGTCCACACACAGTGCTGTAATTGTACACAGTGATTTTATTCTGTGGGCTTTGTGCTTTCTAATAAATTATATATTTTTATAACAAGAGGTGCAGCCTTGTATGCGGTATTTCTTTCATATGGTTGTGCATTAATACCATGGTTTGCACTCTGCTAGGTGTATATGTTGTGCCCCCAGCCTAGTTCTCTTATTTTGGTGTCTTGTTTCCATACTGGTTACTTTGAAATAGGGCAGGGATGCCCAACCTGCGGCCCTCCAGCTCTTGCCAAACTACAACTTCCCAGCATTGCTGGACAGACTACAGCTATAAGGGCATGCTGGGAGTTGTATTTTTGCAACAGCTGGAGGTTGAGTATCCCTGAAAAAGTGATGTACAGGTAATGGTTGCCAAGGGCGGGCTAGAAACTTTAGTGTGTGTGTTTTTTTTTTTTTGTTCAATTTTATGCTTTCTGTCCCCACCCCCAGAACATCATACAAGACCAACTTATTGCTGATTTGTCCTGTAACTGGAGCTGACATATTAGTTTTAGTTACAGAGGGAATATAGCCCCCGAGGCTTTACAATGCTGTAAAGCCTCAATGTAGAGCTCTTCCGGGTCTACTAAGATCCCAGCAGCTCAAGCATGTATCTGACCCCTGGTGATCACATGATCGCTAGGACCAAGCAGGAAGTGGCTGCATTGCCTCTTCCTTATCTGTATACACAGCTGGAGACAGTGAAAAAAAAAACACCCCGGCCTTCACAATGGGGCTCCATTCTTCTGCCAACTCCGCAAGGACGTTCAGAAACATCCTTGTAGAACTGGAACTGGTTGTGCAGCTTTTTGGACCATAGCAGGGTGCTCTTCCTGTTGAAAAATAAACTTTTTTTTATGCTCCCTGACCTGTAAATGTCTACATGGACCAGATCACATGACCAGCTGCAGCCAATGACTGGCCTCAGCAGTGACAGGTCCATAAGCAGCACATGACCCGGCGGTAATGGAGGTTTTTTCTGTATGTACAGAGGTATTCTCCCCAGAGGCATCTCTCCATACATACAGGAGCACATGGCGGCTTGCTGGGTGGACTTTGGCCCGTTGCTAATAGTAAGCTCGGTCAGTATGGGATGGTGCACCGTATACTCAGCACTTACTACTATATATTATCTGCAACATTGTTTTATTTTATTGGTATTATCAATAAATATAACTATGTAATATGCTGCAATTGCAGGAGATATGACACAGACACTGCACTGATTTCCACACACAGTATATGTATGTAGACACACACAGTATATGTATGTAGACACACACACACACACACATATATATATATATAGTGTCTTGTATGTAACGTCACGAGCCTTAAAGAACTCCCTCCTCCATATAACAGCCCTGCGCCCACAAGAGGCTGCAGCAAAGTCTCTGGTGACGTCACTTCCGGCCCCTGAGCTCGCCGCCGGTACCTCAGAGTCCCGTTATATACCACCCGTATCTACCGCCTCCCCCTCACTAGATACCAGCTGCCCGGTGCTCCTCCTTCTACTCTTACCTACAACATGGACACCGCCTGGGGCCCCTCTGTCATCAGCAGGGCCCTTGTCTTCCCTCAGACCCTTCGCTGGAGCTCCTTACAAACGCAGCCACCTCTGTAACAGAGGGAGTGATTGAACGGTGCTGATCACGTGGACGGCGACGTCAGCAGGGCATGCCGGGAAATGTAGTACGGGGCCACAGCGCTCTGTTGTGTAGGGGCTGCATGGGAGGAAGGCTTTGAGATGTGATAGGTGTGCACAACTACAAGTGCCAGCATGCCCTGTCACAGACAGACGTGCTGTATACCCGGGGTGTCACAGGAGATAGGGTTCAGACTTGAACAGGAGTCGGTAAAACTGTAACCCTAAGGCCTCATGCACAGGAACGTATTTTCTTTCCGTGTCTGTTAAGTTGTTTTTTTTTGCGGACCAAATGCGGAACCATTCATTTCAATGGGTCCGCAAAAAAACCCTTAAGTTTTTCCGTTTCCATATGTCCATATTAACGTTCCACAAAAAAAAGAACATGTCCTATTATTGTCCGTATTACGGATAAGAATAGTTGTGTTCTATTTGGGGCCAGCTGTTCCGTTCCACAAAATACGGAATGCATACGGACGTCATCCGTATTTTTTGCGGACTGCAAAATACATACGGTCGTGTGCATGAGCCCTAATACTGTATATCTGCATGTAGTAGAGGCTATAGTACAGGTATACAGCAGCGTGCTGATATGTGTGGTAGGAGATGTGCTTTATATCTCACATATCAGTACACTGCTGTATATACTAGACAGAAATACACCTATATTTGGGGCGTATTTCTGGTGCAGAAAATGTGTCACAGAGGTCCTTTGCGCCGCAATCTGCGACTTCTCCCCGCTCATGCCAGGTCTAAAAAAGTGGTGGGCATGGGCCAGGAGGCCGGTCTTATTTTCCATGTTCTACGCATAGAAAATGGTTTAAATGTAAGACAAATAGGAAGCTTACATTTAGAAGCGGAGGCCGGCGCCTCTTCATAACTGCAGCGGATCCACCGCCACTGCAGGGCTTTATTAAGATCGGCCCCTAAAACGTTATTATACCTCGTTCCTTACATATCAAAGTCACGGGCCTCATAGAAATCGGGCCAGGGCCACTTATTACTCTTATCCCTCCCCATCCCCGGAGGAGTCCTTATGCCAGTCCAGTACTTGCTGGTCCACCAGCAGGAAGTCCTCCTGCTGCCCAGATTCTCTGGCTTCGGAGATTGCCGTCTTCCACACCAGCCCGTTCCTGCTCCTAGGCCCTGGTAGCAGTCATCATCTTGCTCCTCTGGCACTCTCAGTACTTGCTGAAACCTCTCCACCGCAAGGATCCTCAGCGTCATACAGCAAGCGGCCACGTCAGAAAAGGAATATAGATCTGATCCCCCCCAAATAACCAATCCACTGGTATGCCTCATTGTTCAGCCCGTGGCAGTATTTGTTGGGAGCTTCTGTCTGCCGTTTTTCAATGCCAGGTGGATTTATTTCACTATAGTGAATGCAAAATAGTTGTCCAAGCACCCTGTGCGATCTCGTTCATAGTATTGTGTATACTATTGCCAATTGTGCACCCCCTTTAGGCAGAAGTTATTGCTTTTTCACTGGCCTCTATACCTACAAGTAGTGTTAAGCAAACTTGTATTTTCAAGTTCGGGATACAAGGTTCGGGTTATCTAAAAATCCGTTATGGATTTCGTCTATGGTAGGGGAATCCATGATGGAATTGTACACCAAACTTGAAAACACAAGTGTCACGGTCCCTTCTGTGACAGATGTCAGGAGATCAAGGAGACTGGCGGAGCGTGGAGGAATCTAGCAGCCTCTTTGATTACTCTTTATTCCGTGTTTGTTTGTGACCTCATCCCCTGTTTCAGGTGTAGCTTAGTACTCATTACTCTATCCTATTTAGTGTTTCCCCACCCTTCTGACTGTGCGGTAGATAGCTTCATTTTGGTTTGGCAGAGCTGGTGTGAGGTCGTCTCTGGTGTTCCTTCTCTTCCATCACTACAGAAGTTTTAAGTGTTGCGTTTGTGTTTTGTTTTCCCTTCCTTGCTTTTTGTTACTAGGCCTCAGGGAGACACCTGTTCCTTCATCGGGGAACCAACGGGTGGCCTGAGCCCTGACAATATTCTTAGGGTCTCCAGGGTATGGGCATTTCTACCTTCAAGGGGTGCCCCTATGGTTAGGAGTCAGGGCCAGGAGTACGGTTACTAGGAGGTGACCTTTTCCTTTCCCTAGCTTTGAGACCTAGTGGCTTTCCCTTCTGGTTGTTAGTTTGGTGTTTCCTCCTATACCTCATCCGTGACAACAAGTTCACTCATCCCTACCTACAAGTCTATTCAGTCCTTCAATGGCAAGTGATGCTGCACTTGACAAGCCCACGTGTGCAACAGACGGCCACATTGCCTGTTTATGGGTAGACAAATTGCACCATCAGTAGATTATGTGTCTGACAAGCCTACTTGGTACCGGCATGCACCAGGGCATCAGTATTACCCCCTTCAAGGGTGGCATAATTGTGTTGTAGCTAGCCACAACACTTTACAAGTCTGCCTAGTTCAATGGTCAGCCGCATTACCCCCCTAAATGGGTAGAGTAATTGTGTTATCACTAGACGCTGGGTCTGACACCCTATTTAGAACCTGCATGCACGAGGCTTCAGTAGTACCCTTCACAATGGAGGAGAAATTGCATGTTACTACAGGCCTATGCACCTCGACAAGCACAACCACATTAACCCCTTCAATAGGTGGAGTATCGGCACTACGTCTTGCTGCCATACATGCCAAGTGTATCCAGTTCTGATGTGCTCCAGACAACCACATGACTCCCTTATCTCGGTGGAGTGTCTATCTATACCAACACTAGATTCCCTAGATATCAAGTCTGCTTGGCACTATTATATCCAGACTGTACTTGGCGAGCTTTAGCAGTTCTGATGTATATCATGCAGCTGCACCTCTCCCTTCAATTGCATCCCAAACAACAGCATTACCCTGTTTACAGGATAGGATAATTGTCCGGGCACCACTTGCCATATATAAAATGTCTAAGCAGTTTTTATGTGCACCAGGCAGCTGCATTACTGGTCTGCGCCGTGCTCTGGGGCTTGACCCTAGAATTTCACACAAAGTCCACATCCAGGTTTTTCTTAGAATGGTCTTAGCTTCCACCTTACAGTGTTAGTTTTTCAGACTTCTGATCCCCAGTTGGGGGCTTTTTTTCCCGGAGGTCACAGTTAGTGCTCATGAACACAAACGTATGTTCTTTCCCTGTCCGTTCCGTTTTTTTGGGGGACCGTATGCGGAACCATTCATTTCAAAGGGGTCCGCAAAAAAAAACAAAGTTACTCCGTGTGCATTCCATTTCTATATGTCTGTATTTCCGCTCCGCAAAAAAAAGAAGAACATGTCCTATTATTGTCCGCATTACGGACAAGGATAGGACTGTTCTATTAGAGGCCAGCTGTTCCTTTCCGCAAAATATGGAATGCACACAGACGTCATCCGTATTTTTGGAGGATGCCTTGTTTTACGGACCGCAAAATTCATACGGTCGTGTGCATGAGCCCATAAGCAGGATCCCTTAGGGACCATTGAGACTCACCTGGGCATCCACCCTAGTGCAGGTGTCTTCCTTTTCAGGAACCTTGTGTCGCCCTCTATTGATGTATGGTAGTTTTCAAAAAATATCAGTTAAGTTTAAAAAAGGAAATAAATCACAAAACCATTATAGCTTTTATTTCCTTAAATGCCAATGCTCTGGAAATACTACACATTCAATTCAATCAAAATACTAATGAGCGTTTCCATTATGGTGTACTGTGGCCTGAATACAGTGCTAGGGGGTCCTCTGACATACTGTCCACAGTCACTAGATGCAAAAAGAATCATTTTGTTTTCATCAGTCCACAAAATGTTGCTCCATTCCTCTTGGGGCGAGTCAATATGTTCCTTGCCAAATTTTAACCTATTCAGGACATGTTGTTTTTTTTTTTTCAGTGGGACTCTGCAGGGATTCTTGCTGGTAACTTGGCTTTACTTTAAGTGATATTCCTATCTTACTGATCATAGTGTAAGCTTTTACTTAGGTGCCAGGGATCATTTTTGTAATTATATTGTTTTATCTAATTCCCACCCTTTTTGTGACAAAATTCCTTCCCCTTTACCCCATTGTTGTATGAAGGTAACCATTAGATACGGCCACCGCTTCTCTCCAGAATCCAGGGGCCGCGCTTGCGCAGAAGACACCTAAAAGAGCATGCTGCTAGCATGCGTAAAGCTTATTTCTTCAGTGCCGCGTCTCATACATGCATGCTCTGTATGCAGCGTGGCCATAGGAGCAGCAGAGATAGGACTTGGAGGACGTGCCCTGCATCGGAGGACCGGGAGAACAAAAAGCCTATGTGAGTGGCAGGTGTACTAATTCATTCATCCCCCCAACAATTTTATATTTTATGACAATCAAGGGGGTTATCGGACGCTGATGCAGGACACTATGCAGTGGAGGAAGGCTGGGGGGAATACTATCTACATGAACGAGCACGCAAGGACTGAGTTCTCAGTGTAATAAAGAGACGTGGCCGCCTTCACTCAAACTGCCTAAGCCGCCCAGCCTTAGCAGCAGGAAACCAGGAAGGGATGGCTGCAGGTGAGGATGAAATAGCAAGATGGGAAAACCCCTTCAGGGTACTTTCACACTAGCGTTATTCTTTTTCGGTATTGAAATCCGGTCTCAATACCGGAAAATAACTGATCAGTTTTGTCCTAATGCATTCTGAATGGAAAGCAATCAGTTCAGAGTGTATCAGGATGTCTTCTGTTCCGTCCCTTGTACGGTATTTGACCGGACAAAATACAGCTGCGTACTGCAGTATTTTTTATGTCCAAAATCCCGGTACACTACCGCACTTGCCAGATCAGGAATTAATTTCCGTAGATATGTATTAAAGGGCTTCTGTCACCCCACAAAAGTCTTTTTTTTTTTGGGGGATAGTTACATTCCTTATAGCGCGATATAGGAGAATATAATCTTGTCACTTACTTTCATGCGGCCGTTTCTTTAGAAAACGAAGTTTTATAATATGTAAATCCAGTCTCTACCAGCAAGTAGGGCGTCTACTTGCTGGTAGCCGCAGCAGAAAACCGCCCCCTCGTCGTGTTGATTGACAGGGCCAGCCGCGATCTCCTCCTCCGGCCGGCCCTGTCAGTATTTCAAAAATCGCGTGCCTCTGTTCATTCGGCGCAGGCGCTCTGAGATGAGGAGGCTCGTCTCCTCAGAACTCCCTCAGTGCGCCTGCGCCGATGACATCACCGAGAGAGAAGACGTCATCGGCGAGGGGGCGGTTTTCTGCTGCGGCTACCAGCAAGTAGACGCCCTACTTGCTGGTAGAGATTGGATTTACATATTATAAAACTTCGTTTTCTAAAGAAACAGCCGCATGAAAGTAAGTGACAAGATTATATTCTCCTATATCGCGCTATAAGGAATGTAACTATCCCCCAAAAAAAAATATGACTTTTGTGGGGTGACAGAAGCCCTTTAATGCCTGATCCGATACCAAGTGTTCCAGAAATTGCCGTATCCGGTTTTCCGGTCTGCGCATGCGCCCGTTTCTCTTTTGATCTTTGAAATAAATTTAAATACCGGATCTGTTATTCCGGATAAGATGGATCCGGTATTTCACTGGAATTATCTGATCCAGAAAAAACAGCTTTCCGCATACTGTAAATAAACATTTCCCGAACTCAATTTCTGAAGTTATTATGCGAAGTCTCGCAAGACTTCGCAAAGTAATAACTTTGGCTCATCGGAGCCAATACATTCTAATACTGTACGGAGCGCTCACTCCGTACAGTATTGAAACAAAGTTTTATGTGAAACGACTTTAGAAGTTTCATCCGAAGTCGATTCGCTGATCCCTAGTTGCCAGTTCAAAGCATTTGAGATCATTGTATCTGAGCAGCCTGTAATTTGCTGCACTTCTCTATATATGTTTTGCCTCTCTAATCAACTTTTTAATCAAAGTAGATTCTTTCCACAGTATTTCAGAAAAATGCACTATAACCAACATGGGTTTTCAGGATTTTTATACTGATCAGTGGGGGGTCTGACACCCAGGACCCTTGCCAATCAGCTGTTTTGAGAAGGCGGCAGGACTCCTGTCTTCTCGCAGCTAACCAAGCACAGCCTCATACATTGTATAGCGGCTGTGCTTCTTATCACGCTCAGCCCCATTCAATTGAATAGGGCTGAGCTGCTCCTAGGCCACGTGACACATGAACTTGTCGTCGAATGGGCAAAATTTTGCCAATGTGACATGTCTCACTTTATGTGGTAATACAGTGTCTCACAAAAGTGAGTACACCAGTCACGTTTGTAAATCTTTTATGCTATCTGAAGTTCTGACACTTTGATACAGTGTAAAGTAGTCAGTGTACAGCTTGTATAACAGTGTAAATTTGGTGTGCACTCAAAATAACTCTACACACTTTAATTTATGTCTAAACCGCTGGCAACAAAAGTGAGTGCACCCCTAAGGGAAAATTGCCAAATTGTGCCCAATTAGCCATTTTCCCTCCCCATTTAAATATGACTCGTTAGTATTACAAGGTCTCAGGTGTGAATGGTGAGCAGGTGTGTTAACTCTGGCGTTCTCTCTCTCTCACACTGGTCACTGGAAGCACAACATGGCACCTCATGGCAAAGAACTCTCTGAGGATCTGAAAAAAAAGAACTGTTGCTCTACACAAAGATGTCTAAGAAGGTTGCCAACACCCTGAGTCTGAGCTTCAGCACAGTGACCAAGACCATACAGCTGTTTAAGGCCCCTTTCACACGGGCGAGTTTTCCGTGCGGATGCGATGCGTGAGTTGAACGCATTGCACCCGCACTGAATCCCAATCCATTCATTTCTATTGGGCTGTTCACATGAGCGGTGATTTTCACGCATCACATGGGCGTTGCGTGAAAATCGCAGCATGCTCTAGTTTGTGCGTTTTTCACGTAACGCAGGCCCTATAGAAATGAATGGGGTTGCGTGAAAATCGCAAGCAAGTGCGGATGCGGTGCGATTTTCACGCACGGTTGCTAGGAGACGATCGGGATGGAGACCCGATCATTATTATTTTCCCTTATAACATGGTTATAAGGGAAAATAATAGCATTCTGAATACAGAATGCATAGTAAAATACCGCTGGAGGGGTTAAAAAATAAATAAATAAATTATTTAACTCGCCTTAATCCACTTGATCACGCAGCCAGCATGTCTTCTGTGCTGTGTGCAGGAACAGGACCTGTGGTGACGTCACTCCGGTCATCACATGATCTTTTACCATGGTGATGGACCATGTGATGACCGGAGTGACGTCACCACAGGTCCTGTTTCTGCACACAGCAAAGAAAGAAGACAGAAGAGATGCCGGCTGCGTGATCAAGTGGATTAAGGCGAGTTAAATTATTTTTTTTAACCCCTCCAGGGTTATTTTACTATGCATTCTGTATTCAGAATGCTATTATTTTCCCTCATAACCATGTTATAAGGGAAAATAATACAATCTACAGAACACCGATCCCAAGCCCGAACTTCTGTGAAGAAGTTCGGGTTTGGGCACCAAACATGCCGATTTTTCTCACGCACGTGCAAAACGCATGACAATGTTTTGCACTCGCGTGGAAAAATTGTGTATGTTCCCAGCAACGCACCCGCACATTTTCCCACAACGCCCGTCTGAAAGAGGCCTAACAAGACAGGTTCCACTCAGAACAGGCCTCACCATGGTCGACCAAAGAAGTTGAGTGCACATGCTCAGCGTCATCTCCAGAGGTTGTCTTTTCAAAATAGACTTATGAGTGCTGCCAGCATTGCTGCAGAGGTTAAAGGGGTGATGGGTCAGCCTGTCATTGGTTAGACCATACGCCACACACTGCATCAAATTGGTCTGCATGGCTGTCGTCCCAGGAGGAAGCTCCCTCTAAAGATGATGCACAAAAAAGCCCACAGTTTGCTGAAGACAAGCAGACTAAGGACATGGATTACTGGAACCATGTCCTGTGGTCTGATGAGACCAAGATAAACTTATTTGGTTCAGATGGGGTCAAGCATGTGTGGTGGCAACCAGATGAGGAGTAGAAATACAAGTGTGTCTTGCCTACGGTCATGCATGGTGATGGGAGTGTCATGGTTTGGGGCTGCATGAGTGATGCCGGCTGTGGGGGAGCTACAGTTCATTGAGGGACCCATAAATTCCAACATGTACTGTGGCGTACTGAAGCAGAGCATGATCGCCTCCCTTTGGAAACTGGACCGCAGGCAGTATTTCAACATGATAATGACCCCAAACACACCTCTAAGACAACCACTGCCTTTCTAAAGAAACTGAGGGTAAAGGTGCTCGACTGGCCAAGCATGTCTCCAGACCTAAACCATATTGAGCATCTGTGGGGCATCCTCAAATGGAAGGGGGAGGAGCGCAAGGTCTTTAACATCCACCAGCTCAGTGATGTCATCATGAAGGAGTGGAAGAGGATTCCAGTGGCAACCTGTGAAGCTCTAGTGAACTCCATCCCCAGGAGAGGTAAGGCAGTGCTGGAAAATAATGGTGGTGGCCACAAAAAATATACACGGTATGGAAAAAATAAAATTAAAAGGGTTTTCCAAGATTATTGATGACCTATCACAGGATAGGAGTGTAGATAAGTTCGGTCAGCACTCAATCTCCATGTGCACCGCAGTGGGAAGGAGTAATCTCCGGCAAAGGCAATATAAACGGAGTACCAGAACGCGCTGTATATTTCCAATTCATATGCTCATTTATTTCAGCGGGTATACATTAGTTACAGAAGACGTGTTTCGGCCCATCCAGCCTTCATTATCTGACTAGTGCGGGTCCGACACCTGGGACCCCTGCCAATGAGCTGTTTTGAGAAGGCACCGGCACTTCTGTGAGTATCACTGCCTTCTCGCAGCTGCTCACCAAGCACAGCACCGTACATTGTATAGTGGCTGTGCTTGGTATTGAGATTAGCCCCATTCACTTGAATGGGACTGAGCTGCTCCTGGGCCACCTAACACATGAACGTGTCACCACTGGCCTAGGAAAGGCAGAGAGAAGGACGCAGCATTATTGCCTTCTCAAACAGGTGATTGGCGGTTGTCCAGGTGTCAGACAGATACTGATACATAGGATAGATCATCAGTATAAAAATCTCAGAAAAACCCTTTAACTTTATTAAAGAAATCATGTTTTTGCATTGCCATTCTTTTCTGCCAATACTATTGTGTGAGGGCTCTTTTTTTTGCAGGATGAGGTGATGTTTTCATTGGTACCATTTTGGAGTAAATATAACTTTGATCGCTTTATATTCCGATTTTGGGGAAGTGAGGTGACCAAAAAAGGATGATAATTACTGGTAAATGGATTTTCCTTAAGCCTCCACAACAGCACCACCCGGAGGGTACCCTGCCTCCCCAGAGACAGGAAACTAGTAGACCAATGCTTAAAAGCCTCCTCCCTCTTACCTTCTCAAGTTAATAACCTAAGACTCAAATATAGATGCCAGAACAACATTTATTTTGATATTTACTAGATCAATATAATAAATTATTGACTAAATCAAAGAAACAATTGGACATATAGTCAAAACATCAAACTCAACAGACATTTCAAGGGTGGGGAAAAAAACTGTGCCGTTGTGGAGGCTAAAGGAAAAATCCAATTACCGGTAAGTAATTATCATCTTTTCCTCACTCCTCCACAACAGCACCACCCGGAGGATTAACAGAGAACCCATTTTGTGGGGGGACAACAGCAGAAAATACCTTCCTGCCAAAAGGTCAGATCTCTGTTAGAAAATACATCAAGTATGTAGTGTCTGAAAAAGGTTGAGGGACTCGACCAGGTAGCTGCATGACAAATTTCTTCCAGTGAAGCCGAAGCCCCCTCCGCCTAGGAGGTGGACAGTGCCTGTGTGTAATGAGCCGTCAACCCCACTGGAGGAGGAATATCCTTTAACTTATAGCACATGATGATGAAAGATTTGATCCAGCGAGCAATGGAAGCCTTGCTAGCGGACTTCCCTTGGTTTCTTCCCCAGTATTAAATCAATACTGTTCCGACTGCCTGAAGGACTATGTGGATTCCAGGTACTGTAAGACAATTCATCTTACATCTGGAACAGTATTTCTTTTTCTGTTACTGCCTGTGGACAAAAAAAAAGGTAGAGAAATTTCCTGTTGCCAATGGAATCTCGACACTACCTTTGGGAGGAACTTTGGAGAGTGCCCTAAAATAATTCTATCCTCTAGAATAGTCAAAGAAGGTGGTAATATGGAAGAGGCTTGAATCTCACCCACTCTCCTAGCTGTTGTAATTGCTAAAAAAAAAAAAAAAAAAAAAAAGCTGTTTTTATAGTTAAAATTTTTATAGAGATTTCAAAAATCGGTTCGAATGGAGGTTCCATTAAGACAGAAAGAATCAGATTCAAGTCCCATGGAGGCACCAAAGATTTAAAAGAGGGACAAATGCTACTAGCACCCTTCAGGAATCTTTTTATTAAGTCCAATTCTGCTAACCTTATCCCCATAAAGGTACTAAGGGCTGCTACCTGTACTTTCAAGATACTCACTTTAAGACCCTTAGCTAGGCCAAATTCCAACACCGGGTTCGACATCAGGAGGCATGGACGGATCCCAGGTGTCTTTTACTATAAGAAGAAAGGCCTTCCAGGATCTTAGGTAGATCTTTAAGGTTACTGGCTTCCTGCTGTGTATCAGGGTAGTGATTACAGCACCAGACAGACCTTTCTCCTTCAAGATGGCCCGTTCAACATCCAGGCTGTTAAGCGAAGATGAGGCATGTTCGGGTGAAATACTGGACCTTGGGACAGAAGATCTGGTTGGCAGGGTAAGGTCCAGAAATCCTGCTAGGTTTCTGATGGGGAAACTACGCTCTTTTCGGCCAAAAGGGTGCTATTAAGATGATCGTGGTCAGTTCCTCTATGGCAGGGTTTCTCAACTCAGGTCAGGATTTGAGAATATCCCACAGAATTAATACCTGTGGTAAGTCCTGATGCACTGACACTAATTATATCACCTGCTCGATACTAAGGAAATCCTGAAAACATACAAGAGGCATACAATGGGCCTCGGGGCCATGGTCTTGCTAGAGCGTCTACCTGACGCAGATTATCTCGTAACTAGAGAGAAGAAATTTTCTTCCCCTTTTACATGAATCGCTGTTAGAGATTTCAGGTTCTGTTCGACCCAAAAAAATATCTTTTGTGACATTGTCGCCAGAGAACGACTTCTTGTCCCCCCTGTTTGTTGATATATGAGATCGTCATGGTGTTGTCTGACAAGATTTTTACATGTCTTGCATGAATCTTCCTGGGAAAAGGCCTTTAGGGCATGGCAAACTGAACAGAGCTCCCGCATGTTTGAAGAGCATCTGACAGATTCTTTTACCAAACTCCTTGGGCTACTGAATCTTCCTGATGGCATCTGTTATAATTATATGCTGTGCCTGACGCCATTCCACACCTTGAGAAGGATTCCTGAGATTGCACCACCACTTCAGAAATAGCTTTACTGCAGACGGGACTCTCACGGGACTCTTGTTTATGGATATTTGTCTTCTGTCCCATGTTCTCAATAGGAACGCTTAACGTTCTTGTATGGGTCTGGGCCCACTTGACTGCTGGAATCGAGGCGGTCATAAGGCCTAGGATGGTCATGATGCATCTGAAAGATACCCTTTCTGCCCCACCAAATTCCTTCACACTCCGCTTCAGGGAGACGTGCTTCTCCAGTGGAAGGACGCCATGAGGCAGGAATTATCAGCTTTGATAAGGAGTCTATTACAAGCTGCAGATATAAGGAAGCTGTCCAAGTATGGTATTAACAGTATTTGTGATTGGTGGAGATTTCTTCACAATTACTTTTGTGAAGACTCTTGGAGCTGAACTCAGGCCAAAATGAAAATGCTGAAGGGAATCCTCAATCCATACTGCTATTCTTAAATACTTCTGGTATTATATGTGGATGGGGATATAGTATGCGTCGGTTAAATCTATTGTCACAATAAAAGAGTTTTGTTAAATTTATTGTGGACCTCATCATTTCCATCTTGAACCTTTTGTATACTATGTACTTGTTGAGGATCTTTATATTGATAATTGCCTGGAAGGTTCCATTTGGATTTTTCACCAGAAATATTGGGGAATAGAATCCTTCTGTTCTTTTCTGAAATAGGACTGGAACTATAGCTCCTTTCTGGATGAGTAGAGAAATCTGAAGATCCATTACTCTGAGCCTCTCCGTTCAGTCTTCTGTTTACCCAATATCTGCTGGGAGGAATTTTTAAGAATTCTAACTGGACCTGATTTTATCACTGATAACACCCACAAAGCTTTTTAGTCTTCCCCCCCACTGGACCTCTGGTGTTATTGGGAGGAAGCACGAGAAGACTTCTTGGTTAAAAAGGAAACCTCGGCCTCTCCCTTTAGCGAGCTGCCAGGCGCCTGCTTTTTTTTTTCCTTTTGGTCAAATCTAGGACATCTTTGGGCCCAAAATGACCATCTTTGGTGGAAAAAATTGGATTCCGTGGGGAAACCTTTTCCAATATATCTCACGCTGTCCCAAATAGCCTGTCACCTTCACACGGGATGGAACAGAGCCTGTTCTTAGAAGCAGAATCACCTGAACACATTCTAAGCCAGATGGCTCTTCTGGAGGCGTTAGACAATGCTGCCGATCTGGATCTTTCCATTCATTAAGGATACGTTTTTTTTTTTTTATTATTGTGAACCAGGAAGACTTTTCCGCCAACCCCAAAAACCATTTGGTCTTGCACTGACAGAGGTTCTTTTGATTCTTCAAGATTTTTAGTGGCCCTAATATTTTTCAAAAGAGATTCTCTCTTCAATAGAGCACAACGGCCGACCTGACGTATTCTCTGAGAGGCTGGAACCCAAATCCAAGGATAGTTCACCTTCATCCAGATCTGAATCCTTTTCTTCCGGTGGAGAAGACAAGGCTTTGGATCTGGATGGCCTAGGAGGAGCCACAGCTAGTTTTTCTTCAATAGCAGCCCCAACTTCCTCTTTTACTAATTATCGAATATTCTCTAGCGGGGAGGGAGATTCATCAGACAAAATCTTATCTGTACACTTTGCACATAACTTTTTTGCATGATGCAGAAAGGGCTCTTTTACATAAAGGCATTTTTTTGGGGGTGATTGCTCGCCAACCGGTTTTAAAGTGTAACTGTCGTTCTTTTTTTCAGTTGTGTCAAACTCTTCCAGAAAAGGAAGTTATGCTCTATAAGAGAAGCCATGAGTATATTTGGGATAACAGCATGCATTCCCTCAGTAACCTGGAGTCAATTCCATTTCCGCACCATTCAATTCTGGAGATCTGGGACAAGCAGCAAAGATTCCTGAATGGGAAGATTTCCATTCCAGGTTCTGTAAAGACTTCCCTATGCTGGTGGAAAATAGACAGGAACCTCTCACAAGGGGTAGCCTGGAGAAAAGCAACTTATATCCAGGTCAAGACTGACGCAAGCCTGTCAGGCTGAGGTGCAAAAATGGTCCTCAAACTTCAGGGAACTGAGGGCGGTGTGGGAATCTCTAAACATGGTGAGAAAGATTCTTTAGGATCACCACCTAAGAATTATTTCGGACAATACAACGACAGTGGCTTACCTCTTGAATCAGGGAGGAACAAAAAAAAAATAATAATATATCTTCTGAACCCAAACAAAATTATTCACGGGGCAGAAAAAAAAAAAAAACTTAAGATCTATTTCGGCGACCCACCTCAAGGGATCACTGAATCAGGAAGCAGACTACCTAAGCCGACGCACAATAGACCAAGCAGAATGATTCCTGACTAGAAGTCTTCAAAATGATAGTTGACAAATGGGGAACTCCAGACAGACTTGTTTGCATCAAAGGACAACAGGAAGGTGATGCAGTTCTGTTCCCTGGATCCCAAGGGCAATCCTTGGGCAATAGACGCATTTGCCGTAACTTGGGACTGGAATCTATGTTATGCATTTCCTCCAATACAGATAATTCCGAGAGAGATTCAAAAAAATCCTGACAACCCCTTTCTGTCCGAAAAGAAGTTGGTTCTCCTCCCTCAAAAGACTTTCAATCTGCAGCCGTTGGACCCTTCCGCTCAGGAGAGACCTTCTACATCAAGGTCCCATTCTACATGCTCACCCAGAATTCTTAAGACTTAGGCTAGGTCTACACGACAACATTTGTCGCGCAACAATTTTTATAATTGCAGTCTATGGTGTTGCATTGCAACATGCTGCAACTGTGGCGCAAGTGTCACAGAAAATCCATTCAAGAGGGATTTTTCTGCGACTGTGGCGTCGCATGTTGCAGTGCGACACAATAGACTGCAATTATAAAAATTGTTGCGCAACATTGGTGCAACAAATGTTGCAGTGTAGTTGTGCCCTACAAATGTCATTGTGTAGACCTAGCCTAACAGCTTGGATCCTGAGGTCGAAATTCTGAAGCAACAGGGCCTTTCCGACAGATCTACCCTCAGGTCCAGTAGGAAAAGAGTGACGTCCGCCATCTACCTAAAAATTTGGAAGAGGTTCTGTTCCTGGTTAGGGGAACCTTCTCCAAACCTGGAGGGGCCAAAAATACAGATTTTAGAATTCCTGCAACAAGGTCTTGATCTAGGCCTTAGACCTTCTACACAGAGTGCAAGTATTTTTTCAATTCAAACTTAGCAGAGCATAAATGGATAAGGAGGTTCATGAGAGGTGCGTCTAGGCTAAGGTCCACAGGGAAATCACGAGTTCCTTCCTGAAACCTTAACACCGTACTGAATGGCCTAACAATGAGGCAGTTTAAACCCTTGGAAGACTGCCTGCTCAAATTCCTATCCTTTCTAATTGCAATCACATCTGCAAGAAGGCTAAGTGAAATCCAGGCCATTTCAATTAGAGAACCTTATCTCAGAATCCTAGATGATAGTATTGTGCTTAAACTGGACCCTGGTTTCCTACCCAAGGTGGTATCTACCTTTCACAGGGATCAAGAAATTATTCTCCCGTCTTTCTGTAATAACCCCAAAAAATGGCGGGGAGTACCTTTCATTCTCTGGACGTGAGACGTACGGTTTTAAAATACCTACAGGTTACTAAAAGTTTCAGGAAGTCCGATAGTCGTCTTATTCAGTTCTCGGGGAAAAACAAAAAGGTGGAAAAAGTATATACAGCCAGGTCCATAAATATTGTGACAGACAATTCTAAAATTTTTGGCTCTATACACCACAATGGATTGTGAAATTAAACGAACAAGATGTGCTTTAACTGCAGACTGTCATCTTTAATTTAAGGCCATTTACATTCAAATCAGGTGAACGGTGTAGGAATTACAACTGTTTGCATATGTGCCTCCAACTTGTTAGGGACCAAAAGTAATGGGACAATTGGCTTCTCAGCTGTTCCCAGTGGCGTACATACCAGGGTCACAGTTGTGACAGGGCCCGGCCGCCTGTGGACCCCCCCCCCCAAGGCCGCTGGCAGGGCCCCCGCTGTACTGACATGTAATGGGGCCCGGCCTGAAGTACAGTGGCAATTTCAGGCCCCATCAGAGCGCTCCATGCCACCATTACATGTATAATATGGGGGTGGGGGCCGGAGGGTCAAGTAAGGGGGGGGGGCGGCACTCTCACACACCCCCGGCCGGCCGTTCCGTTTCTTTAGTGAAGCAGGGCAACCTCTCTGCTCCCCGCTTGACTGATCTTCAGAGCTCAGGAGCTTCCCCTGCTGGCCCCAGATCGCACTGCTGGCAGTGGGAGGAGACCTTAAAGCCCGGCAATCTACCTCCTCTCACCAGGAAAGAAGGTAAGTATGTGTAAGTACGTTTTTTCTAACGCTGCAGACTGGGGGCAGGGGGGCAGAGGGGGTGGGTGGGTTGATGGGAACAACTAGAGTGAGGGGGCACAAAAGTTGGCATCTCTACTGAGGGGAACCTAATCTGCCATAACTAATTTGAGGGGGCACCTAATGTGGCATAACTACTGTGAGGGGGGGCACATATGAAGGCATAACTACTGTGACAGGGCATGTAATCTGGCATAACCAATGTGAGGGGCACATATGTGGGCATATCTAATGTGAGGGGCACATATGTGGGCATATCTAATGTGAGGGGCACATAATCCGGCATAACCACTCTGAGGGGGCACATATCTGGGCATATCTACTTTGAGGGGGCACATATCTGGGCATATTTACTGTGAGGGGACACATATCTAGGCATTATCTACTGTGAGGGGACACATAATTCTGGCATAACTACTATGAGGAGGCACATATCTGGGCATAATTACTGTGACAGAAACAAAGGTGGGCATAACTACTGTGAGGGGCCACAAGGTGGGCCTTAGTACTGTGTGGTTGCACTTAGGGGAAATGTCCTAGATTACCCTGCTATACATTGACATGGCTCTTACAGGCCAGCTGGTGATTTCACAGGGGCAGTCACCATCCCTTCCTTATGCGATTATTCTTTTTTTCTCACCACAGGGACCTTGTTCTGGATCCAGCGGACATCACGCCGATACCAGCGACACCCTGGATGAGGTAGGACCTGATTTTATTGTAGCCATGCATTGGGCTTAGGGCTCTTTAACACGAGCGGATCCCATGCGGGTAATCCGCTGCGTGAAAGACAGCCAAGCCCCGTTCCAGACAGCAGAGACACGGAGCAGTAACATGATTGGTAATGCTCTGTTTCTCTCTGTGATCTTTTTACTACAAAATCACAGAGACAGAAAGTTGTCACCGTGATTTTGTAGTAAAAAGATCAGTCAATCATGTTACTGCTCAGTGTCTCTGCTGCCCAGAATGGGGCTTGGCACTCAGTCACGTAGCGGATTAGCCGCATGTAAAGAGCCCTTAGTAAGAAAATCTGCCGGTTCTTTGTAAAAATGTTTGCACTGTGGCCCATTACACTATAGTTACAACACTAGTAGGGGAGGTAGTGGGGGGGCCCCATAGATCAGTTTCGCACCGGGGCCCCATGGATTGTGTGTACGCCACTGGCTGTTCCATTGCCAGGTGTGTGTTATTCCCTCATTATCCCAATTACAATGAGCAGATAAAGGTCCAGAGTTCATTTCAAGTGTGCTATTTGGAATCTGTTGCTGTCAACTCTCAAGAGGAGATCCAAAAAGCTGTCACTATCAGTGAAGCAAGCCATCATTAGGCTGAAAAAACAAAACAAAGCCATCAGAGAGATAGCAAAAACATTAGTCGTGGCCAAAACAACTGTTTGGAACATTCTTAAAAAGAAGGAACGCATCAGTGAGCTCAGCAACACCAAAAGACCCGGAAGACCACGGAAAACAACTGGTAGATGACCAAAGAATTCTTTCCCTGGTGAAGAAAACACCCTTCACAACAGTTGGCCAGATCAAGAACACTCTCCATAAGGTAGATGTATGTGTGTCAAAGTCAATCAAGAGAAGACTTCACCAGAGTGAATACAGAAGGTTCACCACAAGATGTAAACTATTGGTGAGCCTCAAAAACAGGAAGGCCAGATTAGAGTTTTCCAAACGACATCTAAAAAAGCCTTCACAGTCCTGGAACAACATCCTATGGCCAGATGAAACAAAGATCAACTTGTACCAGATTGATGGGAAGAGAAGAGTATGGAGAAGGAAAGGAACTGCTCAGGATCCTAAGCATACCACCTCATCAGTAAAGCGTGGTGGTGGTGGTGGGGTCATGGCGTGGGCATGTATGGCTGCCAATGGAACTGGTTCTCTTGTATTTATTGATGTGACTGCTGACAAAAGCAGCAGGATGAATTCTGAAGAGTTTTGGGTAATATTATCTGCTCATATTCAGCCAAATGCTTCAGAACTCATTGGACGGCGCTTCACAGTGCAGATGGACAATGACCCAAAGCATACTGCAAAAGCAACCAAAGCATTTAAGGGAAAGAAGTGGAATGCTATGCAATGGCCAAAGTCAATCAACTGACCTGAATCTGATTGAGCATGCATTTCACTTGCTGAAGACAAAATGCCCCAAGAACAAGCAGGACCTGAAGACAGTTGCAATAGAGGCCTGGCAGAGCATCACCAGGGATGAAACCCAGCGTCTGGTGATGTCTATGCGTTCCAGACTTCAGTCTGTAATTGACTGCAAAGGATTTGCAATCAAGTATTAAAAAGTGAAAGTTTGATTTATGATTATTCGGTCCCGTTACTTTTGGTCCCTTAGCAAGTGGGAGGCACATATGCAAACTGTTGTAATTCCTACACCGTTCACCTGATTTGGATGTAAATAGCCTCAAATTAAAGCTGACAGTCTGCAGTTAAAGCACATCTTGTTCGTTTTATTTCACATCCATGGTGGTGGTGTATAGAGCCAAAAATGTTAGAATTGTGTCCATGTCCCAATACTTATGGACCCGACTGTAAATCCTCACTTGCCAGATGGATTAAGAATACCATTTCCTAATGTTATAGCATTAAGGGGGTTTCTTCTCCCGCTAACCTAAAAGCTCATTCAACTAGAGCTATGTCCTCTTCTCAAGCAGAGAAAGCGGGTACTTCATTGGAAGACATTTGTAGAGCAGCTACCTGGTTCAGCATGAATACTTTCATAAAGCACTACCATTTAGATTTTGCCAATACTGCTGAATTGTCTTTTGGACCCGTAAGGTCCTTCAGGCAGTTGCCTGGAAGCACTGGTGTATGTGGGGGTGTTTTAACCTCTGTTCCTGCCCCTACAGAGGTCAATCTCCTTGTGTGGCCGTCATGGTGATATCATGGAAACCGAAGTATCGGTAAGACCACTTCCGAATTTTTCAACTTTAAATTGATTGATGAGGGGAAATGGGCAATTTTTTTTGCTTTTTATTTTTGTCCCACTAGGGGGAATCAACTTTTGAGGGTCTGTTCCCTTTTACAATGCAGTAAAATACCTGCTGTATTGTACCGAATTTGAACTGTCAGTTTTACACTGACAGTTGCCTATGAGACCTAGCCTGTGGGCTGGGCCCTATAGGCCTCCATAGCTGGCAGGCCTGGAGGCCTTTGTAAGGGCTCAAGCTGTCTTAACAGCCATCAGCACCCTGTGTGTGACAAACCATTTTTTTCCCTGTCCGATTCATATAGAAACACCCTCTGTGTGAAACTAGATGAATACAGAGCTACAGAAAAGGCCCCAAGTACTTTCATGAGTGGCCAATTATGGCCCTGTACAAAACGCCGTCGGACATGGCCACATACATGAGGCCTAACGTCAGCAACATAATGCTACTGCCATGCAACAATCAGTGTATACGGACATTATGCCAAATCTGTCAAAACACTTAAGAAAGATGCAACATGACAAGATTGTTAATTAAGAATTTCACTTTTTTTTTTTTTTTTTAAGTCATTTAATTACACAGGAATATAATACTTCCCGTCCGTTCCAAACAACTTTTGTTTATCACAGAAGATAAAAATCCTTGAGAAATAAATCCAGTGAGGATTTTTTCCTAGGCACCTTCTTGACAGCAAAAAACAGAAGAAAAAAAAAAAAAAAAAAAAAGAAAATAAGAAAAAGAAAATAAAATAAAAGGAGAAAACATGGAACTGGAACCATGGGAGATATTGGTTTTCACATACAGGCTCAGATCATGTCACATTTTTGTTTTCCTAATGAAAAAGTTTTATACGTACAATCTGAGAGTGATCGAAGCCCTCAAAATCATTCAGCAACTTTATAAAGGCAAAATAATAAAAATAAAATGGGCAATATTAAAATGGTCAATATTAACATGAATGTAAACAAAAAGGGGTAGAGAATTTTAGACAGTGTATACAATCTGAACAATATGAAAGTGTTTTTCTCGTATTGAAGGCTTCATTGGAAGGGAGAAAGAAACATAACCTTCACAAACACAGCGTCACAAATTTTGTACAGGTAAATTTATAATACATCTCAAATCATACTAGGAATGCGCTCTAAAACTGCACACTACTTCAGTGAAAGAAAAAAGAAAATAGACTTTGTGCAATTTGCTGCCCAAAATGGCAGTGATCCCTGCATTGTATATTTTTATTATTTCAAAAGGATCTTAACCCTTTCACTGCCAAAAAGATCTGGCTAGCAAGGCTTGGCTGTTCTCTTCAAGAGAGATCGGGTTAAGTAACAGTTACATATACATATAAAAAAATTAAAAGAATGAAAAAAGGAAGGCAAAAATTGGCAAACATCCAGCATTTCTAGTATATTTTTTTTTTTGTAGTTTGTGTTGTAACCGAGTGGGTGATAATGTCATGATTAAAAAAATGTTATTTTCTGCTGTTTCAATAAATATTCTGTTTCTGACATCTGCACTGACATGATTACAGAATGGTATCAAAGTAAACAAATGGGCCAGCAGCAGACTGCTGGGGTGCGAGTCCTTCCGCTCATTGTGTTTGGTATCCAGCCATACGATAGCCCGTTTGGTTTGTGATCAAGGTTCCATTCTGCCCGGGGGTAGGTTGCACACTGTAATTTGGTCCCATCCATGCTGTTGCAGATGATGGTGTTTGACTGAAAACATTAACGACATTTCATGTAAGGTTATAAGACACGCACACAAGGCAACAAACTACTGTAACAAAAAAAAGTGTTGGTCTTCCTTAAAGAAACCAGACCAAGCTTTCATTTCCAAAGCATGTTCTAAAATAAAACAGAGGAGCTGATCTCACTGTTGACTATGGAGAAAAATGGTGCTTGTGTTCTCATGCACGAGGCCCAAGGTATATAATAAGATGGGACAAGCATCATTAAAGGGGTTGTCCACTTTTTTTATATTGGATCTGGGGATCTGACTCCTGGCACCCCCGGTTATCAGCTGTTTCAATAGAAGGCACCTGCCACCTCTTCATTGTTTGCCTGCTCGCCGTAGCAACCGCAGCGGTGAGCAGGTGTAATTACAAGAAGCCATCCCAATCACTTTAATGGGATGGCTCCTTCATGTTCAAGTGAATAACTACATAGACGTCTTATAGAAGTGAAAGGGAAGGCTTAGGTTATAATTACTGATCTGATATTGAGGATCTATCCTGAGGATAGGCCCTCAATATAAATAAAGCAGAGAAGCCATTTAAAAAGGGGTATTTGGGGAATTATCTTCAAGAAAGGTCTTCAACATTTCATACGTGGTTGTTACTCCAAGCATCTCCACTGAACAACATTTTAAAGGGACTGAGCCCATTGCACTACTGCTGCGCCCTCTCCACAGAATACCAAGTACAACGCTGTACACTGTATCGTGGCTGTGCTTGGTACTGCAGCTCATCCCAATTCACTTGAATGGGACTGAGCTGCACAGGAACCATTTAACTAATGGACGTCACGTGCAGGCCTACAAAGCAGAAGCGGTGCTCACCCGAGCATCAAGGCCTTCCCAAACAGCTGATCGCCATGGGCCCCAGCAGTCGAACCCTGCAATCACAAACTGATGACCTATCCTGCAGATAGGTCATCAATAATCAAATCTGGAAAACTCCTCTGAAAGATATGTTCAAGACTGTGGAAATAAAAAGTTTGCTAAAAAGAAAGGACCACAGGACATGCTCACAGGAGTGCATCTACAGCTGGGAAATTTCAGCCAGTGCATGGAGCTGGATATTCATCCACAGTATTAAGCTGCATCTCTCCAGGCAGAAGAGATCAGACAGCTCCTGCCAGGCAGAGGATGCAAAAAGCATGTTGCATAATCACTTACCTAAATCCCTGCTGATTCCATGCTTGGCCATATACTCCATATGCAGGTACCTGCCAACCATTGGGCATATACTGGCCTATTTGCTGGGCACCTCCATACCACTGCCCCCACTGTCCATAGGGTGGAGGAAAGCTTATTTGGCTTTGCTGTGGCCATAACAGAGAACAGAAAGACAGACAAGAAAAAAAGAAAAAAACAAAACAAAAAAAAAAACACAGTAAATTAGCCTGGTCCAGAAAACTGACATACAAGAAAAATAGACTAAGGCCCCATGCACACGGCCGTTGTTCACAGCCGTGTGCGGGCCGTGGAACCGCGGCCTGGATCCCTCCTGAGAGCAGGAGCGCACGGCGTCACTGGTTGCTATGACGCCGTGCGCTCTCTGCTGCCGGCACAGTACAGTAATACACTGGTATAGTTCCACGGCCCGCACACGGCTGTGAACAACGGCCGTGTGCATGGGGCCTAATGCTGGAACCAATTCACTAGAACATGGCAGCTTGTTAATGTACATCCCCCATGACATGCAGAACCCACTGGTGGTCTCTGGCACCCCAAAATATCACCCAGCAATGATGCCGTTGTGTTAGTCAGGGGGAGAAAAGCACTGCACCACTGCCTCCATCGCACAGGTACACTGCCACATCTCGCCATAGCGCTGACACAATCGGCATAAAATCAAGTGAAGAATTAAGTCTCTTTCCTTTCTTACCTGCTGCACAGTATTAAGCATGTCCGGTGTCTCTTTGCCCCAGTAACATTTTACCACGTGACCTTCAATAGTAGTGCCATTCACACTGACTATGGCATGAGCAGCACTTTCATGAGCATTGAACCTACAGATACAAAAATGTAATCAGGATACTGCCCAGAATCAACAAAAATCTAACAAACATATTTACAGGGGTATATCAGGGTATTAATATTGGTGGCCTTAACATTCATCAGCTTTATTCAGAATCCCTAAAAGCCAGAGATACAGCCCATCTACCTACATGTTTCAAACCCACTTTAAAAGCAACAAGAACTCCTCACCTGTGATTTTCAAAAAATTCAAGCGAGAACAAAAATAGAGTCCGGGTCCGCAATTCTAATCCCGAAAAAAAAAAAAAAAAAAAAAAAAATATAGAATATGTTCTATTCTTGTCCACAATTGCAGACAAAAATAGGCATTTTCTATTAAGTGCCAGCAATAAGTGCGGTCCGCGTTTTGCGGATTCGCAAAACGAGTTTTTGTATAACTTACCAGTAAAATCTCTTTCTCGCTCTTCCTTGGGGACACAGGAGACCATGGGTATAGCTCAGCTCCCTAGGAGGCGTGACACTAAGTGAAAACTGTTAAGCCCCTCCTCCAGCAGCTATACCCTCTTCCTGGAGAGAGAGACAGTCAGTTGTGTGTCCAAGTAGTGAGAAAAGGCAATGACCAACAATGTGGAACCAACCAGCCAACTATCCAACGGGGTAAACCAAGTCTAACCGTATATTAAAAACAAATGAATGGGTGGGTGATGTGTCCCCCAAGGAAGAGCGAGAAAGATTTTACTGGTAAGTTATACAAAAATCTCGTTTTCGCGCCCATTTTACTTGGGGGACACAGGAGACCATGGGACGTCTGAGAGCAGTCCAAGAGGGGAGGGACCACAGCTCCAAGGCGAAGCACCCGTAGGCATCAAAGAACCACCGCCTGCAAAAAACAGGCGGCCCAAGGCAGCATCCGCCGAGGCACGAGTATGCACCCTGTAGAACTTGGTAAAGGCATGCGAGAAAGACCAGTGGCCGCCGTGCACAAATGTTCGGCCGAAGCCCAATGTCTCCGGCCCAAGAGACACCGACCGCTCTGGTGGAACGAGCGGCGACACCGAAAGACAGAACCTTGCCCCTAGTGCGGTAACCTCAGCAATAGCCAATTGATGAAGAGGGCGAAAACCAACTTGGTGGCCAGCAACCCCATGCGCAGACCTTCCATTACCACAAAAAGTCAGAGCGCCGAAAGGAGTCTGTGATCTCCAAGTAAATCTTCAAGACCCGAACAACGTCCAAGCAGCAGTGTCCGTTCCCAGGGGTGGGAAGGGGAGGAGAGGACGGTGGCCTCGTTGAAATGAAAGGCAGATACCACCGTCAGAAGGAAGAAAGGAACAGGATGGAGAACAGCCGTGGACAGAGGAGTAGAGAGATCGTCTATAACGGCTCGAAGGGGGAAGCTTGGAGCGCCAAGAGCACAGTATTTAGTTCCCAGGACGGTACAGAGGAGCCACCCCATGGAGAGGAGGATGGATAGCGCCGACACTTGACCATTCAAGGAACAGAGTCCCAGTCCGGACAGGAGAAAGGCGGAGTGGGGGAACGCCCAGCTTCCCACAGAACAGCAGGTAAGATTTCCAAGACTGATAATAGACCCTGGACGAAGCACATGAACAGGCGCAGACCAGTAGCACGGGCGGAAGAGTCCGTCAAAGCTGGTTCATCGGCCCACTAGCAACTCCGTCCCGTAGCCACCTGGAGTGGGGGAACAGAAGAGCGGACGGAAGGAACCGAAGGGGTCCGTCCAGTAGCCAACAGATGCCAGGACAAGTCAGGCTAAAGTCCATGTCGATGGTGCCACCGGAGGAAGGGGTTCTACCATTCCTTTGAGGGAGGTTTAAGAATAATAATTGACCGAAGAGTAGTCCTCAAGCAGGGACAACAGCAGAAAGGGATGAGGATGGCCTTGCTGTAGAACGCAATGCAGCTACCCCCAGTACAACAGGAAGATAGCAGTCGCAGAACAAAAAAACGGCAGGTAAGGCAGAGACAACCAAACATCACTACCTCAGACCCGAGCGAACCGATTACCAGTACAGGGAGTGAGAGGCTACGGCCTACCAGTTAAGGCCAATATGGCAAGGAATAGAAGTTAAGTGCCGGAAGCACTACCGTTACCACTGTAGAGACCCAGATTCAAGCCTGGGGGTCAACTTACCGAAAAGGTAAGTTTACAGCAGGACCCCTTCCTAGAACGGAAAAACGCAATCTGCCACAAGCGTGAGGACAGAACGCGGCAGGTACGGTAAGTGGGCACACGGCCAGTACAGCTAGTGTGAACGAGGCAGACGGTCCGAGGTTGCAACAGGAACTCTGGAACCATCCAAGACAACAACCATACTCTCCTGAAAGAGGGTTGTGAAGGAACAGCCTATGAAACCTGACCAGGGCAGAAGCCACATCGGAGGGATATGCCCTGAGCAGGAGCAAAACAGAGCCGGCGAGAAGAAGCAGTCGGGGCAGACGCCGGCATAACCCTCCAACCAAAAGGAGGAGTGGGTCCGCATGTACATGCCGGCCGCGGGTGCCCACCCCGCGGGCCGGAAGAATCATGGGCCCGGAGAAGAGCCGAAATTGCGGCCTAGTAGGCCGCTAAGCCGGGGGCCTAAATTTGTGGAGCCCGGCCGGCTGGGAAGTACCGACGGTCGCACGGGGCCAGGAGCGGCGCGAAGGCGTCCGCATGTACATGCCGGCCGCGGGAGCTCACCCCGCGGCCGGAAGAGTCAGGCGACCGGGAGCTTGTGAATCTCCCAAGCAGGGGCGGTATTCCGCCTAGAACGCCATGGAGATGGCCGATGCAGAGGAGGGTCTGGGGCAGCCTGGCGCGAGCCTCTCGGCCCTGCCGCAGGGAAAGGAGGCAGAGCGGCTATATCATGGCTGCTGCGGAGGAGTGGTGAGGTGACCGCCATGGTCCCAATGGAGGTAGAAGGCCAGAGGGAGGGGGGCGTATGGCTGGAGAAGCCACTCTCTCACCATCAGCCGTTTTCACCCTAGGTCCGTTCCGGCAGGGTCACCCCTTCAGCTACTGGCACCATAGTGGCAGGACGCTGGAAGAGGGACTTGGCATGCCGGCGACCCTTGTGCAGGCGGGATGCAGGGGAGCTAGGCTGCCCTGGTCCACCTTGCCTTCTGTGGGGGAGGCAGCAGTGCGGGTGACTGGCACTGGCGCAGCTCAACCCCAGGAGAAACGGAGAGGCCTATTGCGTCTGTTGTCCCTGATTGTTTTCCAGACTAAGAAAAAAGAAAAAAAATCTAAATTTAAACAAGGAGAAAACAGCCCTGCAGAGCAGGGAGTGTCTTGCCTCCTTGGACACTAAGCAAAAACTGGCAGTCTCTCTCTCCAGGCTGAGGGGATAGCTGCTGGAGGAGGGGCTTAACAGTTTTCACTTAGTGCCACGCCTCCTAGGGAGCTGAGCTATACCCAAGGTCTCCGTTGTCCCCCAAGGAAAATAGGCGAGAAAACACAAACGGATGTGTGAATGGACCCTAATGCGTAGCCTATATGATTTATAACATGCCATGCAGTCTTATAAATAACATGGTCCGAGTCACAATTTAAAGAACTAATATATACTGAATAATATGATATTATAGTTTTATCAATATAAATACAGACATGACTCCATGGCACAGAGGAGTACACATATATATGCTGTTCCATATGCAGATCTCTACATAGCGATTGCCGATAATGTGAGACATATGGATGCATTCCAGATTTTTGGAACAAATCACAGGTTATGAGAGATTGTTGCTTTTAAATTGAACCCCGTGTCTGAAATGCATCCATATGTGGACTGTATTCTAACAACAGGCCCTGGAATACCCCTTTAAATAAAGCCCTGATCATCATCATCATTCAGAGTCGCACTCACAATTCTGCAGGCTCATAGCTGGGATCTCCAAGCACTCCTGGCATACCCTAGCGACACGCCATTGCTGTATAAGATGGGAATAACCCTCTAAACTCTGGGGCGTTGGCAAGCTTGCTGACAGCAGACCTGAGAATGCATGCCTAGTTCACGCCTTTTCTGCAGATTATTCCTATGCATACATAGTAAATTGCTGTTCCTATGAGCCACAATTGAACCATGAATTCATGGGACCCACTTAATTATAATACTAACAAGCAATAGCAGTGTCACAGAACTGTAAGTAGGCATACATGCATGTAACAAAAGTCATTGCATCATAAGGCAACTCTCACAGCCTCACCAATTACTATTGGATAGAACTGGACCTGATGAATTCAGAATCAACAGAATAATGTTATAGGACAATCACCAAGACCTCAGTGAAGGGACTGTAAGCTTTTTTTTTCCCCCTTCTATTTCAGAGGCTTCCCGGAGAACTCCTTTAAGGAACAAACATTTCAGAGGCTTCCCGGAGAACTCCTTTAAGGAACAAACAACTAAGTGCCTGAACATACCTTACAAACGAGTACCCTTTATCTGGGAAGACACGAACTTCCATTATTTGGCCAAAAGGAGAGAAGGTCTGACGCATGAGTTGTTCTAGGGCAGAGACACAAAGTTAGAAACATGGACTTCTCACACAGACTATATAAACCAGGAATGATAATGAGCGAGCGTACCTGTTAGCCCGGATGTAACGCCTCCACAGTACACGGTGCAGTTGCTGGGGCTGGACTGGTTCACCACTTCTTCATATGACAACTGCTTTGTATTGGCTAAAACGGAAAAAATATATATTTTCATTTTAAATACAGAGTATTAAAGGTGTTATACAAGAAAATATATTTATGACTCAGTTACCACTGAGGAAGGGGCCAGGAATAGACCCCGAAACGCGTCTGATTACAGGAGACCCGCACATCAGCTGATGGACCTATACCCTCTAATCTACTTCTCTTATGGACATTCATCTATACAAGGTCTATTACAATAGATACCCGCTTTATCTCCTATTTCACACACATGGGACGCAGTGACTTGAATCTCCTGAATCGGAGACGTCACACAAACAATTGCAGCAGCCGGAGACTTCTCATAAGAGACAGCGGGACATTGGAGGAACATACCGCAGAGACAACCGTCCATGACCATCACGCTGAAGCAGCTGACAACTCTAAGACAGGTGGGACGCCACTGTGAGCGCAGGCTGAATACTGCATCATTTTTTATCAACCTTACAATAGGGTTATATAAACTACGTGTGTACCTAAAGAGTTTAATTATATCATTATTGGTCAGCAGACCAATATTTAACATCTCCGTGCAATATATATTTATATAAAACTGCCTTCTATTCACGGGAGTGAATACAATTAGGATTCACAGATGTGACATTTTAGAAGCCATCGCTGTACATCAGTCACATAGTTGCATCTCAGTCCTATTCAAGTCAATGGGGCCCGAGATGCAATACCAGGCACTGCCACTATACGATGTACGACGCTGCCCTTGGAAAGCTGCCAAGAGCCTGCATTGTTCACCAGAGCTCCGGTAAGGCTTCCTAAAAACAGCTGATCGGCAGAGATGCCAGGACTTGGACCCACGCTAAAGTGATAATGATGACCTATCCTGAGGTTAAGTGATCATTATCTTTTCCAGGATAATCCCTTTAAAGTGTCTGATTGTTGGGGATCATGTGAACGGATTCCCCGATTGCCCTACGATGCTCAGACCCCCAGCAAAATTGGTGTCCACTGCACTCACACAGGCTGCACTGCTCGGGGCCTGACCAAATGTGCGCCTTTCTTTTCCTGTCCAGCTGCAATAGTAAATGCAGCTGAACAAGAAAAGAAGGACACCCATCAAGTCTGGATGCGAGTGGAACAGCCCGCAGCCTGTGAATGCAGCAGAGATGGCGGTGCGACAGAAGAGTAAGTACTAACTAAACTATCTTTCTTCCACGAGACAGAACAAAGGACTGATTTGCCAACAAGCCTGGAGAACCCCTTTAAGCAAGAAGACCACTTTGTATGCTTACATTCATAGGTGCTTTTTGGAGCTGGTGGTTTTCTTGTGGCCCAGTTAGTTCTGATCTGTCGACCTCCGAGCCACTGCCCTCCCATCTGTGCAATGGCGTTTTCTGCATCCTGTGGACAACGCATAAAATAGGGCAGTCGTGATTTTGGTTCTCGGCTCTGCATCAACAACCCATGGAATAATCGGATATAAAATAAGGTTAAAAAATAAAATAAAAAAATAAATACACACAACTTACCCATTTATTGAAGAAGGACACAAAGCCATAGCCTTTAGATTTTCCTGTCGTCATGTCCTTGACTACCCGAGCATCCCTGAAATAAACACCTGCCGTTTACCCATAAAATCCTAACCATCGAAACAGGTACAGATAAAGGGAAGCAAAATGACAACAGACCACACAGTGCCCCCCAAATTACTCTTCCATCTTCTATTACAAAGCCAAAAAGGAGGAAGCGCTAGCAAACGAAAAACTGGTAAGCGGTCCCCTTAAATCTCTCAGTGGGAGCTAAGACTAAAAGGCTTCTAATCAAAGCAAGAGGAAGGGGGTAAAATGACTCGTCATCAGGTGGACATGCAAATTAACCAGGTCTGAAAACCGAAACACATTAACACATACTACAGCTGATCCCACTCACAACATGGCTACTTCCACATCAAGCATGGGCTAAAGCAAGCGGCTGAAAACTGGGCCTCTTATCCTACGCCTAGCTGTACACCTCGGGAGTCAATGACTTCCACTTTAACTCTTTCAGTGCAGAAGGGACCTGCAACAACTGGTGCTTTGCAGACCACGCCAGCTGTGAAAAAGTTAAACCATGCAATTTTCATCCTGGTCATTGCAAACACATTCTAAATTACTGAATGGAAATAAAAATAAAACGGAAAATAGGAAAAATTATATATATATGTAAAAAAAATAGGAATTAAAAAAAAGGGCATACGTGGCCTGTTAACTGAATTCTCAGGTGAATGCGTTAACCCCCTTTTTGGTCTGTGGCCAGCTGTAAATTTTGAGAAATTAAATATTAAAAGGCAGTTAACAGTAAGAAAATAAAAATGCAATACTGAAAATGTATTGGTTTTGGAGAACGCAGTATGTAACTACAGGAGATTCAAGTGACACAGCAAAGGCTGAAGAGTCGGGTGTTTTATTCTTTATTTTTTTTTTTTACTTACGATATTCTCCCAAAAGGTCCAAATGCAGCTTTTATGTCATCGGTTGTTATCTCTGGACTCAAATCACCAACAAAAACATGGAAATGATCTTGTTGGGAGAAGGAGATGGGAACAGGGTGAAAGGGGAAAACAACAGTTCACATTTACAAATCTGACAAATCACACATCTATTCAACTGATCGCTCATTAGTACAATATGACAGAAGATGGCGCCAGTGAGAAACTGCACAATAGCACAATATTAGCCCCAAAACAGATACCGGTTTTAGCACTCTTTACTAACCACAGCCCCAACACAAGTTGTTACAAGGAGGACGAGAGAAGATAAGGCCCCACAGGTACAGGTGTGTGCTTTGTGAGAAGGTCTATGCAGGGGCAGATACTGTGCAGCTAGTGCAAGGAGCTCAACGTCCACAGAGTATGGAGTAAGGTCTGGTGGACTCAAAGGCCATTTATAGGACTAGTGCTGTGAGTGGCGTCATGAAGGAGACCAAATATGATGGCTGCACCTTGAAACAGAAGGAATGAACATGGTAACCGATTACTATTTCTCTAATGGATGCCAACACTGAAGAGGTTCCCCAAAGGCGAAACTAGGTTTGTGTATTAGGGAAATGTACCACAAGCAATAAACCAATAAAACATTTACTTAAAATCTCTTAAAGGGGTGCCCAAGATTATTATTATTATTTTTTTAAGGGATTGTCCTGCCATATATATTGATGACCTATCATCAGGATAGGTCATCAATATCGGATTGGTGGGGGCCCGACAGCTGTTTAAAAAGGAGGCGGCGGCGGTTCATGTGACCGCCACTTTGACTACACAGTCTTCTCTCAAGCAGCAGCAGAATGTAATTACAACTAAATGGAGCAAGTACTCTTCCAAGATGATGTGCAGTTTAAGGCCTCACACACACGACCGTAGTTCAGGGCGGCTCGGGTGCAGACCCATTCACTTCAATGGGGCCGCAAAAAAAAAAAATGAGGACAGCACTCCGTGTGCTGTCCGCATACTTTGCTCCGTTCCGTCGCTCCGCAAGAATAGGCATTTCTACAATGGGCCGCCCGTTCCGTGAATTGCGGAAGGCACACATGTGGCTTGCGTTTTTTGCAGATCCACGGTTTGCGGACCGCAAAAAAACTGAACGCCCGTTTGCGAGGCCTAATAAAGAGGAAGCAGCGATCACATAGAGCACCGCCACCTTTTTAAACAGCTGACCCTGCCGATCTGATATTGATGACCCTATCCTGACAATAGGTCATCGGTATACATAAGGCAGGACAACCCCTTTCATTTCATCCCCTCCCGAGCAGTATCTACGGATTAGTCCGTACTTGCATGCTCCTCATCATTCCATCTCGGGGCTCTCTCCCTACTAGGCATCAGGTCCCAGTCTGTCAAATTCTGCACAGATGGGGGTCACATGAGCCGCGGCAGCCAATGACTGCCCTCAGCAGCGAGGTGTACCCAAGTGGCACATGACCCTGCCATGACATATCTCCTCTAAAGCCAGTCATTGGCTTCAGTGGAGAACGTGACCCTGTCCATGCAGGAAGATTTCTCCACAGATACTGCTGGCTGAGGAAGGGGGGAGGGGGATTAAAAGGAAAAAAAAAAAAATATATATATATAAATCCACATACACAACCCCTTTAAAATAGGGATTTTTGCAGTGGAGGGCATCAGCCTAGTATTACCAGTAGCAGTGCCTGCATTATCTGAATGTAGAAATCGGTGACACTGGATGAATTATGGCAAGCTCTCTCCATTCAGAATAAGGGTATTGGGTATTTTATTGCCCATCAGATTTCCTCACACGTCTGAATGTGGGGGGCCACCTGACACTAGAATGGAGGTCCTAATCCCCAGCATGACCACAATGACTAGAAATTTAAATGGAGCGATGGTTAGGCACGCACCCTGCTACTCTATTCCACCAGTCTCACAGGCGCTGAATGGAGCTGTGGTGGCCCCTAACAATCAGACATGTGGATGGGCGATAAAGGTCCTGTGTGGGAAAGCCCATAGGAGGCGAACAGAGGACTGAGAGAAACAATACATTAATGGGTCTTAAAAAGGTGAAGCTGCAAATCCCCAGGATTATTTGTCTTCGTATTCAATTAGTAGAACATGATAATCTTTATTGGAGTGAATAATCATTCTCTTCTTGCAGTATCTGAAACCAGCTCTCAGTGTACTGCAGGGATGTCAAAATCCTGGCCCTCCAGCTGGTCCAAAACTAAACTTCCATCATGCCCAGACAGTCTACAGCTATCAGGGCATGCTGGGAGTTGTAGTTTTGCAACAGCTGGCGGGCCACAAGTTTGACATCCCTAAGGTACGGACTTCCTGGTGAACCTATGCTTATACACAGCAATTTGAAAAAGCAGAGCTTCTGTATAAAGCATGAGGGAGGGACAGAGCATTAGCCTGAGCTTCTAATATTACAGGAGACTAAAGGGCCCTTTTGCATTGTGTAAATGTGCCACTATCAACTAAATAGCAAGCTGGTTTGGTGGCATGATCAGATTGCTTTGCAGATACAGGGATGTGCTGCTGACAAAAAATGGAAATGTCTGGGGGCAAACAATGGCAGTAACAAACATTAACCCTCATACAGAGCGGATGACTGCTGATCATTGCCTACTTGTGTCCTAGCATAAAAAGGCCCTTACTCAAACAATGCAGTCATGCTGATCATAACTGTGCTTTAATACGGTCTAGCCAAATAAAAAATAATTGCATGTAGTGTCCTGACATTTTCACGACTGCAACTGGAAACTTGCTTTGGGAACAAGGGGAGGAGAGCAGTAAAACCAATGTGCCTTAGGCCTCTTTCACACTACAGTATGTTGAATTCAGTGTTTTGCGTTCCGTTTTTCACGGATCCGTTGTTCCGTTTTTTGCTTCCGTTGTGGTTCCGTTTCCGTTCCGTTGTTCCGTTTTTCCGTATGGCAAATACAGTATACAGTAATTTCATATAAAAAATTGGTCTGGGCATAACATTTTCAATAGATGGTTCCGCAAAAAACGGAACGGAAACGGAAGACATACAGATGCATTTCCGTATGTGTTCCGTTTTTTTTGCGGACCCATTGACTTGAATGGAGCCACGGACTGTGATTTGCGGCCAAATATAGGACATGTTCTATCTTTTCAACGGAACGGAAAAAACAGGAAATACGGAAACGGAATGCATACGGAACACATTCCGTTTTTTTGCGGAACCATTGAAATGAATGGTTCCGTATACGGAACGCAAAAAACGGACCGTATACGGAACGCAAAATACTGTAGTGTGAAAGAGGCCTTAAAAGGGGTTCTCCAGAAATTACGAAAATAAAATTACTGAAAATACTTTATTATAAATATATATTCCCAAATAACTTTCATTTGTTTTTATTGCTTGTTTTGTCCAGAGCAGGGATCAGCAACCTTTGGCACTCCAGCTGCTGTAAAACTACAACTCCCAGCATGCACACTTACTCGTCTGCTCTCCCATATAAGTGAAAGGAGGATTCTTGGGGTTTAGTTTCAGAACAGCTGGAGTGCCAGAGGTTGCTGATCCCTGGTCTACGGAGAAATCATTAGGAGACGTAAAATGGATGCCAAGTTACTTCACAACACTGACCTAAAGAGGAGTCTCATCCTCCTCTCCTTGTAAGAGATTATGATCATGAATACAGTTTAATATGACGATATTCAGCTGAATCTCTGTAGCAATGGAGTTCAGGAGGAGACATGAAGTACAGAGAAGAGGTGGGGATGTGGCTAATGAGCAGCAGCTCTTGTATGCAGTCCCCATTACCACAGCCCCACATTACCAGTCTTGTCCGTCCTCTCTGTACTTCATGTCTCCGCATGAACTCCATTCCTACAGAGATTCAGCTGAAGATCTTATCCGCTGTATTCAGGACCATAATACCTAACAAGTAGATCAGAGAGGAGGATGAAGCCGCTCTTTAGCTCAGTGTTGTGAAGTAATTTGTCCTATGCGATTAGGACAGGTTTTATGTGCACTAATAGGACGGCAGCCATTTTATTTCTTCTAATGATTGCTCCCCAGATAAAATGAGCCATTATAACTAATAAAAGGTACATGGGAATATATTCATAATAAAGTAATATTTAAGTATTCTCGTTTTCTTAATTCCTAGAGAACCCCCTTAACAGGTTGCTATAAGCATCATATATTTATTTCCCCCAACTTCTAAATGTATAATCAGCATGTAAATCCCTTCTGCTTCAAGAAAATGCTTTTTATGAACTTGGAATAGCATCTCTTTTTGGTTCCTTACAGCCTCAATAGGTTCCAGGTACCTATCCTTCCAACAGACACTCCACAACTGCGTTGTACAATGGCACTATATGGAGACAGTTACTCCAGCATTACAGAATAAGAGAGAGGTTAGATAGGGTTTACTAGATCTACTCAGTGATCCCGATGCTGCCAAAGTAGCTGAAAGGAAAGTAAGCAGCTCGGGTGGGTGATGGCAGAAGAAAGGAGTGGGAAGGAAGAGCCTGAATTTTGCTGGTCACCCAAAAGATTGAATTTTTATCTGTAAGAAGACACAATTACCTTGAGAACGCAGTGTGCTGACAACGGAACTACCTGATGACAAAGATTAGATTTGTTCTTAAATATATTATAGCAGAAACACAGCAAAACAAGTTATCTAAGGCAGCGTTACTCAACCCGCTTTATTTATCAAGCGCTTGCATAGTCTTGCCCGTTTACATTTTATTTCATTCTATGCGCCAATTTTAAGGGTCAAAAAGACAATTGAACAGGATTTCTGCTACGTACAGTAATACATGGGGTTGAGAAACGCTGATCTAACGATTATCACAGTTGTGAACTAAGAATGTCAGATCTTCAACGGTTACTTTTACTTGCTACGGTAATGTACGTCAGAGAGGTTGAGGGACACTTACTGTTTGCGTCTTTCTTCTGGCTGCTAGGGGTGGTTGCCCAGTTGACCTTCACTTCCTATGGAAGTAAGAAAAACAGAAAATCATAGTCGTTAGCTGGATCTGTGCATTATAAACACTAAGGGGCACATTTATTAAAACTGGCGTTTTAGACAGTCTTAATAAAGCCCCTGTGCTGACAGTGGATCTGCTGAAGTTATGAAGAGGCGCCGGCCTCTCCATAACTTCAGCAGATCCAGCACCAGTTCTAAATGTAAGAACGCTTCCTTTCTGTCTTACAGTTAGACCATTTTCTACACCTAAAACAGGCACAGAAAATGATGAACGAGACGGACCTACCGTCAGTCCCCTTCCTCGCCACGTCCATAACTTTAGACCTAGCATGTACGCTTAGTATAGGCATATTTCAGTATAATAAGTGCCCCCCTACGTACCTTGCCCATTATCTTGCGACCGTTCATAGCAGCGAGGGATGCAGCAGCATGGCGATGTTCAAAGAACTCCACAAAACAGTACGGGTCGTTGCCAGCAGTCTATCCAAAAACAAAGAACATATTAAAAGTAGAAACCATACAGCAGCATAATAATGATCACTCTGACAAAGGGATAACCTAATAGAGCTATGCTAGTTAGTGTAAATGCAGTAACCAAACAAGTGCCCCCCAAATCTCTAGGGTTACAACATGGCCCATATGATCCTTTTCAGATGGCTAGGCAATTGATTATCCTGTCCTAATTTCTTGTAGACTATATGGAGGGTCCCCTGAGTGATGTTAAAGAGTAGCTGCACTCTGTAAAGCTTAGCGACATATAAAGTTTTTGATCGATTTTGGGAGGGGGGTCAGAGATCTGAGACCCCCACTGATCACTTAAAAGGTGTTGCCCGGGTTCATAGCTGAACCTGGATATACCCACATTTTCACCCAGGCAGTGCCCCAAATATGAAAAATGCTCCGATGCTCTCCTTTGCCCTGTGCTGAATCATGCAGGGCAAAGGCTTTTTTAGGAGATCCGGTGAGGCTTCTGCCCAGAACCAGCATTAATGGGCGGGCTTTAGCGCTGCCCTAGCCAGCAAAACGGCTAGGGAAGCGCTAAAGCCTGCCCATCAGAGCTTGTGACGTGACCAAATACACTGCCGGACGGAAGCGTCTGCCTATCATTGTAAAAACATTCCTTGTCCTGCGTGATCCAGCGCAGGACAAGGGAGAGCATCGGACCATGAAATGCTCCAATACTAATATCAGGGGGCATGTCTGGGTGAAAATGGGAGTATGTCCAGGTTCAGCTCTGAACCTGGACAATCCTTTTAAAAGAGGTGTTAAGGCCCCTTATTTGGGCAGATTATTGCTAACGAGCATTTGCACGAGTGATTATCTCTAACAATCTGCCTGTTTAAAAGCTGCTGCCGATTACCCCATGAAGAAGAAAAACGTTCGTTCATCAGGTAATAGACTGCTGGTGGGGACACCTAATGAACATTTGTGGGTAAGAAGAGTGTGCCATCAAACAGTTCATTCTGTATGGGGGATTGCTCCTCCCTATACTGTGAAGGAGATCACTGCATGTACAGCGGTCTTCTCCACTGACCAGCAGGTGATTGTCAGGAAGGAGCACTTTCTTCCCGACAACCATTAGCTTCATTCTGCAGTGTAAATGGGCCTTTAGAAATGCTCAGCGTGGTCTGGCCTCACTGCTAAAAACTGGTTGTGAGAACATCCTAAATAGAAACCCCGTCTTCAGTTCCATCTTCATCAGTGAGGAGAGGCAGTGCTCAGTTGAACAATTCTACCTTCTCCTTATAGTGATCGGCAGGGGTCTCAGCGCTGTCAGCTTAATATTATAGCTAGAAGCCCACACTCATTTACACCCAGCAGCCTGTCAATCACTGTCCTCAGGGGGAGGCAGGGGCTACGACTTCAACAGTCAAGTTCAAACTATCAAACTGCTGTATTCATTTAGCGACACTAGTTTTAAAACAGCAGAACGTGCACCGTTTAGACTACTAGCTATAATAGCCTGCCCTTACTTATTAAAGTGGGTTTCTGGCTGTTTCATACTGATGGACTAGAAAACCCCTTTAAAAGGGAACCTGTCCCTGGGATTTTGTGTATAGAGCCGAGGACATGGGATGCTAGATGGCCGCTAGCACATCCGCAATACCCAGTCCCCATAGCTCTGTGTGCTTTTATCGTGTCAAAAAAACTATTTGATAGATATGCAAATTAACCTTAGATGGGTCCTGTCCCTGAGACGAGTCGAGCGTGAAGGAGCCCAGCACCGTCCCACATCCTCAGAATCTCCTCCTTTCTCCCCGACAGTCACAAAGCTAGAGCACCGTAATCTTGCAATGCGCGAGCTAGCGCATGCGCAGTTTGTTCCCTGAGGCCGATGCCAGCACAGGGAAGGAACACTATGACACTGCACATGCGCTAGCTCGCTCCTCGCGAGATTACGGCGCTCTAGCTTTCTGATGTCGGGGAGCCAGGAGGAGATTCTGAGGCCTGGGCAGGGTGTCAGGTGTGATATTAATGGTTTATTGTGAGGATATGTCAATGTTAGGCCACTTTCACACTCGCGTTTGGTGCAGATCTGCACAGACGGATCCGTTCAGATAATACAACCGTCTGCATCCGTTCTAAACGGATCCGTTTGTATTATCTTTAATATAGCCAAGACGGATCAGTCTTGAACACCATTGAAAGTCAATTGAGGACGGATACGAGTTCTATTGTGCCAGATTACGTCATAGAAAACGGATCCGTCCCCATTGACTTACATTGTGTGTCAGAACGGATCAGTTTTGGACCACTTGTCAGAGCCGTGAACGGATCTCACATATGGAAAGCCAAAACGCCAATGTGAAAGTAGCCTTAAAATCTTGGAATACCCCTTTAAGAGCTGCTTTGAGTCTCGGTTTTGGATCCATGCACCACTTTCTGTTCCTCTGCTCCCTATCAGAAGCAGGCCCAGGACTAAAACACTTCATATCTGCGGCAGAGAACTCCGGCAGGCTCTTCTGATAGGGATAGTTCCTCCGGATCTAGCATTACCGGATACTACTACCACCTTCCCGAGGGACCCCATTGACTATAATTGGGTAAGACAGAAGTGGCAACTGCCCCGCAAATTATGCCGAGAATTGGCCAGACAAAAACTGCTGCACGTCTTTTTTCCAGCTGGCTGCAGGTGTGAAAGTAGCCCTACGCCTGACAGAACCTGACCTGATGTAAAACGCCCCTGCCAGTCATAACTAGTCACGTCAAAGTCAGAAACTCACATCCATAATCATCTTGCAGCTTTTGCACGGACCAATCTGGCTGAAGACTTGAAGAATAAGAGCTTCTGTAACATCCCTAGACAGGTTCCCCACATACCTGGAAAAAAAAGGGGGAAACATGAATCACACAAAAGATAGTCATACATCATCACATGTGGCAGGCTACATAGACAAGAAAATGTAGGAGCTGGAGCATGGAAACAATTATCCCTCAGCAAGTAGAAAGCTAAAAATACACAACTCACAGACAATAATAGATGGCGTGAAAAGGCTGGAACCGGGAGGCCAATCCGGGCACCTCCAGGATTTCAGGATGCTGGGGCTTATTCACCAACTGCGGTCAGGTCACGTTTAGCTCAGTTTTTCACGCATCACTTGTGCGTTGTGTGAAAATCGCAGCATGCTCCTCTTTGGGCGTTTTCCACGAAAAGCAGGCCCCATAGAAGTGAATGGGGCTGCGTGAAAATCGCAAGCAAGTGCGGATGCAGTGCGATTTTCACGCACGGTTGCTAGGAGACGATCGGGATGGGGACCCGATCATTATTATTTTCCCTTATAACATGGTTATAGGGGAAAATAATAGCATTCTTAATACAGAATGCTTAGTACAATAGGGCTGGAGGGGTTAATTTATTTATTTTTACTAATAATTTAACTCCATTTAATCCACTTGTTCACGTAGCGCGGCTTCTCTTCTGTCTTTTCTGTGCACAGGAAAAGGACCTGTGGTGACGTCACTACGCTCATCACATGGTCAGTCACATGATCCATCACCATGGTAAAAGATCATGTGATGGACTATGTGATGAGCGCAGTGACGTCATCAAAGGTCCTATTCCTCAAAGAAGAAGACAGAAGAGATGCCGGCTGTGCGAACAAGTGGATTAAGGCGAGTTAAAAAAATTTTTTTACCCCTCCAGCCCTATTGTACTATGCATTCTGTATCCAGAATGCTATTATTTTCCCTTATAACCATGTTTGAGTACCAAACATGACGATTTTTCTCACGCACGTGCAAATCTCATTAAAATGTTTTGTACTAGTGCAGAAAAATCACACATTTTACCGCACCCGCATCTTATCCGGGCCAAAAACATGACGCCTGTGTGAAAGAGGCCTTACGGTCACGTTAAGCATGTGTACTTTATTTTAAACGGCAAAAGAATTGCTACTTTCGGCAGCCCCATTAGAAAATGAATGGAGGGTGGCTGTGCATGCGCAGTGCTCCCTAGACCACTTTCAGTATCCTTTCTTGATATAGTTGCAGGTCCCAGAGGTAGGACCCGCACCTAGCAGTTAATGGGGGCATATATCAGAGCAAAAAGCCCCCGTTGTCCGAGACGAGAATAACCCTTTAAGGATCGAGTGTAATTTAGTATATATGACGTGTCACTTTATGTGGTAATAAATGCTTTTACTTATCCATCTGATTCTGAGATTATTTTCTGGTGACACATTGTACTTCATGATGGGAATAAATTTGGGTTGATATGTTTTACCTTTATTTATAAACAAAAACCCAAATTTATGGAAAAATGTACAATTTTCTAAATTTCAGTGTATCTGCTTTTTAAGACATATCTCATAAAACTGTTGACATTCCCCATATGTCTACTTTATGTTGGCATCATTTTGCCAATGTCATTTTAATGATTTTTATGCTCACTTTAAGAGGCTTCCATAAAAGAACCCACCCATAAATACCCCATTTTAGAAACCAGCCCTCTGGACTTAAAGCAAAGTATAGGCAAAACTGTAAAATTTAATTTCTGGGGGGCAGATTTTCCATTTTAATCAAATTTTCCTGTAACACAGCAAGGGTTAACAGCAAAACAAACCTCAATGCTCATTACCCTGATTTTGCAGTTTACAGAAACATCCCATATATGTATGGGCACACGGCAGGTCTCAGAATGGAAGAGGCGCCAAATGGTTTTTGAAGGGCAGAGACCCTGAGGTACCTCTGCAGTGGAAACCCCCAAAAAGTGACCCAATTTTGGAAACTATACCCACCAAGGAATTTATTAAGGGGTGCAGTGAGCGCTTTAACCCAACAGGCATTTCATACAATTTTTTAAAAGAAAGGGATGCAAAAGAGCTCTAAGGGCTCTTTCACACTTGCATTCTTGTCTTCCGGCATAGAGTTCTGTCGTCGGGGCTCTATGCCGGAAGAATCCTGATCAGTTTTATCCTAATGCATTCTGAATGGAGTGAAATCCGTTCAGGATGTCTTCAGTTCAGGACCGGAATGTTTTTTGGCCGGAGAAAATACCGCAGCATGCTGCGCTTTTTGCTCCGGCCAAAAATCCTGAAGACTTGCCGCAAGGCCGGATCCGGAATTAATGCCCATTGAGAGGCATTGATCCGTATCCGGCCTTAAGCTAAACGTCGTTTCAGCGCATTGCCGGATCCGACGTTTAGCTTTTTCTAAATGGTTATTATGGCTGCCGGGACGCTAAAGTCCTAGCAGCCATGGTAAAGTTTAGCGAGGAGCAGCATACTTACCGGCCGTGCGGCTCCCGGGGCGCTCCAGAGTGACGTCAGGGCGCCCCACGCGCATGGATGACGTGATCGCATGGCACGTCATCCATGCACATGGGGCGCTCTGACGTCACTCTGGAGCGCCCGGGAGCCGCGCGGACTGTAAGTATACCGCTCCCCGCTCCTACTATGGCAACCAGGACTTTAATAGCGTCCTGGGTGCCATAGTAACACTTCAAATGCTTTCAGTACACTTGCGTTTTTCCGGATCCGGCGTGTAATTCCGGCAAATGGAGTACATGCCGGATCCGGACAACGCAAGTGTGAAAGAGGCCTTAACAAGCTCTGCCTCTGGCCTAAGGCCTCTTTCAGACAAGTGAGTTTTCCGTGCAGGTGCAATGTGTGACGTGAACGCATGAATAGCACCTGCACTGAATCCTGACCCATTCATTTCAATGGGTCTACGTCTGAGTGTTTTTTTTTTTTGTTTTTTTCACACATCAGTTCTGCGTTGCGTGAAAAATGCAGCATGTTCTATATTCTGTGTTTTTCACGCAGCCCTGGCTTCATAGAAGTTTATGGGGATTCAGTGAAAAACGCATTGCATCCGCAAGCAAGTGCGGATGCAGTGCGTTTTTCACTGATGGTTGCTAAGGGATGTTGTTTGTAAACCTTCAGTTTTATACTAAGTGTGTGAAAAACTCCTCAAAATGCATTGTACCCGCGCGGAAAAAGCTGAACGCAATCGCAGACAAAACTGACAACTTGCTTTCAAAATGGTGCGAGTTTCCCTGAATGCAGCCTGAGCCAATCCGTATTGTTCGTGTGAAAGAGGCCTAAGGCAGCTATCCTATAAGTGAATGTTCAACCCTTTAAACAGATCTTGAGACATGACTTGGATATTAAATAAGCCAGCAGCTCATCTGCAGACAGCTTTTTCAGGGCGATTGCCCCTCATCAGCACAGAGCAGAGTTCTGGCTTAACTGGGTGAGAGGCCCAAGTCAGGGTTTGGGGGTACTAGCTCTCCTTGGGGAGAGAACCTTAGGGCTTGTTCACACAACCGTGTGAAGCCTGTGCCCGTATTGTGGAGCGCATTTGCGGGTCCCGTTCCATGGCTATTCCGCATCACGGATGCGGACCCATTAATTTCAATAGGTCCGCAAATCCGGAGATGCGCAACAGAACCACTATGGAGTGCTTTCTGAGGTTCTGTTCCGTGCTTCTGCACTGCAAAAAGATAGAGCTTGCTCTATCTTTTTGCGGAACGGAGGGATCGTAGACCCATTCAAGTGAATGGGGCCATGATCCCTAAGCAGCTGCCACATGGCAGGTGCCCGTGCTTAGTGGACCACAATTTGCGGTCCACAGCATGGGCTTCACACGGTCGTGAGAACAAGCCCTTAGGCCCCTTTCACACGGGCGAGTATTCCACGCGGGTGCAATGCGTGAGGTGAACGCATTGCACCCGCACTGAATCCTGACCCATTCATTTCTATGGAACAGTGCACACGAGCAGTGATTTTCACGCATCACTTGTGCGTTGCGTTAAAAATCGCAGCATGCTCCTCTTTGTGCGTTTTTCACGTAACGCAGGCCCCATAGAAATGAATGGGGCTGTGTGAAAATCGCAAGCATCCGCAAGCAAGTGCGGATGCGGTGCGATTTTCACGCACGGTTGCTAGGTGACTATCGGGATGGGGACCCGATCATTATTATTTTCCCTTATAATATGGTTATAAGGGAAAATAATACTATTCTGAATACAGCGCTGGAGGGGTTAAAAAATATATAATTTTGTTTTAACTCACCTTAATCCACTTGCTCGCGCATCCCGGCATCTCTTCTGTCGTCTTCTTTGCTGTGTGCAGAAAAAGGACCTGTGGTGACGTCACTCCGGTCATCACATGATCTTTTACCATGGTGATGGACCATGTGATGACGGAAGTGACATCACCACAGGTCCTTTTCCTGCACACAGCAAAGAAGAAGACCGAAGAGATGCCGGGCTGCGCGATCAAGTGGATTAAGGCGAGTTCATCTACAGAACACCGATCCCAAGCCCCGAACTTCTGTGAAGAAGATTTTTCTCACGCGCTTGCAAAATCGCATTACAATGTTTTGCACTCGCGGGAACATGTGCGATTTTTCAGCGCAACGCACCCGCACCTTTTCCCGCAACGCCCGTGTGAAAGAGGCCTTGGTCTTTGTGAGGAGACATAGGCTATAAGGCCTCTCACCCATTTAAGCCAGAACTGTCTGCTCTGTGCCGATGAAGGGCAATCACCCAAAAACAACTGTCTGCAGATGAGGTGCTGGCTTATTTGATATCCAAGTCATCTCTCAAGGCCTATTTAAAGGGTTGAACATTGACTTATAGGATAGCTGCCTTACATCTGGTGGCATCAGGCGCAGAGCTTGTTAAGACCTAATTTGCATCCCTTCCCAGAATTCCAGAGGAGCATGTATGGCCTATAAGTCTCCTCACGCCGACTAAGGCGCTCTATCCCCAAGGAGAGATAATACCTCCCAAATACAATTTAGAGGCACTTGGCAGTGAAAATTAAAGATTACATTTCATCCAATAAAATGTTGCTTCACAAGGGGCAAAAGGAGAAAAAACACCCCAAAATCGGTTACAAATTTTCTCCTGAATACAGCAACACCCCATGTATGGGTACACTGAAGGCCATCTGGCTTTTGGAAGACAGATTTTGCTGGAAAGGTTCTCAGGGGCCATGTGAAATTTGCAGAGCCCTAGAGGTATCAGAGCGATGTAAGCGTTGTAGCCACAGCATGTTGCAGTGCGACACCGTAGACCACCATTATAAAAATTGTCGTGCGACAAATGTTGCCGTGTAGTTGTGCCCCATCTGTCACGCGACACATGTCGTCATGTAGACCTAGCCTTAGACTCAAATGTTTACGGTAATTTTTACAAGTGGTCACAGGAGAAAAAGCCAGCCATTGTGTCACTGCTTTTTTTTGGCCAAGTGCAGGAAAAATGACATCTTTATTCTACTAGGCCAGGGCTCGACAAATCCCAGGCGCCAGGTCGCCATGGCGATAAGGAATTTGGTCCTGGCGCTTGGGTATTTGTCAGCCCGTTTTCAAAAGGTGCACGGGCGACGGGTGCGGAGTGGAGATGAGCGCCTCCATTGTGGAAGCGCTCATCTCCATATTCATCTGTATCACAGTCCTCAGGATAGCGATACAGATGGCTGTGCTGAGGGGCAGGGGAGAGGCGTCTCCCTTGCCCGTTCCTCCGATAGGCTACAGGCACTAGGCCTATCAGTGGCCGGTGCAAGCGGTGTGATGACGTCATCGCGCCGCCTGAGCCGCACAGTGCGGGACACAGGCCGGAAGAGGCCTGCATCACATAACTGACAGCAGCATAAGGTAAGTATATGAGTTTGTGTAAGTGTATGCCCCAAGAGGAAGCGTGAAGCGAAACGATCGTCGGGCGGCTGCTCCAGACCTGGGTCAGTAATGAATTTATATTGCTGTATTAAATGCATTAACACTCTTTTTCTCTCCCCCTGCAGTTTGGTTGCGTGAGGTGGCACACAGGCTCACATAGCCGTACTGGCTATTGTGTTCTGCTACATATGCTCTGTGTGCATTGTATATGGGCCTCACTTAACTGGAATTGCTATTGCTGTAGGTGGGGGGGATACTATGTTTGTAACACTTTGGTTCTACCAGAACTACTGTCTTCCTGTATGTGTTTTATGATATACCTTGATGGATGTCTAATAAAGAAGTTATTGATGATAATAGTTTTCTGCGTGGGAGCTTTTTCTAAGCAATTTGTAGGTGGAATAAGTATATGAGTTTATTGTTTTTATTATTTATAATATACTGTGGCAAGAAGAGGGATGGGGTCCCTATATACTGGCACAATATGGGGGGCACTATAAAGAAGAGGGGAAGCACTATGGGGGCCCTATATACTGCCACATTATGGGGGGCACTATGGAGAAGAGGGGAAGGAGCACTACGGGGCATCTACTGGGGGCCCTATGTACTGGCATGCATTATTGGGGGGGCTCTATGGGGTAGTGGGGGGGCACTGTGGGGGTTTTATGACGCGGCTCCGCATGGCTCCTAACTTTTTTAGCTGGCTCCTAGATTCCAAGGAAATTTGTCAAGCCCTGTACTAGGCAGTACGATTAGAGATAATTTTATATCGTGTTCCAGCACCGTGCCTAATATGTGAATTTTTAATATTTCTTCCCCCCAATTGTAAATGGCTTGATTAGGGGAAAGGGGTGGTTTTTATTCACTTAAAGGGGTTCTGCACTTTGTTTTAACTGATGATCTATCCTCTGGATAGATCATCAGCTTCTGATCGGCCGGGGTCCAACACCCGGTACCCCCGGCGATCAGCTGCGCTCCAGTAGCGCCGCAGCCTTCTCACTGTTTGCCGCCGGCCCAGTGATGTCACGACTAGTATCAACTAGCGTGGGCGCGGCTAAGTTCCATTCAAGTGAACGCCCACGCTAGTTGATACTAGTTGTGATGTCAGTGGGCCGGCGGCAAACAGCGAGAAGGCCGCAGCGCTACTGGAGCGCAGCTGCTTTCTCAAAAGGCTGATCGGCGGGGGTCCCGGGTGTCGGACCACGGCCGATCAGAAGCTGGGGATCTACCCAGAGGATACATCAGTTAAAACAAAGTGCAGAACCCCTTTAAGTTAAATATATTATTTTTATTTTAAACTTATTTTAATCCCACTAATCGGGCTTCAACTTGTCCGGGAGATATCCCTTTTTCAATGCAGTACTTTACATGCTGTATTGTACTGCATTGAAACTGTCACTATTAGGCCTCATGCACACGACCGTGCTGTCTCCCGCAATTTGCGGAACGGGAGGCCCATTGTAGAAATGCCTATTCTTGTCCGCAAAACGGACAAGAATAGGACATGTTATATTTTTTTTGCGGGGCCACGGAACGGTGCAACGGATGCGGACGGCACAAGGAGTGCTGTTTGCATCTTTTGCGGCCCCATTGAAGTGGATGGGTCTGCACCCGAGCCACAAAAAATGCGGCTCGGATGCGGACCACTTTAACGGTCGTGTGCATGAGGCCTTACACTGACAGTTGCCTGTGAGTTCCCGTCTGGGGGCTGGGCCTTATAGGCTTTCATACATGCCTTTGTAAGGCTTCCAGGTGACATGGCATTCATCAGCATCCAATAGTTACAGAGGGAGCTCCATCCCTTTGTATACTGCTTAGATGTCGCGGTTAACATTAACTGCAGCATCTAAGGCAGGGGTAGGCAACCTCCGGCACTCCAGCTGTTGTGAAACTACAACTCCTAGCATGCATACTTGCTCTGCTCTTCTAAGCGCTCTCATAGAAATGAATGGAGCATGCTGGGAACTGTAGTTTGACAACAGCTGGAGTGCCAGAGGTTGCTGATCCCTGATCTAAGGGATTAATCCACCAGCAGCGATACAGGGTGATACATCAGGTGCTCGGAGGCCCGTGTACATGTACGGCGGATTGTGTAACCGATATATTTACTGTGCTGTATACGTACAGTGCTCGGCCTTAAGCAGTTAAAGGGAACCCGTCACCATGAACATGGAGTGTCATTTGCAGGCAGCACATTGTGACTGACATATGGGAAATTATTCAGCATAACTTTGAATGTATTCATTTAAATCTCTGCTCTTCTTATGCTTAGGAGTCATGTGGGCGGTCCTACTTAGTGGCTAAACATACAAGAAATGATTTTATTCACAGAGCAGGACCGCCCACATGACTCCTAAGCATAAAAATGTAAATCCGCTACTACTAACAGAGTATGGAGCGGCCATATTGAAAAGGGACAGCTGGTCTCTGAGAACACTTTAAATAATGGCGAGCCACGACCACCTAAGGGTCTATTCACACGTCCGCAAAATGGGTCTGCATCCATTTCACAATGTTGCGGAACGGGATGCAGACCCATTCATTTTGAAGGGGGCCGGAATGTGCTGTCCGCACTTCCGCTTCCACAAAAAATATAACATGTCCTATTCTTGTCTGCAATTGCGGACAATAGGCATTTTCTATTATATTGCCTGCGATGTGCAGTCCACAAATTGCGGAATGCACATTACCAGTGTCCGTGTTTTGCAGATCCGCAGACTCTTTGACCCTCATTACAAATCGTACCTTTCTCTTCTGTGTCCCTCGTCCAGATCATGAAAATAACACCTTTTAAACTTATGCAAATGATCTTCTGAAGGTGCCCAGGGGCGCGTTACTGGGCAATGTGCCCAGAAAAACACACCTCCAGCCGGCGGACGTCACGAGCGGCACCAGAGGACGGCGGGCTGGGAACTGGCCCGCACCTGCTCTGCCCATTATGGGCAGAGGAACAGCTTTTCATATTGCGCTGCATGCGCCGGCCAACTAAAGACAGCCGCCCGGCACATGCGCAATATGAAAGGCTGTTCCTCTGCCCATAATGGGCAGAGCAGGTGCGGGCCAGTTCCCAGCCCGCCGTCCTCTGGTGCCGCCCGTGACGTCAGCTGGCTGGAGGTGTGTTTTTCTGGGCACCTTCAGAAGATCATTTGCATAAGTTTAAAAAGTGTTATTTTCATGATCTGGACGAGGGACACAGAAGAGAAAGGTACGATTGTAATGAGGGTCAAAGAGTCTATAACCTGATCTGAGCGGTCCAAAAAGCTCAGATTAGGTGAAAGACTCCCTTTAAATATTTTTGGGGGTTTTACAATGGAACCCTATGGTGACAGACAACACTGTACAGCATCTGTTTAAAGGGAACCTGTCACCAGGATTGGGTATAGAGCTGAGGACATGGGTTGCTAGATGGCCGCTAGCACATCCGCAATACCCAGTCCCCATAGCTCTGTGTGCTTTTATTGTGTAAAAAAAACAATTTGATAGATATGCAAATTAACCTGAGATGAGTCAGAGCTTGAAAATATGACTCTTCTCCGGTCACACAAATAAGATATGACTCTTATGTTAATTTACATATGTATTAAATCGTTTTTCTTTTTACACAATAAAAGCACACAGAGCTATGGGGACTGGATATTGCGCATGTGCTAGCGGCCATCTAGCAACCCATGTCCTCAGCTCTATACACAAAATCCCGGTGACAGGTTCCCTTTAACATATTATATGTATACATTAAACACGGGACAAAAACGTGATGTGAACACCGCCTAAAACTGGCAGTTATATTTTGTGGTTATTTTGTATTTTTCAATTTTTTTTTTTTTTTTGCTTCAAACATAAGGTCCCTTCTGAACTGGCATCTCGATGGCCGACACCGCCACCAGCTTCTACAACTGAAGCAATCTATGGTTTGAAAAATATTTTGCAGGCATCTAATGGAGCTTTTCCGCCTGTACAATCAGGGTGCGGCGGGTGCCTCGGTGTATACATACATCGTGTGAGGTAGATAACCCCATCTACAGTGCAGGGTATGCCCACATCAGTTTTTACAAATTGTTTTTGTCTTATCCCGAAAACCTCCACTGCCGGGAAGCAGGTAAGTGACCGCTCCTTTACCGGCCCGGCTGCTGCGACAACATCTGGCTGTGGGCACCGTCCTGGGCGATATCATCCAACTGTGGGCGACCCTATGAACCAGGACATCTGGACAGCAGCATTCCTTTGATTCGCAAGCAATCTTCATTACCACTACATACCAGAAGATCCTTGAGGCAACAACCAACATGGCAGCAGACCCTGCCCTGTGGCCACCACAACATGGACTTTGCCAGCTCTGACCGACCCATTCAATTATACATGGCTGGTATGCCTGAAAGAGAACAGCTGCCCTTGTGGCCGGGGCGGCAGGGATCACACACGGATGGAGACCCCACTCTTATAGGAAACCCCCATGAACACACTGCCTCCCCCGCACAGGGACTAGAGGGAGCATTAGCCCATAACAACCAACCAGATGTCACGTTACATTCTCCAAGTGCCGCTTACACAATGAAAGCGGCGAGCTGATTGGTCGCTATGGTCACATGCTCCCTTTCTGTGTTATGAGGCCCAGTGTCTACATCGTTTTACGCGATACCTGCCGCCTCCGGTCATGTCTGGTAAAACAAGGCCTTAAGAACTCACAGGGTCTTGGGCATCTCGTCCTCCATGGCTCCGGGTCCCTCTCTGTCCTAAGGGACCCGGCGGGAAAGTAAGTCTTGCGGGTTGTCCGAACAAGACCGGTGAAGAGACGGGAGCAAGAATGAAGCAGGGCGCGCACAGCTGTCTGTCGTTCTGTCTGACCGCTACGTGCCGCACTCCGCTGCCTCTCACCGCTCCGGCCTGGAACAATGCAAGAGAAACCGTCACCACAAGATGGCGGCGGGGGAGGACGGCGCATGCGCACAGCGAGGACCCCGGAAAAGGCTGTCCTTCCTAAGCGCCCATATGGAGCTTATACAGTATTAAAAAACAGTTGAGATGTAAAATAACGGGCGACATTAGTCACTGGACCGTAGATGACATCTTCAGTGACAAACCGGAACGGAAATGTAATTTATAAGCTTAAATTCGGGGGCTAAAAGGAAGTGCGCCGCCCGGGAATCGAACCCGGGTCGCAAGAATGGGAATCTTGCATGATACCACTACACCAGCGGCGCCGGTGAGGACAGACCTGCTCTATGTGCCTGAAGACTGCCACCAGACTGACCACAGGGCTCTATCCACACAGGCAGGTTTATGGTGATGGGTTTTGTCATCTTTTGTAACAAAAACGTTGTCAGTTTAACAAAATATGACAAAAACACCCATCAAACTCGTCCTGTGTGAATACTGCTTCAATCCAGACCCTGCGGTTTTCAAGCTTTGCAAAACACAAAGAAATTCACGGTATCCGGATGTCACTTAGAGGAGAGGGAAGTCTATCAAAGTGTAATTCACAATTTCGATTTTTGATGGGAGACGCGCCAAAACAGAAAGTCCGGACGGCACAAGGATGGAATATCAGAGACACGAGGGATCCCGATGGAATCACCGCACAGTCCTGAGGCAATCTATGGTTCCGCAGGTCCGAGTCCTGCCCGCTTACACACCAGAAGTTTTGTCCAAGGCTCATTCACACGACCGTATGAATGGGTCCAAATTTGCGTAACTGGTGTGGATCCATTTCAATGGGGGTTGCAAAAGATGCGGACACCGTGTGCTGTCCGCACCTGTTCCGTGGCCCTGCAATCGGGGACAAGAATAGGCTTTTTTTAGAATGGGACGCCCGTTCAAGCAAATTGCGGAACGCACATGAGCAGCGTCTGTGTTTTGCGGATGTGCAATTTGCGTAACACAAAACACAGCTCGGTCGTGTGAATGCGCCCTTACTTAGGCCTTCTATTGTGCCTACAATTAAGTGCAAATGGAATTTCTATGCCACCCTTGTATTCCACTTTCCGAAAACGGGACGTGATGTGCCAGTGACTCATTTGTCATCATTTACACCAGTTTTCCAGGATGAGTGACATCTACGCCGGCTGCGGGCTCTAGGCACAGGAACTGCATGAGGGTGTGCTTTCCTTCTGCGTCACAGGAACTACACAGCACCGTACCCCAAAATGGTGACAGTGAAAAATACAACTCATCCTGCAAAACACAAGCCCTCCTACCGGTCCTCACCCATCGATGGAGAAATAATGGGATATAGTGGAATGTGGCTGTAAGGAGTTAGGGCGCTGTGATGACTAACAGCGCTATTATACCCCCGGCTGTCGATGCCAGGATCGGAGACACTGATGCTGCAGTCAATGCTGACCGCGGTGTGTAAGTGGTTACAGAGATGGAGGAGGCTCCATTTCTCATCCCGTTGCTGAAAAGTGAGGCAATCGCAGGGTTCTGAGGGGTTGCCATGTACCGATACCTATTCACTCCTGGAATTATGGTGAATAGGCATTCTGTCAGTTCTTAGGCTGGGACTACACGGCAACTTTTGCTGCATAATGGAAGTCAATTCATTTGCAGTAAGATACACAAGTGTCAAAAAATGGAGCACTGCGACTCCATTCACTTCCCTTATGTTCTGAGATCTGTGGTCGCACGGTTCTTGTCACAGCCAAAGTCTCCGTGTAGTCCCAGCCGTACGGCCAGGGGCGGACTGGGAACTAAAAGTGGCCCTGGAAAAAATGCTAAAAGGGGCCCCATTTTGTAGTCGGGTCCAAATTGATGGAAGGCCGGGCCAGCAATACAAAATTGTGGCATATTATACCGCCCCAACAGAGCCAAATACCACAGTCCATCACAAAATACATCCCCAAAAACCTCCATTGGCCAGTTGTGAGGAGGGCTCAGGCGGCCCCCTGGGCATCGGCCCACCGGGAAATTTCCCTCTAAAGTCAGTGGCCAATCCACCCCTGCTTACTGCAACTGACATAATACATCAGGGTATAGAAGTATTACCGGTGATCCCTCTATTGGGACGTAATCAGAAAAAAAAATCACATTCTTTTCACTTACAAGTGTCATTCATTTTATGTACAAAAATAATACAATACAATAAAAAAAACTGCACATAAATGGTATTGCTGTCTGTAACGTCCCATACAATAAAATGATCAGTGAACGTTGTATGAAATAACAATTTGAAAAAATGCCTAAATTGCCTTTTTTGTTTACTCAGCCCCCCAAACAAAGGAGATGAAACAGTAGTATTCACCCCAAAAGGGCACCAAGAAAAATTAAAATTTGCTTTATCAACAGAATAAAATCAAACGTTCAATTCAGACCCTACGATTTCCTGAATTTTTCAAATTTCGCTAAACACAAAACAATTCATATCATCCAGATGTGACACGTGTGAGTGCGGTAAAACTTTGTTCACACTGCGACAACACTGATCCAAATGAAATCACCACCCAGTTCTCTGGTTCCAGAGGTCCGAGTCTTGCGTACAGGACTTACACCCATGAATTTTGTCTGACTTATTTTTTTGGGGGCCTTTAAAAATGCAAGAATAACCACACGCTTTTTTTTAGGGTACCTGCATTTTTTTTGTGGTTGTGACTTTTTTTTTTTGCAAACCAGAAACTGGAATAAAAAAGTTTCAAACTGTAACATTGTGACTTTTTAACCACTTCCCATCTGGGCCATTTGCCCCCTTTCTGACCAGGCCTAATTTTGCAAATCTGACATATCTCACTTTATGTGGTAATAACTTTGGAACACCTTTACTTATCCAAGTCATTCAGAGATTGTTTTTTCGTGACACATTCTAATTTCACTTTTTTGGCAGATTTTCCATTTTAATCCAATTTTTTCTTTAACACACGATGGTTAACAGCCAAACAAAACTATATTTATTAACCAGATTCTGCGGTTTATAGAAACACCCCACATGTGGTCATAAACTGCTGTATGGGCACACGGCAGGGCGCAGAAGAAAAGGAACTCCACACGGTTTTTAGATGCCATGTCCCATTTGAAGCCCCCCTGATGATGCACCCTTACAGTAGAAACTCCCAAGAAGTGACCCCATTTTGGAAACTAGGTGATAAGGTGCCAGTTTTATTGGTACTATTGTTGGGTACATATGATTTTTTGATCATCTATTATAACACTTTATGGGGCAAGGTGACCAAAGAAATTGGTTGTTTTAGCACAGTTTTTATTTATTTATTTTTACAGCGTTCACCTGAGGGGTTCGGTCAAGTGACATTTTTATAGAGCAGATCGTTACGGATGTGGCGATACCTAATATGTATACTTTTTCTTATTTATTTAAGTTTTACACAATAATAGCATTTTTGAAACAAAAAAATTATGTTTTAATGTGTCCATGTTCTGAACTGTGGATGGCACTGTTATGGGGGATCTGTGGATGGCACTGTTATGGGGGATCTGTGGATGGCACTGTTATGGGGGATCTGTGGATGGCACTGTTAAGATCCATAAAAGCCTAATAAACCCCCCAGGCCGTCCCATAGTCTCAGGGTGTGATTCCGTTTCCAGCCAGCCGCAATCCTTCTGGACAAACTTTTACGCCCCTATGCCCAGTTAGGGAAATCCTTCATTTTGGACACTACAGACTTTATCAATAAGACCAAGGGTCTGGACATCCACGGAACTGACTCAATTCTGGTTACCATGGATGTCTCTAGTCTGTATACAGGGAGTGCAGAATTATTAGGCAAGTTGTATTTTTGAGGATTAATTTTATTATTGAACAACAACCATGTTCTCAATGAACCCAAAAAACTCATTAATATCAAAGCTGAATATTTTTGGAAGTAGTTTTTAGTTTGTTTTTAGTTTTAGCTATTTTAGGGGGATATCTGTGTGTGCAGGTGACTATTACTGTGCATAATTATTAGGCAACTTAACAAAAGATAAGAAAACATGCACAAACTTTTTTCAATGTTTTCAATAATATTTTTACAAATTTTCGGATCCGCAAAACACATGTGGACATCTGAATGGAGCCTTACAGGGGGGTGATCAATGACAGAGGGGTGATCACCCATATAGACTCCCTGATCACCTCCGTCATTGATCACCCCCCTGTAAGGCTCCATTCAGACGTCCGCATGTGTTTTGCGGATCCGATCCATGTATCAGTGGATCCGTAAAAATCATACGGACCTCTGAATGGAGCCTTACAGGGGGGTGATCAATGACAGGGGGGTGATCAGGGAGTCTATATGGGGTGATCAGGGGTGATCAGTGGTTCAAAGGGGGTTAATAAGTGACAGGGGGGGTGTAGTGTAGTGGTGTTTTGTTGTACTTTACAGAGCTGCCTGTGTCCTCTGGTGGTCGATCCAAACAAAAGGGACCACCAGAGGACCAGGTAGCAGGTATATTAGACGCTGTTATCAAAACAGCGTCTAATATACCTGTTAGGGGTTAAAAAAATTCGGATCTCCAGCCTGCCAGCGAGCGATCGCCGCTGGCAGGCTGGAGATCCACTCGCTTACCTTCCGTTGTAATTAAGGGGGGGTGTTATTAAGGGAGGGGGTGTAATTAAGGGGGGGGGGTGCAGGATTTGTTCATTTTATTGATGGGGATTTGGATTTTTTTTCTTTTTGGTACAGATGGAAAGGGATTTTTTTTAAGGGGGTGCAGGCTGCACCCCCTTAAAAAAAATCACTTTCCATCTGCACCAAAAAGAGAAAAAATCCAAATCCCCATCAATAAAATGAACAAATCCTGCACCCCCCCCCTTAATTACACCCTCTCTTCTCCCCTTAATAACAAACCCCCCCCCTTAATTACACCCCCTCCCTCCCCACCTTAATTACACGGTACACCCCGACCCCCCCCCCCCTTAATTACACAATTATTTACTTAACTTTACTTGTGTGTGTTTCACATTTATATTGATGATGCCCCCCGCCGTCCGACCGCTGCGCTGGTATAATAGATGGATCATGGATGGGATCCTTCTGATCCGTGAAGGCGGCGGCGCGGCATCAGCGTCGTGACGTCGTCACGTCATGTTGCGTGCCGCCCGCCGCCGCAATAATCCTTCTTCCACCGGACCGAAGCCGGCGCCTGGCGCCGAGTCGCGTCGCACGGTCGCCGCAGTGGATGAAGCCGGGGACAGGTGACTCCGGCGTCAGCACCCCCCTTGTGTGTGGCACCCGGGGGGGCCCGCCCCCCCCCCCCCCCCCTTGGTACGCCACTGCCCATTTCAATTATTTATTTTTACCAGTGAAACCAATATAACATCTCAACATTCACAAATATACATTTCTGACATTCAAAAACAAATCAGTGACCAGTATAGCCACCTTTCTTTGCAAGGACACTCAAAAGCCTGCCATCCATGGATTCTGTCAGTGTTTTGATCTGTTCACCATCAACATTGCGTGCAGCAGCAACCACAGCCTCCCAGACACTGTTCAGAGAGGTGTACGGTTTTCCCTCCTTGTAAATCTCACATTTGATGATGGACCACAGGTTCTCAATGGGGTTCAGATCAGGTGAACCCCATGTCATTAGATTTTCTTCTTTTATACCCTTTCTTGCCAGCCACGCTGTGGAGTACTTGGAAGCGTGTGATGGAGCATTGTCCTGCATGAAAATCATGTTTTTCTTGAAGGATGCAGACTTCTTCCTGTACCACTGCTTGAAGAAGGTGTCTTCCAGAAACTGGCAGTAGGACTGGGAGTTGAGCTTGACTCCATCCTCAACCCGAAAAGGCCCCACAAGCTCATCTTTGATGATACCAGCCCAAACCAGTACTCCACCTCCACCTTGCTGGCGTCTGAGTCGGACTGGAGCTCTCTGCCCTTTACCTATTCAGCCACGGGCCCATCCATCTGGCCCATCAAGACTCACTCTCATTTCATCAGTCCATAAAACCTTAGAAAAATCTAAAAGTCTTGAGATATTTCTTGGCCCAGTCTTGACGTTTCAGCTTGTGTGTATTGTTCAGTGGTGGTCGTCTTTCAGCCTTTCTTACCTTGGCCATGTCTCTGAGTATTGCACACCTTGTGCTTTTGGGCACTCCAGTGATGTTGCAGCTCTGAAATATGGCCAAACTGGTGGCAAGTGGCATCTTGGCAGCTGCACGCTTGACTTTTCTCAGTTCATGGGCAGTTATTTTGCGCCTTGGTTTTTCCACGCGCTTCTTGCGACCCTGTTGACTATTTTGAATGAAACACTTGATTGTTCGATGATCACGCTTCAGAAGCTTTGTAATTTTAAGAGTGCTGCATCCCTCTGCAAGATATCTCACTATTTTTGCCTTTTCTGAGCCTGTCAAGTCCTTCTTTTGACCCATTTTGCCAAAGGAAAGGAAGTTGCCTAATAATTATGCACACCTGATATAGGGTGTTGATGTCATTAGACCACACCCCTTCTCATTACAGAGATGCACATCACCTAATATGCTTAATTGGTAGTAGGCTTTCGAGCCTATACAGCTTGGAGTAAGACAACATGCATAAAGAGGATGATGTGGTCAAAATACTCATTTGCCTAATAATTCTGCACTCCCTGTACTAACATTCCCATGGAGGATGGTATTAGGACTGTGATGGAGACCCTGGTACAACACCAGGAATACTCACTTGAGGAAAACCTCTTTATCAAAGAATTACAAAATTTTGTGTTGAAAAATAACTATTTTCTATTTGAGGATGATTTTTACCTACAGGTAGCGGGTGGGATGTAATGTGGCACCGACATTCGCGGTTATATACATGAATGCCTTTGAAGAACAATTTGTTTATACCCATCAACTGTTTGACAAATGTGTAAAAACTTGGCTACGCTATATTGATGACATTTTCTGTTTGTGGCAGGGATCACTAGAAGACCTACAGAGCTTCCATCGGGATCTGAACTCAGCAGTGGGGTCCATTGCTTTCTCCTTGGAGACTAGTCAGACAAAGATTCCGTTCCTCGATGTTCTCCTCCAGGTAGAAAATAGCCATTTACATTATGACCTATTCACGAAACCCACAGACAGGAATAGTCTTTTGTTATACGAAAGCTATCACCCACCGGGCCTAATCAATTCACTCCCACTAGTAAAAGTAAGGCTAACACAAATGAACAATAAGTTCGCAGTTCGCGGGTTCCCACCCAAAATATTGAGAGAACACGCACAACGTGTAAGCAACACAAGTAGAGATGACCTCCTAAAACCAAAAACAAAATCTGGCACTAAACAGGACAGCAGAATCCCCTGTGTAACGACCTACTCCACTTGGAGTACTTCCATTAAAAGAATTGTGTATAAACACTGGCAGATCCTGCAGAGCAGTATCCCCAGTGTTTTTCACCTCAGACCCCTGATGTCCTATAAACGTCCACCCATTATCCGTGACCAACTGGTGAGATCCGATCTTGGATCTATGAAAATTGATGCACAACGCACCATCACGGGATAACCCAACTTGGGTACTTAGCCATGCTTGGGATGTGCCCAGTGTGGCAATGTCACAAAAGGAAATTCTTTCACGCACCCCTCCTCAGGGGAAAAAGTACTATATAAGGGGCCATTTCTCATGTATGACAAATTATGTCATTTATCTCATCAAATGCCCCTGTGGCTTGGGATATGTGGGTGAAACCACACAAAAAATAAAGGACAGAATTAGCCAGCATAAGTCCAATATCCGCACCAACAAAAAGGAAGCCCCTTTAGTACAACATTTCCAGGAACACAAACACACGCCTAGCCAATTACGCTTTCAGGTGATCGATTGGGTCCCAAAACCCCGGAGAGGGGGGGGTCGTGATGACATGTTACATTCAAGAGAAATGCAATGGATCCGCCGCCTGGGGACCTTGGGCCCGGGAGGTCTAAATAAGGATTATAAATATGCCTAATTTCACGAATGTTTAACTTATACGTTTCTCACATTTCTCTCCAATAGGTTCTTCCTTCACAACGTATCCCCATGATTCCACGTAGAACGTTCACTATAGACCACCCTTCATTAAACATCTATAGTCCAATTAAAGGGGTTGTCCGGGTTCAGAGCTGAACCCGGACATACCCTTATTTTCACCCCGGCAGCCCTCCTGAGCCTGGCATCGGAGCATCTCATGCTCCAATGCGCTCCTGTGCCCTGCGCTAGATCGCGCAGGGCACAGGCTCTTGTGTTTACAATAACACACTGCCGGGCGGTAACTTCCGCCCAGCAGTGTGTTCGGTGACGTCACCGGCTCTGAGGGGCGGGCTTTAGCTCTGCCCTAGCCGTTTTACTGGCTAGGGCAGAGCCAAATCCCGCCCATCAGTGCCGGTGACGTCACCGGGGTTCCTGTCAGCCCCATAGAGAGCCCCGGTACGTCACCGGAACTCAGAAAAATGCCTTTGCCCTGCGCGATTTAGCGCAGGGCAAAGGAGAGCATCGGAGCATGAACTGCTCCGATGCTCATGTCAGGGGGGCTGCCGGGGGGGAAATGGAGGGCTGTCCAGGTTCAGCTCTGAACCTGGACAACCCCTTTAATGTATCGCTGCCATTGGGTATAGTATGCCTACAGACCTAGTTATAGTTATAGATATGAAAAGTGTATGTGTTTGATATGCAAAAACCAGTAGCACCATATTGAGACAATTGAATCACACCACCACCCCTTATCAGAATGATGTCTACGAATTTTAGATCCCAAGATACAATGGACATGCACTTAATCGCATCCCCACTATAGTATATACAATACCCTCCCAGACCAGGACCTTAAATGGCCGTAGGGGACTCTAGACATCACTGGGCATGCGCCAGTCCTTCTTCCCACTGAACTCCAGGAACCAAGATGGCGCGGCGGGCATACAGGGGTAATGCGCATGCGCAAAGTCCCTACACACTGCAGCTCCGCCCCCCACACACGTTGGCTACGCACCGCAGCTCCGCTCCCCACACACGCCGGCTACCGCCGGATGTCCGGCTTTGATTCTAAATAAAATACCACGGCGTGCTCCGCATGCACCGCACGCCGTGGAAACACTCAGACCAGCCATCCAGGTATTTATATGATATACTAATGTACTTGTACTTAGACTCATATTATGCGCAATATACGATACCGGCATTTAGGCTCTGGAATCAGACTGCTGCTGCCACTATACCAAATGGCTGTATAGCCCTCATATGTGCTACAGGTTCTTGTATTCTTACATGACATTTCGAACGCCACTTCCCTCCCCAGGGTGAATACAAGGGTTCATTTTGTGATAATATAACTTGGGCAACCCCCATAACCCTGAAATCGCATCTAAATCATAGACCTTAAGGATGACCATATACTTTAACCATGTCGCATCCTGTAATTAATGTCTTACTATAATCATGTATCGAGCCTGCCACTGCAGTCGTGTTTTGGGTTCTATGCTCTAATCAGGTTCTGGCTCTTTGGCTCTCTACTTTAATCATGTTTTCTCCAAATCATGTCTTAACCCATTTTTTCTAGAAAATATTTTTCCCAAATCATGCCTGAAACATGTCTCCCCAATCATGCTTGCCTGAAACATGTCCTTAGCATGTCCTTCCAAATGATATTCATTGCTTTCCTGTATCATAAACATATGACTCTTGACGCTAGCGCACAGCCGCTCTTTTTAATGAAATAATTGACTGGCGCCAGTGCCTTATACGAATGTTGGACCACAGAGGAACTGATGTCTACGGCTTTGTCTACCATCAAATCATGTGTCTAAATTGATATAAAATCAAGTGTCTAAATGATATAGGATCAGTACTTGCATGCTAGCCACGTCTCCCTTTATGACATGAATTATCTATTTATTAATACAACAGATGAATTGTTGATGGCCTTTTGGATGAGCTCTCACTTGTTAAAGGGCTTCTGTCACCCCACTAAAGTGTTTTTTTTTTTTTGGGCTAGTCAAATTAGTTATATTGCGATATATGACAATATAATTGTGTTACTTACTTTGATCCAGCAGTTTCTGCAAAAAACGAAGTTTTAATATATGTAAATTTGGTCTCTACCAGCAAGTAGGGCGGCTACTTGCTGGTAGCTGCTGCAGAAATCCGCCCCCTCGCCGTGTTGATTGACAGGGCCAGCCGGGATCTCCTCCTCCGGCCAGCCCTGTCGGCATTTCAAAAATCGCACGCCTGTGTGGATTCGGCGCAGGCGCTCTGAGATGAGGAGGCTCGTCTCCTCAGAACTCCCTCAGTGCGCCTGCGCCGATGACATCATCGAAATAGAAGACGTCATCGCGCAGGCGCACTGAGGGAGTGCTGAGGAGACGAGCCTCCTCATCTCAGAGCGCCTGCGCCGAATCCACACAGGCGCGCCATTTTTGAAATGCCGACAGGGCTGGCCGGAGGAGGAGATCCCGGCTGGCCCTGTCAATCAACACGACGAGGGGGCGGATTTCTGCAGCAGCTACCAGCAAGTAGCCGCCCTACTTGCTGTTAGAGACCGAATTTACATATAAAACTTCATTTTTTGCAGAAACTGCTGGATCAAAGTAAGTGACACAATTATATTGTGATATATCGCAATATAACTAATTTCACTAGCCCAAAAAAAAAAAATCACTTTAGTGGGGTGACAGAAGCCCTTTAAGGAGTGATAGATATGAAATATTTCATGTGAATTGATATGTATATGAATTTTTAATTGTACTGTTCTGTGTTTATATTTGCATTTATAGCTTGACAAAGGGCACCGAACTGGGCCCGAAACGTTGCAATAAGCAATAAATGTCTTGAGATTGTACCACTAGTAAATAAAGATTGAATATAAAGCTACCCTGCTGACCTTGGTGTGCTGTCTCTGAAACACTTATTCAAAGCTACTATTTCACTCCGCGGGTGGAAGGAGGCTATCGGGAGACGTGCACCCACAAAAGCCATCCAACTAGACGTGTGCTGAGGTCTCACTACGGTTATGAAGATGGGTATCTGTGGATGGCACTGTTATGGGGGATCTGTGGATGGCACTGTTATGGGGGATCTGTGGATGGCACTGTTATGGGGTGGGAGATCTGTGGATGGCATTGTTATGGGGTGGGGGGATCTGTGGATGGCATTGTTATGGGGTGGGGGATCTGTGGATGGAACTGTTATGGGGGGATCTGTGGATGGCACTGTTATGGGGGATGTGTAGATGGCACTGTTATGGGGATCTGTGGATGGCGCTGTTATGGGGGATCTGTGGATGGCACTGTTATGGGGGATCTGTGGATGGCACTGTTATGGGGTGGGGGGATCTGTGGATGGCATTGTTATGGGGTGGGGGATCTGTGGATGGAACTGTTAAGGGGGATCTGTGGATGGCACTGTTATGGGGGATGTGTGGATGGCACTGTTATGGGGGATGTGTGGATGGCACTGTTATGGGGGATCTGTGGATGGCACTGTTATGGGGGGGTCTGTGGATGGTACTGTTATGGGGTGGGGGGATCTGTGGATGGCATTGTTATGGGGTGGGGGATCTGTGGATGGCACTGTTATGGGGTGGGGGATCTGTGGATGGCACTGTTATGGGGTGGGGGATCTGTGGATGGCACTGTTATGGGGGATCTGTGGATGACACTGCTATATGTCATCCACAGATCACCCTCATAACAGTGTCCCCCAATACACCAGCCCACCACTCACTGAAGTATTTATAAACATGAATCCTTATCCTGTTATTAAGTTTAACTAACGCTGCGCTCTCCCATGTTCCCCGGTATCCCCACAGCACTTACGAACAAGCTTCCATAGCAGGCAGAGCGGACGGCAGCAGTAACGTCACTCACTGGCGTCGCGTGCCTGCTCCGCCTGCTTCATTCATAAAGTGGGAGGAGCAAGCGCTCGACGCCAGTGAGTGACGTTACTGCTGCCGTCCGCTCTGCCTGCTATGGAAGCTTGTTCGTAAGTGCTGTGGGGATACCGGGGAACATGGGAGAGCGCAGCGTTAGTTAAACTTAATAAAGGATAAGGATTCATGTTTATAAATACTTCGGTGAGCGGCGGGGCCCGGTGTAAGAGTACAGTGACTGCATCGGGCCCCGCCCCTAGTTCCGGACTCCAGCCCCTCCTCCCTCCCGGATCATACATTGCAGGCTGCGATGTAAAATGGAAGCATTCGCCCCATAAGACGCAGGGGCATTTCCCCCCCCCCCCCCACTTTGGGGGGGGGGGGGGCGGGAAAGTGCATCATATGGGGTTCTGAGAGCTACAGTTTTTAATTTTTGAGAGATTTTCTTATGTAGGGGCTTATTTTTTGCGGGATGAGGTGACGGTTTTATTGGTACCATTTTGTGGGACATACACCTTTTTGATCACTTGGTGTTGCACTTTTTGTGATGTAAGGTGACAATTTTTTTGACAGTTAGTTATATATTTTTTTATAGTGTTTATCGGACTGGGTCGATCATGTGATATATTTATAGAGCTGACCGTCACGGACGCAGCAATACCAAATATGTCTATTTTATGTTATTTTTTCTATTTTAATATTTTTTTATTTATTATTCCTTACTTGGGAAATTTCTTTTTTACAGGTGAAACCTTTTTTTTTTTCTTAACACTTTCTTTTTTATTTTACACTTTTCGTACAAGACCTCTGGGGGACATTTTCACCCCCCAGAGAGGCTGTACTGCGCAATACAGCACTGTACAGCCTCAGTGCGGGGCTGATCGAGGTCTCTGAAAGACCTCACACCGCTCCCGCACTCTCCGGTCCCGGAGAATCACATTCACGGTGACCGCTGGGTATGCAGCGATCCAGAAGGCAGGGACACCTGGGCACTGTCCCTGCCTTCTCTAAGGGTTGCCCTTCTGTCACTGACGATTAGCGTGCAGCTGCAGTTTCTGAACGGACGTTCTGGAACGTCCATTCAGAAATAGAGATCCACCCATAGGACGTTTATAGTCTATGGGCGGACGGGAGGTGGTTAAACGCCACTGTGCCTAAATCCAGGCACAAATAGTGTTTCTACATCGTCCGCGACACTTTCTAAACAGGGGGAGTAGCGTGGGGAGAGTTGTGTGAGCGGAGTCATCGTCTGAAAAAGTGCCAAGAGCTCTAGTGGGCTGAGTTTTTTTAAAAGAAGCCAGAAAGACAAAAAACGCTAGCAGGCTCTCAGTTAAAATCTGCAGCTAGTGTTTTACAGTAAAGAGAAAAATATATAAAAAATAGGTGCAAAAAAAAAAAAAAGGCAAAAATGAAGACACAAAAGAGCAGAAAAAACGCTAGGAAAACCTATGTGTGAAAACAATCTTAGGACTTGTGCACACGAATGTATGCTGGCTGTGCCCGGCCCGCAAACATATATGCGGGCACCGGCCGTGTGCACACTGTATCGCGGATCACATGAATGGGTCCGCAATCCAGAACATACAGAGCGGAAGACCACAGAAGCACTATGGGATGCATCCGTGGCATTTCAATCTGTGGCCTTCGCACCGCAAAAAAATAGAACATGCTCTATTTTCTTTGCGGTGCGGACAGATTGCGGTCTTGCGGACCCATTCAAGTCTGTGCCGGCCAAACTGAAGGTGCCTCAGCATGTGCGGTCCCGTATGGGTGGCCTTAGGCCTCTTGCATACGAATGTATTTTCTTTCTGTGTCTGTTCTGTTTTTTCTGCGGACCTTAAACGGAACCATTCATTTCAATTGGTCCGCAAAACCCCCAGAAAGTACTCCGTGTGCATCCCGTTTCCGTTCCGCTAAAAGATAGAACTTGTCCTATTATTGTCCACATAATGGACAAGGATAGTTGTGTTCTATTAGGGGCCAGCTGTCCTGTTCCGCAAAATACGGAATGCACACGTAACGTCATCCGTATTTTTTGTGGACCGCAAAATACATACGGTCGTATGCAAGAGCCCTTAGGGTACATTTTTCTTATAGGGATCTGCATTTTTCGTGGCTCACACGCAGACCCATTCATTTGGGTCCACAAAAAATGGGGACATCACACATCTGTCACCAGAATACGGTCTACATCTGTGTGGCCGTAACGCAAATTACAGAACATGCCCTATTCTTGTCCATTTTGCAAGAAAAAATGCAACAAAGTGCATTTCTGGCGATGCAAGTGAGAAAAGTACATTATGTGTATTTTGTGGATCTGCAATTTGTGGAAAATGTGTGCAAAACGGATGGCGTGCTGGAGGCCTTCTGTGACTCTTATGCGGTTTTCAGCGCTGGTAAAAATGATAGAAAACTGCAGCTTCTACATTATCAGATTATGGTGAATCCTAAAAATAATTGCCAGAACTAGTTTTTGTAAAAAAAAAAAAAAAAAAAGGGAATATAAAGCGATATGTACTGTACCCCATAATGTTACTATTGAAACAGTGAGCTCATCTGGGGAAAATCAAGCTCTTGCTATGTTGAGTGAAAAGTATAACAGATATGGCTTTTGAAATGCGCAGAAGAAGAAAAAAAAAGTCCAAAGTCCATGACAGGCCACGCCCTTAAAGGGGCTGTCTCACTTCTGCAAATAGCATTTATCAGGTAGATACTAATGTATTGTGATTGCCTATTTTCCATCACATTATACACGTCTCGTTTCCATGGTTACGACCACCCGGTAATCCAGCAGCAGTGGTCGTGCTTGCACACCACAGGAAGAATCGTTGGCCTCTCTGGGGGTGGCCGAGACTATGGGTGCGCACACAGGCACGCGTACGCGGCAGCTCCTGGCCTGACCACCTCGTATCCGCGCTGTAGCGGTGGTCATAACCCCTGGATACGAGCAGTGTATAATGTGAAGAAAAAATGAATCCAGCCAGCAAAGGAGGCAATATGGACAATCACAATACATTAGTAAGTGCCTTGTAATAACTTTCTCTACATGATAAATGCCATTCACTGAAGGGAGACAACCCCTTTAAAACAAATCAGCTTATCTTGGAGATTGCTGTGTATGGCACAGGGAATCTCTGCCCGTCTCATAGAGAATGAATGGCATAGCGGCGGGCATACACCATTCAGAAGTGGTATGGTACCCCCGTTCTCCTGATCGGTGAGGGTCCCACAACCATATTTCACACTGGACTATTACTGTTGAGGACAGCTTTTAGGCTAGCATCCCTCTGCAGGTCTCCCTGTCCCCAATCACAGGGGCAGCAGGAGGGTAACTCGTTTAGGAGCGTCCAGCCCTGAGCCCTTCTATCTCAGGCCAGCTGTCACTGCCTTGTCATGGGGCCCTTACTGCTCCCCGTGTATCGGTGCAGTCGGGCAAAGTGCAGGGGAGGCCGCCAGGCGACAGCGGCTGAGAGAAGAAGGAGGGTCGAGCATGCGCACTTCGATTTTAGGCTGCGAAGCGTTAGGGGGACGCCATGCAGCTCTCAGCCTCCGTCCCGTGCATGCTGACCGGCCTCATCCTGTGCAGCCTGCGGGCTGCAGCCTTCCAGGACCTGCGGCATCCACCCAACAGGATAGGTGAGCATGGAGGCCGTGCTACCCGGCGGGGGGAGGGGAGACCGCAGCGCCGATTAGAAGTACAGTCCTGCAGGTGTGTTTGTGTCCCACTGACATCCAGGGACACATCGGGTCATACATGTACACACACGTGTAGGTGACGTCACAGAACTTGTGGGTCAGGGCTGCAATACCAATCACAGCCAGTATGCAATGTACGGCGCTGTGATCCTAGGGGGTGCCTGCAGTCGGACCCCACGATCACTGGTGACCTATCCTATAACATTATCTATGACACTTTTAGGGCTCTTTCACACGACCGTATGGCTTTTTCAGTGTTTTGCGGTCTGTTTTTAACGGATCTGTTGTTCTGTTTTTCCGTATGGCATATACAGTATACAGTAATTACATAGAAAAAATTGGGCTGGGCATAACATTTTCAATAGATGGTTCCACAAAAACGGAATGTATACAGAAGACATACGGATGCATTTCCGTATGTGTTCCTTTATTTTTTTTTGCAGACCCGTTGACTTGAATGGAGCCACGGAGCGTGATTTGCGGGCAATATTAGGACTTGTTCTATCTTTCAACGGAACAGAAATACGGAAACGGAATGCATACGGAGTACATTCCAGTTTTTTTTGCGGACCCATTGTAATGAAAGGTTCCATATACGAACCGTATACTGAACGCAAAAAACGGCCGGTAAAAGGAAAAAAAACGGTTGTGTGAAAGAGGGCTTACTATTTTATACCTTTATTCACACCTACAATGTGTTAGTGTATGCTCTAGGCCAGGCATGGCCAACCTGCGGCTCTCCAGTTGTTGTAAAACTATAACTCCCACCATGCCCTGCTGTAGGCTGATAGCTGTAGACTGTCTGGGCATGATGGGAGTTGTAGTTTTGCAACAGCTGGAGAGCCTCAGGTTGGCCATGCCTGCTCTAGGCCCTAACCGCAGACAGCCCTGGGGTCCTTCGTAGGTCCTTGGGGCTGGCTAAGATTGGGTCACTGAGAAACCCAGAGGGGGCGTCCCGTTTGATCATGCCATGGTATGGATTGCAGCATGATCAAGGAGTTTAGTCTGACGCCAGCGCTAAGGCTACTTTCACACCTGCGTTCAGGTGTCCGCTCGTGAGCTCCGTTTGAAGGGGCTCACAAGCGGCCCTGAACGCAGCCGTCTGGCCCTAATGCATTCTCAGTGGAGGCGGATCCACTGAGAATGCATCCGCTTGCCAGCGCTCAGCCTCCGCTCCGCTCAGTGAGCGGACACCTGAACGCTGCAAGCAGCGTTCGGGTGTCCGCCTTGCCGTGCGGAGGCGAGCGGATCCGTTCCGACTTACAATGTAAGTCAATGGGGACGGATCCGCTTGAAGATGACACCATATGGCTCAATCTTCAAGCGGATCCGTCCCCCATTGACTTTCAATGTAAAGTCTGAACGGATCCGCTCAGGCTACTTTCACACTTAGAACATTTTTCTAAGTTATAATGCAGACGGATCCGTTCTGAACGGAGCCACTGTCTGCATTAATATGAGCGGATCCGTTCAGAACGGATCCGATCGAACGCTAGTGTGAAAGTAGCCTAAGACCGCAGACTGCTGGTTCTTAGTGCTCGCGTGTTCCTGCAGTCATTTAACCCCCCCCCCCCCCTTGTCTGAGGACCCGCAGTGCCCGCCGTCAGGAGACAGTGGGCACTTGTTAAAGGGGTTGTCCTATCCTCAGGATCAGATTGGCAGTGGTCCGACCCCCGGCTGATCAGCTGTTTGAAGAGACTGCGCCGCTCGTACAAGCGCTGACTTCTCCATTGACATGGCAGCGGCCGTACAGCTCCTCCGTCCTATTCAGTGGGACGGAGTGTAACTACAGCTGCTCCGTCATATTGAAGTGAATGGGACGGAGGAGCTGTAATTCCACCGTACACCCCCTGCAATGTGAGTGCACCTGACGTCATTATAAATTGGGCCAAAATGTGGCGTATCTTGTTATAGAAAAATCCACATCGCCACGGAAAAAAGGTTCGTGGCCCAAGATGCAACATTTTGCACCACAATTGTGCCGTCGGTGTAAAATTCTGTTGCACAACAGCAGTTGGTGTACAGTTTGTGAAACGTCCGCCGCAGGTCTAGACCGCATAAGCTTACACGCCCAGCAGGATTAGGAAATCCGCCCCATGCCTGCCTCCTGGGATTGAACAGACCTAGAACTATTTCTCCTCAAGGATTTCGTGCGACTGAGAAAATCCTCAGTGTGCCAAGTAGTACAGGAGTGGAAGGGTTAACGCGAGGCGGCACTTTTTATTACTGGCAATGTCTTGTATGTTTCTTATATGTGGAGTGATGGAGGCAGTGGAGACCCCAGACCCCTGCATTCAGAGTAAAATAAGTGATATTAGGTTATTGCCGATGATCCTGCCTCCTAGGCCACCAGCCGATCAGGTTTAGGTCAGGTTCACACAGGTCCCACTGTTGGGCCTCCTGCACACGACCGTTGTGTGCACCCGTGGCCGTTGTCCCGTTTAACGTGTTTTTCTGCGGTCCCATTGACTTTCAATGGGTCCGTGGAAAAATCGGAAACTGCACCGTTTGGCAGCCGCATCCGTGATCCGTGTTTCCTGGCCGTGAAAAAAATATGACCTGTCCTATTTTTTTCACGGCCAACGGTTCACGGACCCATTCAAGTCAATGGGTCCGTGAAAAAACACGGATGCACACAAGATTGGCATCCGTGTCCGTGATCCGTGGCCGTAGGTTCCTTTCATACAGACGGATCCGAAGATCCGTCTGCATAAAAGCTTTTTCAGAGCTGAGTTTTCACTTCGTGAAAACTCAGATCCGACAGTATATTCTAACACAGAGGCGTTCCCATGGTGATGGGGATGCTTCTAGTTAGAATATACTACGAACTGTGTACATGACTGCCCCCTGCTGCCTGGCAGCACCCGATCTCTTACAGGGGGCTGTGATCCGTACAATCAGGTACAATACAACCCCTCAGGTGCCGCTCCTGAAGGGGTAAATTGTGCGTATCATAGCCCCCTGTAAGAGATCCGGGGCTGCCAGGCAGCAGGGGGCAGACCCCCCCCCCCCCTCCCCAGTTTCATTTTTATTGGTGGCCAGTGTGCGCCCCCCCCCCCCCCCCCTTTTGTATTTATAACATTGGTGGCACAGTGTGGAAATGGTATATTCTAACATAGAGGCGTTCCCATGGTGATGGGGACGCTTCAAGTTAAAATATACCATCGGATTGGAGAAAACTCAGATCCGATGGTATAAAAGGGACTCCTGACTTTACATTGAAAGTCAATGGGGGACGGATCCGTTTGCAATTGCACCATATTGTGTCAACGTCAAACGGATCCGTCCCCATTGACTTGCATTGTAATTCAGGACGGATCCGTTTGGCTCCACACGGACAGGCGGACACCAAAACGACTTTTTTTTCATGTCCGTGGATCCTCCAAAAATCAAGGAAGACCCACGGAAGAAAAAACGGGCACGGATCATGGTACAACGGAACCACGTTTTGCGGGATGTTAAAAAATACTGTCGTGTGCAGGAGGCCTAAGAATGTATATCCTTTATCCACAGGATAGGGACTAAATACAGACGTGGACAAAATTGTTGGTACCCTTTGGTCAATGAAAGAAAAAGTCACAATGGTCACAGAAATAACTTTAATCTGACAAAAGTAATAATAAATTAAAATTCTATAAATGTTAACCAATGAAAGTCAGACATTGTTTTTCAACCATGCTTCAACAGAATTATGTAAAAAAATAAACTCATGAAACAGGCATGGACAAAAATGATGGTACCCCTAACTTAATATTTTGTTGCGCAACCTTTTGAGGCAATCACTGCAATCAAACGCTTCCTGTAACTGTCAATGAGACATCTGCACCTCTCAGCAGGTATTTTGGCCCACTCCTCATGAGCAAACTGCTCCAGTTGTGTCCGGTTTGAAGGGTGCCTTTTCCAGACTGCATGTTTCAGCTCCTTCCAAAGATGCTCAATAGGATTGAGGTCAGGGCTCATAGAAGGCCACTTTAGAATAGTCCAATTTTTTCCTCTTAGCCATTCTTGGGTGTTTTTAGCGGTGTGTTTTGGGTCATTGTCCTGTTGCAAGACCCATGACCTGCGACTGAGACCAAGCTTTCTGACACTGGCTAGTACATTTCTCTCTAGAATTCCTTGATAGTCTTGAGATTTCATTGTACCCTGCACAGATTCAAGACACCCTGTGCCAGACGCAGCAAAGCAGCCCCAGAACATAACAGAGCCTCCTCCATGTTTCACAGTAGGGACAGTGTTCTTTTCTTGATATGCTTCATTTTTTCGTCTGTGAACATACAGCTGATGTGCCTTGGCAAAAACTTCGATTTTTGTCTCATCTGTCCACAGGACATTCTCCCAGAAGCTTTGTGGCTTGTCAACATGTAGTTTGGCATATTCCAGTCTTGCTTTTTTATGATTCGTTTTCAACAATGGTGTCCTCCTTGGTCGTCTCCCATGTAGTCCACTTTGGCTCAAACAACGACGGATGGTGCGATCTGACACTGATGTTCCTTGAGCATGAAGTTCACCTTGAATCTCTTTAGAAGTCTTTCTAGGCTCTTTTGTTACCATTCGGATTATCCGTCTCTTAGATTTGTCATCAATTTTCCTCCTGCGGCCACGTCCAGGGAGGTTGGCTACAGTCCCATGGATCTTAAACTTATGAATAATATGTGCAACTGTACTCACAGGAACATCTAGTTGCTTGGAGATGGTCTTATAGCCTTTACCTTTAACATGCTTGTCTATAATTTTCTTTCTGATCTCTTGAGACAGCTCTTTCCTTTGCTTCCTCTGGTCCATGTCGAGTGTGGTACACACCATATCACCAAACAACACAGTGATTACCTGGAGCCATATATATAGGCCCAATGGCTGATTACAAGGTTGTAGACACCTGTGATGCTAATTAGTGGACACACCTTGAATTAACATGTCCCTTTGGTCACATTATGTTCTGTGTTTTCTAGGGGTACCATCATTTTTGTCCATGCCTGTTTCATGAGTTTATTTTTTTACATAATTCTGTTGAAGCATGGTTGAAAAACAATGTCTGACTTTCATTGGTTAACATTTATAGAATTTTAATTTATTATTACTTTTGTCAGATTAAAGTTATTTCTGTGACCATTGTGACTTTTTCTTTCATTGACCAAAGGGTACCAACAATTTTGTCCACGTCTGTATCTGATCGGTAAGGGTCCAGTGGATGGGATCCCCGCCAATCACTTGAACGAGGCGCTAGAGTGAATGGAGGGGTGGGCACGCACGTTTGACTGTATTCCCTCCAGGGACTCTGGCGCCTTAGTCTTGTGGTCGGGACTTCTCTGACTTATTTCTATCATGTGGATAGGAGATACATTCTTGTGGTGAGACAACTGCTTAAAGGGCATCTGTCAGCAGGTTTGTCCCTATCACACCGGCTGACCTGTTACATGTACGCTTGGCAGCTGAAGGCATCTGTGTTGGTCCCATGTCTATATGTGCAGCATTACTGAGTAAAATTATGTTTTATTATACGCAAATGAGCCTCTAGGAGCAACGGGGGCGTTACCATTAGGCTAGGGCTACACGAACGACATGTCACGTGACAATAAGTCGCACCAAAGTCGCTCTAAATTTTTATAATGATAGTCTATGGTGTCGCACTGTGACATGCTGCGACTGCGACGTGACAGTTGCAGAAAAATCCATCTTGGATGGATTTTTTGCTACTGTTGTGTCGCAGTCGCAGCATGTCACAGTGCGACACCATAGACTATCATTATAAAAATTGTCGCCTGACACATGTCGTTGAGTAGTCCTAGCCTTGCACACGACCATATGTTTTTTGCGGTCTGCAAAAAATACGGATGTGTGCATTCCTTATTTTCCGTAACGGAACGGCTGGCCCCTAATAGAACAGTACTATCCTTGTCCATAATGCAGACAATAATGGGACATGTTCTATTTTTTTGCGGAACGGAAATACAGAAACGGAATACACACGGAGTACCTTTCGGACCCATTGAAATGAATGGTTCCGTATACAGTGCGCCAAAAAAAATAACGGAACGGACACGGAAAGAAAATATGTTCGTGTGCAAGAGGCCTTACTCCTAGAGGCTCGGCTCTTTCTGCAACTGCCACATCCTCTGTACTTTGCTTGACAGGTCAGGTGTGATTACTTGTCACTGCCTGGCCCTGTCAATCCAAGTGCAGAAGACACAGCAGTTGCAGAGAGAGCTGAGCCTCCAGGTGTAATGGTAACGCCCCCGTTGCTCCTAGAGGCTCATTTGCGTATAATAAAACATCATTTTTCTCAGTAATGCCGCACATATGGACATGGGAGGAACACAGATGCCTTCAGCTGCCAAGCGCACATGTACCAGGTCAGACCGTGTCATAGGGACAAACCTGCTGACAGATGCCCTTCTGTCCCACCTGATTTGTGGCTCTGTGTTGTTCTTCCCATACATGGAGATATTCTTCCTGCATCTAGTAAAGAATATGGTGCTTTAGGGAGGCAACCAACATATGGCGGCACAGTGTCCAGCCTAGACTTGTAGACACTATCTATGGGGGACATTTATCAAACTGGTGTAAAGTAGAACTGGCTTAGTTGCCCATAGCAACCAATCAGATTCCGCCTTTAATATTTAAAAGCAGCTGTCTAAAATGAACGGAGGATTCTGGTTGCTATGGGCAACTAATAGAGTTCTACTTTACACCAGTTTGATAAATGACCCCCTAAGTGAGCTGCCGTAATGGGAGAGTGGGAGAAGTTGAAATCCTTCCATAAACATCATAGACGCCTGTTCAGGCCATTTTACTGCCTGGAAAAAGGTCTAAGGCATATCAATACGCCTGAGACTTTTACCTGACATTCATCAGCACAGGGCGCGGTGTGAACGGCACGAACCGCGCAGCGATGCTGCCTGTGCCTGAAATAACCAATAGCAAAGCTCCGTACAGCAAGGAGCTTTGTTATTGGTTGGTTTTGGCGGGTGCCGGAGCGATACAGGCTCCTGTAGCAGGGGAAGCTAGTGGGAGCTGAAAGGGGGAGGGGCCGGCTCCGGGGGTTTCTATAGTAAGGAGAGCGGGCGTGCTGCTCAAAGACCCCGGCAATCATGGTGGCGGAGGGCTGAAGAGGACTCCTCAGTGGTGAAAAACAGCCCCGGACATCAAGGGGACTGCAGTGTGTAATGCAGTGTGTGATCATCACACACTGCGCTACGATCATCACGCCACGCGCACGCATCACGCACTGCGCCACGCGCACGCATCACGCACTGCGCCACGCGCACGCATCACGCACTGCGCCACGCGCACGCATCACGCACTGCGCCACGCGCACGCATCACGCACTGCGCCACGCGCACGCATCACGCACTGCGCCACGCGCACGCATCACGCACTGCGCCACGCGCACGCATCACGCACTGCGCCACGCGCACGCATCACGCACTGCGCCACGCGCACGCATCGCGCCACGCGCACGCATCGCGCCACGCGCACGCATCCGCACGCGCACGCGCACGCATCGCATGCGCACGCGCACGCATCGCGCACGCATCACGCACCGCGCCACGCGCACGCATCACGCACCGCGCCACGCGCACGCATCACGCACCGCGCCACGCGCACGCATCACGCACCGCGCCACGCGCACGCATCACGCACCGCGCCACGCATCACGCGCCACGCATCACGCACCGCGCCACGCATCACGCACCGCGCCACGCATCACGCACCGCGCCACGCATCACGCACTGCGCCACGCATCACGCACTGCGCCACACGCAGCGCATCACGCACTGCGCCACACGCAGCGCACCACGCACAGCGCACCACGCACTGCGCACCACGCACTGCACCACACACTGCACCACGCACTGCACCACGCACCGCGCACTTCACCACATGCACGCGCCACGCACGCATCATGCACTGCACCACACACATCTCACATTGATGTATGTAGTGTAGTGAATGCAGGCAGGCTATTATAGCCAACTGGTAAAGTACAGGGAGGATCCGCCATATTGGACTGTACTTGGCTTTAATTGCCTGCTGTTATTTAGACCAGTAATGGTTGCCCTGCATAAATACCCACCTCTTAGGTCCTGTTCACACCACCACTATTTATTTAGCAGAGCAACAAAAAGAAGTGCTGGATCGGGCACGTAAGGCTGGGTTTTTGTAATACGTTTAACATACACATAAAACATATACGTTAACGGACAGCTCAGACAGATGCCGTACTGTGGCCTCCATCACAGTAGAGTTTTACTGTATACTTTTTTTTTTTTTCAGGACTCTGCAGGATGGGAAAGTGTAGTGTACCACGTTTTTCCATCTTGCAAAGTCCAGCAAAAAAACATGTAGGCTAAAGTATTTTTTTATATATATATATATATATATATATATATATATATATACAGTCATGTGAAAAAATTAGGACACCCTTTGAAAGCATGTGGTTTTTTGTAACATTTTTAATAAAAGGTTATTTCATCTCCGTTTCAACAATACAGAGAGATTAAAGTAATCCGACTAAACAAAGAAAACTGAAGAAAAGTCTTTTCAAGATCTTCTGTAAATGTCATTCTACAAAAATGCCTATTCTAACTGAGGAAAAAGATAGGACACCCTTGCCCCTAATAGCGAGTGTTACCTCCTTTGGCTGAAATAACTGCAGTGAGACGGTTCTTGTAGCCATCTACCAGTCTTCGACATCGGTCTGAGGAAATTTTACCCCACTCCTCAATGCAGAACTTTTTCAGCTGTGAGATGTTTGATGGGTTTCTTGCACGTACAGCCCTTTTCAAGTCACCCCACAGCATCTCAATGGGATTCAAATCTGGACTTTGACTTGGCCATTCCAGGACTCTCCATTTCTTCTTTTTCAGCCAATCTTTGGTTGATTTACTAGTATGTTTTGGGTCATTGTCATGTTGCATGGTCCAGTTCCGCTTCAGCTTTAATTTTCTAACTGATGGTCTCACATGTTCTTCAAGCACCTTCTGATACACAGTAGAATTCATCGTGGATTCTATGATGGTGAGCTGACCAGGTCCTGCTGCAGCAAAGCAGCCCCAAACCATGACACTTCCACCTCCATGCTTCACAGTTGGTATGAGGTTCTTTTCTTGGAATGCTGTGTTTGGTTTACGCCAAACATGTCCTCTGCTGTTGTGTCCAAATAATTCAATTTTGGACTCATCTGTCCAAAGAACATTATTCCAGAAGTCCTGGTCTTTGTCAACTTTATCTCTGGCAAATGTCAGTCTGGCCTCGATGTTTCTCTTGGAAAGCAAAGGTTTCCTCCTTGCACACCTCCCATGCAAGTTAAACTTGTACAGTCTCTTTCTGATTGTAGAGGCATGTACTTCTACATCAACAGTAGCCAGAGCCTGCTGTAGTTCTCGAGATGACACTTTAGGGTTTTTGGAGACCTCTTTTAGCATCTTGCGGTCTGCTCTTGGGGTGAACTTGCTGGGGCGACCAGTCCTGGGCATGTTGGCAGTTGTTTTGAAAGCCCTCCACTTGTAGACTATCTTCCGGACAGTGGAATGGCTGATTTCAAAATCTTTTGAGATCTTTTTAAATCCCTTCCCAGACTCATAGGCTGCTACAATCTTTTTTCTGAAGTCCTCTGACAGCTCTTTTGCTCTCACCATGGTGCTCACTCTCACTTCAACAGTCAGGAGCACACCAAACTAAATGTCTGAGGTTTAAATAGGGCAAGCCTCATTCAACATGCAGAGTAACGATCTACTAATTATGTGCACCTGGTGTGATATACCTGTGTGAGATCTGAGCCAATTTAAGAGGGAATACATGTGAGGGTGTCCTATCTTTTTCCTCAGTTAGAATAGGCATTTTTGTAGAATGACATTTACAGAAGATCTTGAAAAGACTTTTCTTCAGTTTTCTTTGTTTAGTTGGATTACTTTAATCTCTCTGTATTGTTGAAACGGAGATGAAATAACCTTTTATTAAAAATGTTACAAAAAACCACATGCTTTCAAAGGGTGTCCTAATTTTTTCACATGACTGTATATATAATGGAACTCTGTGGTGACAGATGCCGCAGTATGAGCGTCTGTTAAAGGGGTTCTGCAGTTCTTTTAACCGCCTCCGGACCGTTTAACGCAGGATCGCGGTCCGGAGGCAGTCGATTCATTCCTCGTAGACGCATCCGTGCGTCATCTCGCGAGACGCGAGATAACGCAGACAGCCGGCCCGCGCATGCGCATTGCGGGCCAGCAAAAGTTAAAGGAGCATTTCGTCACCAGCCTGCTAGCCAATAATCGTTGATTTTCAAAAAACCGAATCAGAAGCCATATAACACTTTATATTTATAAATATAAGGTGTTAAATGGCTTCTCTTGCTCTTCTGCTGGTCCTTTTTCGTCGGTTGGTCGCAACAGAGGAGCACACATCACAGTGAGTAGCCACCAAACACTTCACTTTGCCCCAGATCACCCCCCATCACCCCAATTAACCCCTGTCAATCACTAGTGAAAGGGAAAAAAGTGATCGGTGTAAACTGTCACTTTTTTTTCCCCACTAGTATTGACTGTTAGGTTTTAGGATAGTTTAGGTCCCTTGGTTAGGTAGTTAGTGTCGGTTAGCGCCCAGCCCACCGCACCGCAGTCACTGATTAGCGTATCACTAATCAGCATTGGTACTTTTATAGTATCTGTAAGTGATCAGAACTATTAGTTAGTATTAGTGTCACCTTAGTTCGCCCTCTACCCAAAACGCAGTGTTTGCCTGATCGGTCGCCCACACGTGCGTTCACCCACGCCCGCCCCGCCGCAGTGACAAAAAAATTATTTTTTTTATCACTGCACAATCACTTTACAAGCGCTGCAGCGATAAAAAAAATCAGTTTTGATATTTTTTATCAATCGCAGCGGCCTCCGGTACTTCGCTAGCCTCCCATTTGTAAGACAGGCTTGCTTTTTTTTCTTGGGTAGTCTCAGAGAATACCCCCTAAATTTAGTTGACCAAATGGCAAATAAGGGGTATTCTTCTGAAGAGGCCTACAGGCTTCTGACCCAGTCAGATGAGGAATGGGAACCCTTATCTGACGAATCCAGCGGGTCAGAATACGAACCTGTAGAAAGCAGTGGCATCTCTGACCCAAAGTTCGGACGATGAGGTTGAGGTTCCTGATACCACCAGGCGTACCTGGCACCATGTTGCTAGACCACAGGTTGCGCAGGACCCGCTTCAAGGGCAGCAGAGTGGGGCTGGTGCTGTTGGATTACGTGGTGAGGCATACACCAGCAGCGCAGCCCATCCTGGACCTAGTACCAGCACTGCCGTAGAACATGGTGAAGTGGCGAGCACCAGAAGGGCAGTTGAAGCTGGTACGGTGGCACGTGCAGTAGTTCCCCCGTCGCAGCCACCGCACAGACAGGCCCATAGAGCCCCTACAGTCCCTGAGGTGCTGGCAAACCCTGATTGTCAGCCCTCAACTTCAGCCGCACCAGTTGTTTCCCCTTTCACCACCCAGTCTGGAGTTCGGGTTGAGAGAGCTCAGATCGGATCGGCACTGTTTTTTTTTTTTTTTTTTTTTTTCAGCTGTTCTTGACTGCGGAGCACGTGGACTTAATTCATCCCAATTCATCACATGCCCATGTTCTCTGCTGCCATGTCCAGGACACGATTTGAGACCATCCTGCGTTTCCTGCACTTTAGTGACAACAGCACCTCACGTCCCAGAGGCCACCCAGCTTTTGACCGGCTCCACAAAATTCGGCCCCTCATAGACCACTTTAACACCAAATTTGCAGATTTATATACCCCTGAGCAAAACATCTGCATAGACAAGTCCCTTATACATTTTACCGGGCGCCTTGGCTTCAAACAATACATCCCAAGCAAGCGCGCCCGGTATGGGGTCAAATTGTATAAGCTCTGTGAAAGGGCCACAGGCTATACGCACAAATTTCGTGTCTATGAGGGTAAAGAGCAGACCCTGGAGCGGGTCGGTTGCCCTGACTACCTGGGGAGCAGTGGGAAGACAGTCTGGGACTTGGTGTCACCCTTATTTGGCAAGGGGTACCATCTTTATGTGGACAATTTTTACACAAGTGTGCCCCTCTTCAGGCATTTGTTTCTAGAACAGATTGGCTGCTGTGGCACCGCGCGACCTAGTCACTGGGGCTTCCCCCAACGGCTCGTTACCACCCGTCTTGCAAGGGAGGAGAGGGCTGCTATGTGTAACGAAGAACTGCTTGCGGTGAAATGGAGAGACAAGCGTGACGTTTACATGCTCTCCTCCATTCATGCAGACACGACAATACAAATTGAACGAGCAACCAGTGTCATTGAAAAGCCCCTCTCGGTCCACGACTATAATTTGCTCATGGGATGGGTGGACTTTAATGACCAGATGTTGGCTCCTTATTTAGTGTCCCGCCGCACCAGACGCTGGTATAAGAAGGTGTCTGTATATTTAATTCAATTGGCTCTGTACAATAGTTTTGTTCTCTATAGTAAGGCTGGGAGAACAGGATCCTTCCTCAAATTTCAGGAAGAGATCATCGAGAACCTCCTGTATCCAGGAGGTTCCGTGGCCCCATCCACCAGTGTAGTTAGCCGTCTACACGAGCGACATTTCCCCAATGTCGTTTCTGGTACCTCAACCCAAGCGCCACCCTGAAAAATATGTTGTGTCTGTAGCAGGAGTGGAATAAGGCGTGACACCTGCAATTTCTGTCCTGACTGCCCTGACCACCCTGCCCTATGCATAGGGAAGTGTTTCCGGAAGTACCACACACAGGTACACTATAAGCATAGGGATCACATCTCGCCAGGACAGGCACACAGGGCTATTAGGGCCCATTCACATACAGCTGCTGCAAACCTCTCCTTTCACCTGGGACAAAGTGCATAATGTACTTCACCACATCTCTAGGCAATTTGCGCTTTGCACATTGTCCCATGGGGAAGGAGAGGTTTGTCCTATAAAGGTAAAAAACAAAACCCAAAAAAAATCACCGCTAAGCAAAAAAGTTTAAGTTCTGTTCCAAAAGTTTATAAAAGTTAATGTTCTGTTCAAATGTTATTATAAAGTTCATGTTAATAAATTTATTGCGTTGCGGCCTGGTTTTTCTTTTTTGTTTAGTTTTTTTTACCTTCTAGATGGACCAACCGATGAACCAGCTGCAGCACTGATGTGCATTCTGACAGAAGCATTGCGCTGCTGTCAGATTACACACAAGTCGGTGTATGCGGCGCTGCAAGACGAGATTTCTCCTCTGCAGTAAAAGATACGTTTGCCGATGCTTATGAGCTGAGGGGGCGGTGGTGTTCATATGCTTTGGCAAACACTTTGTATATTATAAAAAAAAAAAAAAAAAACTGGCAATAATTTATTCATCCACATCGATTGATGTGAATGGAGAAATCGGGTTTCCCAGGGCATACGAATGGCAGACGCCTTTCCCCTCCTTATTTTTTTGGGCAGAGACTTTTTCATCCACATTGATCAATGCGAATGAAAAAATCTGTGCCGTTCATTTTTTCTTTCAGCCCAGAGGCTGAACGAAAAAAAAAATCTCATTACCCGTATGCTCAATATAAGGAGAATAGCAGAAACTCCTAATGCTGGCCATACATGTAATGATTGCGGAGACCCTCAAATGCCAGGGCAGTACAAACACCCCACAAATGACCCCATTTTGGAAAGAAGACACCCTAAGGCAGTGATGGCTAACCTTGGCACTCCAGCTGTGGTAAAACTACAACTCCCAAGATGCCCCCCTTGCTTGGCTGCTCTCAGAACTGTATAGAAATAAATGGAGCATGCTGGGAGTCGTAGTTTCACCACAGCTAGAGTGCCAAGGTTAGCCATCACTGCCCTAAGGTATTCGCTGATGGGCATAGTGAGTTCATAGAAGTTTTTATTTTTTGTCACAAGTTAACGGAAATTTTTATTTTTCCTTACAAAGTCTCATATTCCACTAACTTGTGACAAAAAATAAAAACTTCCATGAACTCACTATGCCCATCACGAAATACCTTTGGGTGTCTTCTTTCCAAAATAGGGTCACATGTGGGGTATTTATACTGCCCTGGCATTTTAGAGGCCCTAAAGTGTGAGAAGAAAAAAACTAAAATAAAAAATCATAATTTTCCGCTAACTTGTGACAAAAAAATAAAAACTTCCATGAACTCACTATGCCCATCAGCGAATACCTTAGGGTGTCTACTTTCCGAAATGGCGTCATTTGTGGGGTGTTTCTACTGTCTGGGCATTGTAGAACCACAGGAAACATGACAGGTGCTCAGAAAGTCAGAGCTGCTTCAAAATGCAAAAATTCTAATTTTTGTACCATAGTTTGTAAACGCTATAACTTTTGCGCAAACCAATAAATATACACTTATTGCATTTTTTTTTATCAAAGACATGTAGAACAATAAATTTAGAGAAAAATTTATAAATGTAGTTTTATTTGAAAAAGTGAAGAATTTCATTTTTTTGCAAAAAAATTGGTAAATTTCGATTATTAACAAATTAAGTAAAAATGTCAGCCGCAATGAAATACCACCAAATGAAAGCTCTATTAGTGAGAAGAAAAGGAGGTCAAATTCATTTGGGTGGTAAGTTGTATGACCGAGCAATAAACGGTGAAAGTAGTGTAGTGCAGAATTGTAAAAAGTGGTCTGGTCATTAAGGGGGTTTAAGCTAGGGGAGCTGAGGTGGTTAAACTGATGATCTATCCTCTGGATAGATCATCAGCATCTGATCGGCGGGAGGCCGACACCTGGGACCCCTGCCGATCAGCTGTTTGAGGCAGCGGTGGTGGCAGTAGCGCTGCGGCCTTCTCACTGTTTACCGCAGGCCCAGTGACGTCACGACTAGTATCACTGGTCTGGTCGCGGCTGAGCTCTGTTCACTTGAATGGACCTAAAAGGGTTTTTCGAGAATCTGAAAACTCTGTGGAAGGGCATGTTCATGTGGCGGAATTTGATGCTGTCAGAATCTACCACGTATTCCAGTTTCTTCCACAGTTGTTCTCTTTGGATGCCGTGGACCAGCTTGCGGTTTTTCTCCCTTGAGTGGGACTAAACTGTAAGCGGACACTCGCCAAGGCTTCAAACTGCGTTTGTCTACACAACGCACCAAGACAGGACATGTCCCATCTACTGGTACAACACAAGATGTGTCCTGCGCCCTGCTCTTTTCACATTGTTTACCCGTGACTGTAAAGCTACCTGTCCACGTAACGTGAGGTGAAGTCTGCGGACGGCACTATTGTAGTGAGATTATTTACAGGGAATGATGAGATACTTCAGGGAGGGTGCTCAGAGATCAGTCAGATGGTGTTTACATAGAAATCTGCTCCTCGAAGTGGCTATGACTAAAGGCAGGTTTACACAGGCCGAGGAGAAGCCGATTGCCGGGAAGGAAGTGCTCGGCTGCTTGTTCAGTGGGGTTACATGCAGCGATCACCTCCACGGTATGAGAACGAGGGATCGCTCGTCCTCATACAGCTGCATTGTTTCTGGGCAGCAGATCGCTGTTTAGACAGGATGATCTGCTGCCCAGAAACGATGACTGAGGTGCCCGCATGAACAACAGGATCGCCCGATTTACACGGGCAGATTGTTGGGATTGAGTGTTTGCAAGAACTTTAATTCCCAATAATCTGCCCGAATATCAGGCTGTGTAAATCCACTTTAAGGCTGGTTTCACACTAATGTTCAGAGATCCGTCAGGGAACAGCCTGCTGGAGTTCTCTGGATCCGGCATTGCCGGACGCTGCCTGAATGCCCACCGGCGCCATTAACTATGATAGGGACTGGCAGAGATCCGGCTGCAACCCGGCAAATATGCCGACTATCGGCGGCACTAAAATTGCTGCACACAGTGTTTTCAGTGCAGCCAAGTCTCGGCATACTTTGCAGTTTGCCACCGGATCTCCGCCAGTCCCCACTATAGTAAATGGAGTCGGCGGGCAGTCATGTACCTTCCGGCGGTGCCGAATCCACCGAACTCCAGGAGGCCATTTCCTGACGGATCTCTGATAGTTTGAAACTATCCTAAGGGCTCGTGCACACAAATGTGTGCCGGCCGTAACAGTATTGCAGCCCACAAACAGCTTGAGTGATAATTACCTTAATTATTATGCACTTTATCCTATGTATTGCTATTGCACATGATTTTGTAATTTTATCTTTATGCTGCCAGCCATTATTCCTGTGTTGTATTAAAGTACAATGACAGTCAAGGTCTTATCTATCTGTTCCTTCTTGTCATGTCTTTAGACTGCTGGCCATGCAAACTGCAGCGCTGCCTCAGTGGGAGGCAGACACCACTCGCCCCCTGCAGAAATTTTGCATTAGACACTGCGCCAAAATTCAGCTGGCATAAACCCTGTATGAACATCCCTTACGGCTAACATCACACAAATGTCTATGGTGGTTGGGTTTCCTGGACCGAACTCTGCCCGACCATGGGTCTACTGTACATTCACTCCATCTCAAAAAAAAAATACAGTGTATGTAAGAAAAATAAAATAAGTTGGTTCTCGAAAGTTGTGCTGCATTTTAGTTGTAATTGGCCTTTCATTATACATGTACTGTGATGTTGCATGTCTGGACCTGAGTCAGCTGAGCTAATAGTTATGGGAATTGACAAATTCTGACTCAGTTCTGTACTGTCTTAAAGGGATTGTAGTTTGTACCAAGTTTAGAAGTTAACCCTATCCACAGGATAGGGGATAACTAAATGATTGCTGTGGGTCCAACCGCTGGGACCAACACCAATCCCAAAAATGGTTGACGTAAAGGCTTATTAGTTGATGTGCTGAAGGATCTAATCATTTTCTTCTCTTCATAGCTGTGGTAGGAGCTGGCATTGGAGGAACCTCAGCAGCTTACTTCCTGCGCCAGAAGTTTGGGAAGGATGTCCAGATTGACATATATGAAAAGGGAGATGTAGGAGGCCGTCTGTCAACTATAGAGATGGAAGGGAACCATTATGAAGCTGGGGGGTCAGTTATACACCCTCTGAATCTGCACATGAAGACATTTGTGAAGGAGCTGGGTGAGTAGGCTCTAAAACGAGGACAAGCAGAGTTTCATCTACACCTGGTAGAAAAGATTATCCCTGATAAGGGTAAGGGTGGGGCGGCTGGGTTATGTATCGGCAGTCCTCGGAGTCCATGAACAGCAGCTTGAACCTTACGGGTCCAGCTCTGCAGGTAATTTGGACGTCTTCCTGTGTGCGTCTCGCTTATACGGTCAGTAACCATCCACTTTCCACCCATGCATGAATGCTTGATATACCTGGACACTCATACTGCATTTTGTCCAGGTGCACTTGGAAATTTGGATATCAGGTAATGGGTCTTGGCAGATTAGTTTTTGTGCAGGCTTACAACCCAAAAATACCATGTAATGCATCCTCAGAAGACCTATCTGGAGCGCAGAAATGTAACCTGTGAATGTTTTTTGCTCCTAGGTCTCAATGCTATCTCACTGAGGGGAAATCTGGTTGGAATTTATAATGGAGATGAGTTTGTTTTTCAAGAAAGTGAATGGTTTTTGATAAATGTGATCAAAATGATCTGGAACTATGGTCTCAATTTCCTGCGGCTGTACATGTGGGTGGAAGACGTTTTGGACAGGTTCATGAGGTAGGTGAATTGTATATGTACATCTGTACGTGATGTCATTGCTTGAAGGCACAGCAAGTTGCATTCTGACGGAACTGTGCGGTATAAACCTGGCCTGTTATGCCTCGTTTCCACTGAGCGGATCGGTTCGGGTCGGTATGGTTCGCTATTTTGGGTGTTTCCACTATGAAAGCGATCCATACAAGCGAACCATACCGCACCATTTAGGGTCCTGCTTCAGATGTAGGGCCATAGAAAAATGGAACGGTTCGGTTAGGGCGGAGCTACTTGCGTCACACAATACATTCTCCTGATCGGCCTGAATAACGTCAAACGTAAGCGCAACATAAACACCACGCCGCCATTACTACAGATAATAGGGGAAGGATGCCTGCAAACAGCAAGCTGTGGTCGTCTCATACAGAACCGCATGTATTTTAACTACCAAACACCAAAATGCAAGTAGTGAAAACACGAGCCGTTGGATGACCTCCATCATCTTTGTTTGTAGCATCGCGTTTGTTGTCGCACTAGTGTGACGTCAAGCTATGCATTTTTTTCTAAACCATGTATGGACCCGGCGGCCCGAGTTGCAGTGGAAACGCTCACCTAAATAGACCGGACCATTAAAAATCTTCCAAACTGTGCCGACCCGAACCGATCCTCTCACTGGAAATGAGGCATAATAGTCCTTTAGGTGGATAGAAATGTAAAATTCCACTTTGTGGCAAATCATATCTAATTTATTGGGGTTGTCCTAAACATTGGTGGCATCTTGCTAGGATGTGCCACCAATGACTGGTCAGAAATTGATGGTTATGATCACCTTCCAGTTGCTAGAACCAAGTGGTGGATGTGTTAAGAAAGCTCTGTGCAACTTGTCTCCTGACGTTTCTCGTTTTTTCCAAATGGGTGCATGGATGGTCTTTATAGTCGGTGGTCACTCTCAGTCTTGGTGAGCCTCTGTCTACTCCACCCCTAGCTTAAACGCATTGAGGATATTTACCCACTTGCACCTGCCCAGAGTTTGCCTGGTTCTGTCTCCTGCCCTTGTTCGGGTACACCAAATATATCAGAAAATAGTGTATGCCGGTAACAAGAAGTTGTACCCTATGCACTGGATAGAAGACAACTATAGATCGGTGGGGGGTCAAATTGCTGGAACTCCCACCTATCATGAAATGGGGGTCCTATGCCCTAATTTCTATTAAACAGTGGTAGAGCACGTGACTACATTTATTCTCTGTGGGCTGCCGTAGAGGGCTGAGCACTTATGTTGGGAGGTCCCACACACTTTGAACTGAGTGCCAGTGTACATACTCGACCATTACTTCATTGAAACAGGGATCATAAGGCCTATGTTGTCATGACTGGTGAGGTTCAGGCAGTCAGACCCTCACTGATCTTACAATTATTCCCTTTGCAGTTGATAACAGATAACTTCTTGTTAGGGTCCATGCACACGTCCTTAGTGTATTGTGGATCTGCAATACACCCGGCCGGCACCCCCATAGATCTACCTATTCTTGTCTGCAATTGCTTACAAGAATAGGACATGTTCTATTTTTTTCTGGAGCTGCGGACCAGAAGATCGGGGGGGGCGCTCCGGAAATGCGGATGCGGAGAGCACATAGTGTGCTCTCTGCATCCTTTCCGTCCCCATAGAGAACGAATGGGTCTGTGCGGAACGGATGCGGACCCATTATACGGACGTGTGAATTGAGCCTTACTGGAATACCAATTTAAATAGCCGTTCTCCTAAATATAAGAATTATGTTCCCTTGTGTTCTTGTGAGAATCTCGTTGAACATTTTGGGGAATTTCTAATTCCCTCTAGTTTAGCTGAAGGAAGCAGTTCTAGTACTGCATTACTGTATTTCTCTATAGTGGTATCCATTCTGTAATGTGATGGGGTTTCTCTTTGACCCCTCCATGCACCTTGATGTCACAGGTGAATGAGGAATGTATGGAGCGAGCTCAGGACCTGCCACAGCTGAAACCTGCTTCGGCGGCCGAAATGGAAGATAATTCTGATCCCTGATGTTCAACCCCTCAGATGCCGGGAGCAATAGCGACTGCAGCATCTAGATGTTTAGAGAGCACGCCCTATGTTCCCGATCACCCCTCCATGATGCAAACACAGGTTTCTGAGCAGATGTCATGGCAGTCCGGGCCTTGTAAAGATTGTAAGGCTTCTATTACACCCTGCCTCGGGGCCAGAAAATTCACCAAGGGGAACCAACACATTGACAACGTCAGAGATCAGCTCATCTGTTCGTGTTGATTTCTTATTCTCCTCTTTTCTTATTTGACGTGGTGCACGGAAACCATTTCCACATTTCCAGTTTCCACATTTCCTGTGATAAAGCTACGATTAAGAAACCTTTTAGTTTTTGAAATGTGTAAGCTGTTCTATGGGTTATGCGCCTATGTTTTAATGATGTTTCAGTAAATTGTGGCTCTTAATAGCTACTCAGTGAGTGCTGGAGAAAAATGTCTATTTTTTTTAAAGAGGACCTTTCACCAGTTTTTACTTTTATAAAAGTGATACCTCACACTGTAGCCCATGTTCCCTAGATGTTATATCGCTAAGTTTTTTTTCATGATATGCTCCTCCGTTGCGCCACTGTGCCCCTCGTATTGTTTGGGCGCCCTGTATGCTAATTAATAGCATCAGAACAGGGAGGAGGAGACATCAGTTTTTCTCAGTGGGCGTCTCTTCTATCTGGCTGTGACGCTGTCCAATCACGGCAGAGCGCCATTGAGAATGAACAGCTCGCCTTCTCCCTGTCTGTGACGCACTACACTGTGATTGGACAGCGCCACAGCCGGATAGAAGAGACGCCCACTGAGAAAAGCTGATGTCTCCTCCTCCCTGTTCCGATGCTATTAATTAGCATACAGGGTGCCCAAACAGAACGAGGGGCACAGCGGCGCAACGGAGGATCATTTCATGAAATAAAATTAGCGATAAGACATCTAGGGAACATGGGCTACAGTGTGAGGTATTGCTTTTATAAAGTAAAAAATGGTGAAAGGTCCTCTTTAAATTCCCCATAGACTGCAGTACAATAGTGTTGCAGTGTATGGCTACGAACAATGAAGCAATTGCATTTTCAGCTCCTCTAAGGGGACTAAAAAAATGTGGAAACATGTTTAAAAATAAAAATTAAAAAATTGTAAAAATCCCACAAATATAAAAAAATATAATCGCGCCCCCCCCCCCCCCCATTCATCCACATGGTATCAATACCTCCGAATTTCTTTTATAAAAAACGATCAAGAAGTTGCCTGTTCCCCAAAATGATACCAATAAAAATTGCAACTCATCCTGCAAAAAAAACGAGCCCTCAAAACATCAGTTGATGAAAAATATGGGTTATGGGTGTCGGAATGTGGCAAAGCACAGCAATTTTAAAATTTTATTTTAAATGGTGTGGACTGGTGCGGCATGAGCTGTACAATTGCAGCAAAACTGCAGAACCATTCATGTTAATGTGTCCGCAATAAAAACAGGAAGTTACTCTATGTGCATCCCGTTTCCTTATGTCTGTATGGAATAGAACATGTTGGACTGTTCTATTATTGGCCAGCTGTTCTATTCCGCAAAATACCAAATGCACGCGGACGTCATCCGTATTTTTTTGTGGATTCGTTTTTTGCGGACCGCAAAATACATACGGTCATGTACTTGAGCCCTAAAGCTGTGCGTTTTTGCTGCAGTTTTATAGTGATTGCATGGTGCGGCTGCAGTGCTCTCTGCCTTCATAAACTGCCACAGGTGTTTCTCCCATGGCTTCATGAAGATGACCTCGTTTTTGTTAATATTGCTAATATTTTTACAAACGTGGACGGCTGGAACAAACAGAGCAAATTTGCTTATTGTGTAAACTGGCCTTGCATAGCCCAGCTCGTCCTTGTCCCAGTTGGCTTTCTGCGTGGGATGCAGAGGGAATATTACTTTTCACGTTGAGCCTGAAGCTTCACATTACTTACATCTGGGGGTTGGGAGTTCTTTCCTACACTCCTTTGCCCAGATTGAAGATGTCATTCGTCTTGGAGATAAGCAGATCACTCATCTATTTTTATTTTTGGCAGGATTTACCGGTTCCAGACTTTTGACTATTCGTTCTCCAGCACAGAGTCTTTGCTTCATGCTATGGGTGGAGATGATTTCCTCACAAAGCTAAATGTGACCATCGATGAAGCTCTGCAGAAATCTGGTTTCTCTCAGAAGTTCATTGATGACATCGTGGTTCCAGCTATGAGAGTCAACTACGGACAAGCAGCTGACATCAACGGCTTTGTTGGTAAAAGTTTGAACACGAGGCATAAGTTGTATGGCTGATAGCAGTACGCAACCCCCTTCTTGCCAAGTACCACCCCACTCCAAGACTTTTTTATTATCAGATGTCATGAAATGTCTGAGTTATGAAAAAGTCAGGGAAAGCAGCATTTGTAATAAAATAACATACACTCCCATATTTCACCCCATATTTGTAATTTTGGATGCACAAGAGTCATAGGTAACAACAAGGGGTGTGGTTAGTGTCTGTCCTGCCGATGAGGTATAGTCGGAACCAAAGCCGAGTTCGGTTTCAAGTTTTAAAGTGGTTTTCGGCGTTAAAAATCCACTACCGAAGTTATTCAATTAAGTCACGCGTGACTTCGCAAATAGCTTACTTTGGCTCATCAGAGCCCATACATTCTAAAACTACAGAGACGGATCTCCGTACAGTATTTTTCCGAAGTTTTGAACGAAGCGACTTCGGATGAAGCATCTAAAGCTCCCTTCGCTCAACTCTAGTTACGAACTTCTCCTCTGACAGGATCGCACAGGATTATGCTGATTTATAATGCTGTGTAACCCTAAGAGTCCTGCAATCGATTGTATTACACTGACAGCATTATGTCAGAGCAGTTCAATAGTTTTCAGGACCCTCGGGGACACATGCCATTATAAATCCGTATAATCCTGTGCCATCATGTCAGAGGAGCAGAGGTTGGGCCATCTCATAGATTGGGGACATATCGCTAGGATATGTCCCCAATGTCTGATAGGTGCTGGTCCAACCTTCTAGCTCATAACATTTAGAGAGAGCTGTATTTTTGCTATTTTTGTTGTATTTTATCTGTACATCTTATCTTCTAGGGGCAGTGTCTCTAGCTGGCACAGATTCCGGCCTTTGGGCGGTGGAAGGGGGTAACAAGCTAGTCTGCACTGGGCTTCTTTACGCTTCAAAGGCCCAGCTTGTTCAGGGCACTGTTACCTCTGTGCAAGAGAAGGTTCGTCCTACAAAGTCAGGTAAGTGTCTGTATTAATTGCCTAGTCAGGTAAATTAGTGTTCTGTATAGCCCTCCCTAATTATCAGTCATAAGGTCCATTAGGTTTGCAGTGAATCTCCACCTGATAAAATATTCACAATAGTCATTTTTTTAGTTCCTGATTAATTGTCAATATATCTATATAGTTTTTGGAGCTTATTTTTTCTTCTTATCCAGGGTAATTCAGTGAAGTAATATTAAATGGAAATGGGTTGGATAGAGCAAAAAAATAGCATACAGTGAGTACTTGCCTTACCAATCCACAGTTTTTCTGTGACCGGTGTTCCGTTAGATCTCCCTACATCGTGAGATTTCCCTACCCTCGTCAGTTCCAGCTGCGCAGGTGCACAACAACAGGGTAGGTAAATCTCACAGCAGAGTTAGGGCTCATGCACACGGCCGTATGGCTTTTTCAGTGTTTTGCGGTCCGTTTTTTACGGATTCGTTGTTCCGTTTTTTGTTTCTGTTGTGTTTCCGTTTCCTTTCCGTTTTTCTGTTCCGTTTTTCCGTTTGGCATGTACAGTATACAGTAATTACATAGAAAAAATTGGGCTGGGCACAACATTTTCAATAGATGGTTCAGCGAAAACGGAACGGATACAGAAGACATACGGATGCATTTCCGTATATGATCCTTTTTTCTGCGGACCCATTGTCTTGAATGGAGCCAAGCACTGTGATTTGCGGACAAGAATAGGACATGTTCTATCTTTTCACGGTACTGAGACACTTCTGTTTTTTTTTTGCGCTGAACCATTGAAATGAATAGTTCAGTATATGTACCGCATACTGAACGCAAAAAACGACCAGTATACTGAATGCAAAATACTGTCGTGTGCATGAGCCCTTATCAGGACACTGGCCGACACTGCGCATGCACTGGGAGCCTCACCAGCGGTTAGGGTAGGGAAAAATGACATGTCAGTGCTTTTTCCACAGACAGCTAGTAGAGCATCTCAGCTATGCACACAAAAAAGGATTCTATATTGTTAATAATAAAGACCAATATAAAAAAAAAAAATTTTTGCTCAAAAGTACAAAATTGCCCCCCCCAAGGTGTTCATAGCCTTTAAAAGGTTATCTTGGGTATAGCTGGGTACAGCATTTGGCAATACCCAGCGGTCACCTAGAGAATGAACACAACCTATTTCTCCATTCATACAGGGCATGGCGCCCATGTTCCACCCATTGGATGCTTATCCTCTATCCTGTGGATAAAATCCTCTAAAAGGCTAGGCATTCATTTCAAGGTGTATTTTGGTGTGCACAGGACAGAAGGTTTGGTTAGGCTTCCATCTGTAGCTCCATCCCATACGCATGAGTCATGAAAAATTCGTAGTTTCCCATGTTAGTCTTTCCAAATCAATCTTTTGTTAATTATTTTCTCTGCCGTTTTTTCAGGAGATACAGTGAGACTGTACGAAGTGAATTCTGAGACTGGCAGCGGGTCCGCACTACACTTGTATGATATAGTAGTCATTGCGACTCCACTCAATAAGGAACTTGGCGATATTAAATTCCTCGGTTTTGACCCACCAATAGGGCATCTCGCTAAGCCTTTCAAGCAGTGTGTGGCCACCTTTGTCCATGGACGGATCAACACGTCTTTCTTTGGTTGCCCAAAGCCATGCCACTTCCCCGTCTCAGATATACTAACCACTAATAAACCCAATTTTTTCATCTATAGCATTAGCTCAGTGTCTCCAGTAAAACCAGTGACTAAATCTGAAATTTCCAAAGCCTCTGATATCAAAGTGTATAAGATCTTCTCTCCGGAGCCCCTCACAGATGAACAGCTGCGTTTCTTGTTTGAGTCGTATCACGCAGTCATAGTAAAGAAATGGTTGGCGTACCCCAAGTACACCCCGCCGGAGAAGCTACCCCCTATCATACTGCACCGTGGCATTTATTACGTGAACAGCATAGAGAAGGCAGCCAGTGCCATGGAGATGAGTGCCCTCTCTGCAAAGAATATTGCCCTTTTGTCTTACCATCGATGGTATGGAAAAGATGGACAGATCGACCAGGAAGATTTATCAGAACGTCTCAAGTCTGAGTTATAGTTTTTTTTTCTGCACTACTTAATTCTCACCTTGAAGCCTGCCACGAATGATGCTGGAAGGGCCACCTCCACACTACTTTTTTTCTTTTCTTTTTTTTCCTCCATAAACAAGTGACATGACATGATCCTTTTTTTTTTTTTACTGTTTTATTAACGGAAATAAAAGTACAACCGCATTATACACATTTGTATACATGAAAGTTTCAGACTTGTATGATCCAATTCTCCTAATACAGAAAACAATATAAACAGCAGAAAAGTAACTGTCATATTCTTATCTCTGACCCGCTCTTGCAATTCTATCCGCCCCATGTTACATCATTAAAAATATAGCAATTTTTTATGTGCACATAATTCCCAATGCACCTACTGAGCCACGTCTCCTCGAGCCGCTGTTATTGCTTGTCGCAGTCTCGAGGTTGAATACACGGCTTGTGCTGCCCCAAACTTTGTCAAATTTCTGTGTTTTATTACGGTGTTTATATACCAGTACAATGTAGGGTAGAATCTGATCAGGTTCGGTGTATTGGGGTTATGCCATCTGAGTGCTTTACATTTACGTGCCATAAATAGGGATTCCCTTAGGAATGTCGTCGTATAATGGTCCCAGTTATCATCGTTTATTATTCCTAACAGGCAGACCTCAGGAATACACGGCACCCGAACCGGTAGTAATGAGGAAAGAAGATCAGTCACCTCCTTCCAGAATATAGCTATCCAGTTGCAATTCCAGATCATGTGCCAGAAGTCCGCCTCTTGTTCCCCACACCTCGGACATGCAGTAGATGACGCTAACTGGTGTTAGATATGACTGATGAATGATGTAGAGTTGGATTCTTTTATTGTTTATTGCTGGTGATACTTGTAGATGTGACTCCAATAAATCCGATATTAATTCATCTGTGAGTGTGGGTATCATCCTTTTCCATTAGTCTATTACCGGGAGGGACTCTGCGCTAATCTTTTCTCGTACTAGGTGTGAGTAAATTGCCGAAACTAATCCTCTGGGACCCTGGGTTCTGACTACTCCTATGTAGTATTTAGACACTCTGATGCTGCCATGTGGAAATTTGTTTTGTACAACAGCCCTGAGTTGTAGGTATGAGAAGAAGTGGGTGTGCGGTATATCATACTTTTGTGTCAAAGCCTCAAATGTCATAATAATTCCTTGATCATATATATCCCCTAGGGTTTTGGCTCCTACCAATTTCCATTTATCCGCTCCCAATTACTACCTGTATATTTGGTATAGACTGATTTTCCCCATAGAGCTATGTCTGAGACCACCTCTGTAAATTTAGCTAATAGTTTAGCTTCTTTCCAGATCGTTTGGGCTAATTTGTGTAGTGGTAGCATTGGCCTTTGGAATTTTGGCGGCCCTTCCAAAACCGACCATAAAATATTACATTCAAAGATAGGGTTTTTAGGAAGTCCTCTGAGGTAGATAAATCCTCTGTTGTGAACCATGTGTTAATGAGCCTTAATTGGCCAGCTAAATAATATATAAAATAATCCGTTAGGGCCATGCCTCCCTCTAGTTTAGGACGTCTTAGCGTATCTAGGCTAACTTTGGCTCTGGATCTGCCCCATATAAACACCCTGGTCATGGGATTTAATCCTTTGAACAGAGATTTGGGTATATGCGTCTGTGTTGAGCGGTATACAGCACTTTTGAGAGTAAAATCATTTTGGCTAAATAAATCCGCCCCGCCATAGAGATAGGCAATAGTTTCTAGTTGTTAAATTTATTCTGGATATGTTCAATTAGCGGACACATGTTAAGTGATAGAGCTTGGGAATATCGCTTGGTAATTTTGACCCCTAGATATTTAAAATTATCTACCACTTTCAACTGGGAGACATGTGAGGGTCCATTCCATTCCGCCCCGCCTAGTGGCATGTACACCGATTTTTTTTTTTTATTTTTTATTTTTTTTCCCCCAATTCTCAGGCCCGAGTATTCTCCAAATTCGTCTATCAGGTTCACCGCACCACTGAGAGACGAGTCAGGTGATGACAGATATAAAATCATGTCATCAGCATATAATCCTATTCGAACCTTCTTCTTCCCCATGGTTACTCCAGATATGTTATTGCTATTTCTCACCTTAATGGCCAAGGTTTCAATTGCCAGAGCAAATAAAAGTGATAAGGGGCATCCCTGCCTCGTCCCTCTATGAAGGGGGAAACTGTCTGATAATTCTCCATTGACCAGAAGCCTACTTATCTGGTTACTATACAGAATACTGATCCATTTAAGGTACTGAGGCCCAAACCCAAAGCCTCGGAGAGCCAGTTAGGTATAAACATTCTATGGAATCTAATGCTTTGGCTGTGTCTAGTGATGCTAGCCAATTTGCATCCATAGAATATCCTAGCTGTGTAACCACCTGTACCCTTCTTATGTTCTCTGTGGTGGAGTTCCCTGGCATGAATCCGGTTTGGTCCTCATGGATTAATGATAGTATTACTCAGTTGAGGCGAGAGGCTAATATTCTAGTTAGGATTTTATAGTCCACATTTAGTAGTGCTATGGGTCTATACAATCCGCAGTCAAGAGGATCGTTGTCAGGTTTGAGTAGGAGTACTATGGTGGCTTTCCTAAATGACTCCGGTAAGCGTCCTGTTTCAAGGGCCGAGTGGAAGGTGACCAATAGTTGGGGGGCTAGTACCTCTGCATATCTAGAGTATACTTCGTTGGGAAGCCCATCTGGGCCTGGTGATTTCCCATTTTTTAGATCTGCTATTTCTTGTAGTACCTCCTCCAAGCAAATAGGTTGATCCAAAATTGCTTTGTGCTGTGGTGAGTTTGGGGAAAGAAATGTCTTCTACATAGGTGGCTATCTCTGTTTCGGATACTGTTATATTGGATCTAAATAAATCGTGATAAAAGTGTGTGAAAGCGCTGAGAATTGTTTCTTGAGTACTAAGTACCTGTCCCATGACTCATGTGATCTCTGATCGCTAGGATGGCCGTAGAGGGTGAGTCATGTCGGATCTGTTGGGCCAGTAGCTTAGCTGATTGGTTTCCCAGTTCAAAGGCAATTTGTTTCATAAAGAACAACTTCCTGTCAGCTTTAAGAATAGCTAAATATTGTCTTCCCTCTTGGAGCCACTCAATTCTGTTGGCATCAGTTGGGTGACTTAATATATTGCTACTCTAGCATGGTGCACAGAGACTCCATTTCCAGTTCCAATTTTTTATTTTATTTTTTTGTCTTTTTTAATATAGGACAGGCATCTCAAACTGCGGCCCTCCAGCTGTTACCTGTAGGCTGATACCTGTAGGCTGTCCGGGCATTGTGGGAGTTGTAGTTTTGCAACAGCTGGAGGGCCGCAGTTTGAGATCCCTGATATAGGATATGATGGAGTGTAGCGCCCCACATAGAAAAACTTTTAATGTATCCCACACCAGCCCAATATTAGACTCGTTTTCATGCGTTTTAATGAATTCTTGTAATTGATATGCTATCCCATCTGTTGCGCCCATGAGGTTCAACCAGAATAGGTGAATGTTCATTCTATACATTATTGAGGGGACATTTCGTATCAATATGCATACTGGTGAATGATCGAAAATTCCCTGGGGCAGGTATGTAATAGATCTCAAATTTAATAATGTTGAGTCATTGCCTAGTATATAGTCTATCCTGGTTAGGGAATTGTGGCTGCTACTGTGACATGAGTATACTCTAGACCTCGAATATCTATACCTCCATAGATCGTGCCATCTAAATTCTGTTAAGAATCTACTGTGCTGTGAAGGGTTCCCTATACTAAGAGGGCCTGCTACATCGTTGTGGCGATCAATGAGTGGTCTAACATCATGTTTAAGTCTCCCATGCAGATTACTTTGGCGTGTGGATATGCTGCAGCGAATGTGGCCGCTAGATGTAAAGTCTGCATGGAGCCAGGGGGAGGGTTATAAACGCTTAGTAAAACATAATGTACATTGTCAATAAAAGCGTGTACAAAGATATTTTTGCCTTCCGTATCAATAGCTAGCTCCTTTGCCTCCCATCCTAGCTATTGATGTATTAATAACGACGCCCCCTTGTGGAAGAGGAATGGTAAGAGCGTGCGTACCACTGCACCCAAGGCTTCTTCAGAACCAGAGATGTATTAGGAGTGAGTCTCTTGAAGACGCAATATATGTGGGCTGGAATTCCTGATATAAGAATGCACCATTGACCATTTTTGTGGAGTGCCTAATCCCCCTTACATTCCATGAGAGGATTTTCAACTCAGCCATGGAGTCCTAAACTTAGGTATGTCATCAGGAGCTAGACTTATCGCAATGGCTACGGGTGAACTGAGTTTGTGTGTTTGATTTAGCTATAAACATACTAACAGTAGAAACTCAATATATAAACTATAAACCTTAATATTCTAGTATTTGTAAGATAGATGTTATGTCTGATGTCACTTCTCTACCATCAGACTCTAGGCCAGTAAACCGGATGCCTCTGTCTTTGATGTCATTCTGACAGAGGCATGCCGACTACAGCAAGTGCTATGATATTTCTATTTAAGCACATAAGTATGGTAAATGTGGCCCTGAATAATTAAGTGACGCTTGCATAGCCCGAGAGTCATACACAAGAATGTGTTACGTATATCAACTTATCTAGCCAGTCCGTTGGCGCCATCTGGTGTTCTGAGTGCTGGTGTTTACAGGGGTTTCATCATCTTGGTGACCTTCTTCGTAGGGCTAGCCCCTCATTGACTTCACTAGGAGAGGTATAGAAGACTGCCCGATCCCCATCCACTATTCTTAGTTTCGCTGGATAACCCATGGAATGGGGTATGTTGGCTTCTCTCAGCCGCTTCTTGACATCCATGAAGGTGGCGCATTGTTTCTGTAGCTCCATGGAAAAGTGCGGAAATATGGAGACTCTGGTGTTGTCATATTTGATCTCTTGTCATCTTCTGGCTAGTGACAATAATTTTATCTCTAGCTTTGCAATTGAGAAATCTTGCAAGCATGGGTCGAGGTGGAGCTCCAGGCGGCGGTGGTCTAGCTGGTACTCTATGTGCTCTTTCTACCGCAAAGGCCGCACTGTCTGATGTTCATGCAGATTATTGCTAATGAGCGTTTGTACAGATGCTCATTAGCAATGATCACCTGTGCAAAAAGTGCCCTTGATTACCCAATAATCAACCGAAACGCTGCATCATCAGGTAGTAGTTCATTGGTGCGGTCACCTAAATCGGGCATGCTCAACCTGCGGCCCTCTACCTGTTGGAAAACTACAACTCCCTCGATGCCCTTCTGTAGAATGATAGCTGTAGCTTTGCAACAGCTGGAGGGCCGCAGGATGAGCATGCCTGACCTAAATCATTTGCTGGCAGCAGAAGATTGTGATGTCTAAACAGCAACTCCATTGCCAGTAAGCAATTATTCTGTATGGTGATGAGTGATGGCATTAGTGATCTCTCCTCCCCATACTGTGGTGGAGATCGCTGCATGTAAATGCTGTCGTTTCCTCCGAACACACGATTGTCACGAAGGAACGCTACCTGTACGACAATCGCTTGTTACATCAGGCCATGTAAATGGGCCTTTAGAAACCAAGCCATAGTGCTGGATCTGATGTATGACTGGATCCCATTGATTGACACTAGGGTCTGTCGGGTTCTATCTCAGCATCCATCATTTTGGTGGGAAAAAGGTATAAGACTGATTGAACACTATGAAGCTATTGCACATGACTGCTAGTAAAAACCTGATTGCGGTCTGCCAGAAGTGGTGCCACTCTTTTTCCTAGGCTGTATCTACTTCTGCAGCTTAGCTCTATTTGCTTGAATGGGGCTAATATGCAATACGACACGCAAGTCCTGGAGTGATAACTAGTGTTGAGCAAACTTGTGTTTTCACCTTCAGCGTACAAGGTTTGGGTTATCTAAGAATTCCATTATGGATTCCGCTACCATAACTTATAGTCCGTGGTAGTGGAATCCATAACGGGATTCTTAGATAACCCGAACCTTGTACGCCGGACTTGAAACGCAAGTTCGCTCAACACTAGTGGTAACACTACGTTCACATCACTATTTGGGTTTATGTTGAAAGTCCCAATACTTATCAGTGCAAGAATATTGCAGCATGCTGAGCTATTTTTGCTGTCGGGGTGACAGAAATTTCTGCGCGTCCCGTTGGATAAGTCAGAGTTTGCCGGGTATAGTTTGGATCTGTTGTCCTAAAATGGACAGATGTGACCAGAGCCTAATGGGGGCCATTCGACATTAGTTAGTTGCGGAGCAGTTGAACAAACAGTCATCTGGTGAACGTTCATTTCTGAGATATGGCCACACACATCTAAGGCTACTTTCATACTTGCGGCAGTGTGATCCGGCGGGCAGTTCCGTCGTCGGAACTGGCCGCCGATCTGCCGCTGACTGAAAGCATTTGTGAGACGGGTCCGGATGCATTGCACAGTTCTTCATACATGTTCAATGTCCCTGGATAAAGGATCTTTCTGGGAATATTCTTTCAAAGAAATATCTTTTGTCCGAGAAAATTCTCTTTGAATAAATGATCTTTCGTCCAACTATCAGATGAAAAGTTCAAATGTGTCCGACTTCTTTTTAGAGGGATAATTGGTCTGGTATTAGTCGACCAAAACAGTGTTAAATTTGACCGGACGAATGATCGTTTTGGTTGAAATTGTCTGTTTTGATCAACTTTAGTTTAACATGTATGGGCACCCTAATACCACTACTAGGTCATTAGCTTTTCTACAATGGCAGATTTGCATTTACAAATTATTTACTGGAACTTGTTTTCATTTTAGGGGAAAATACAGTAAAATTCTGCTGTTTAAACCAATGCCATTAAACAACTAGGAACTAATTTGTGAAATACAGTTTTTGTTTTAGAATGCCAGGATCCATCAACAGCCTGTCATGTATTCAGACTAATAAATGTTGTACTCTAAGATTTTGTGTGACTGATTATAGTTGTTTTTACGACATAAATGTAATCTCTGCGCATTAATGGAGAACTTGAATGACTCTTTACATCAATACAATCTCTGTTCCTATGTCCTATCCGCGCTCATGAACATCATAGAGATGTATCTTTTGCTTCGTCGGGCGTAAGGAGGACCTCTCACCACTCCTGACAGGCCTGTGTTAATAGCTTCATGCATCCCCCATGTAATAACAATTCTGGAGCATCTATTCTTATTGCTCTATGTTGTGCCGTTCCTTTATTATTTCTACTAGATGTTAACCAGTTGGGGTTGTCCCTGCACAGTCTGACAATGGCATTACTGACTGGGTAGAGTTAGACTAGGGGCGTAGCTATAGGGGGTGCAGAGGTAGCAGTCGCTATCGGGCGTAGGAGCCTAAAGTGGCCCAAAGACCCTTGTGCCACATAACAACACACCGGTATTATAGTGCGTGCTGGTCAAGTTACACTTCTGTCTGGAGGGAAGAGGTTAGGTCAAGAATTTGGCATGGGGAGGGGGGCCGTTTCAGTTTTTGCCGCATGCAGCACAAAGGCTCTGTGCTTCCCTGCCCCCTGGCCACAAAGCACTGAGGAAAGGGGGGCCCAAGCTGAACTCTTGCACCAGGGCCGTTGATCTTTTAGCAACACCACAGAGTTAGATTGTGCAGGACCCCCCCCCCCCCCCCCAGTTGGTCACCACCCCTCTGTACCCTTACTGCAGACTGCTGGTAATTCAGTTATAACTTCTAGTAGGTAAACAGGCATGTCAGGAGAAGCTACGGGTCCTTTTTCAAGGCTTCAGCTGACACCACAGACAACCCCTTTTCTAGGGGTTTTCTGGGATGACTGATATTTGACAAGAACTACAAGTAGCAGTACACTGCTTTATGCACAAAGATACATTGAAAATATGAATAACTGTGTTACTGCTATACTTACTACATGAAAAGTAGAAGCTCCTAGGAGAATAGGTCGGGCCCATTTACCAGCGACAAGGTGGCTTCTATCAAATGGGACCAACACTAAGGCCCTTTTCACATGGGCAAGAATTCCGTGCGGGTGCAATGCGTGAGGGGAACGCATTGCACCCGCACTGAATCCGGACCCATTCACTCCAATTGGGGCTGTGCACATGAGCGGTGATTTTTACACATCACTTGTTCATTGCGTGAAAATCGCAGCATGTTCTATATTGTGCGTTTTTCACGCAACGCAGGCCCCATAGAAGTGAATAGGGCTGCGTGAAGTGCAAGTGCGGATGCAGTGCGATTTTCACGCAAGGTTGCTAGGAGATGATCAGAATGGGGACCCGATCATATTTTTTTTTTTATAACATGGTTATAAGGGAAAATAATAGCATTCTTAATCCAGAATGCTAAGTAAATTAGGGATGGAGGGGTTAAAAATAAAATAAAAATGTAACTCACCTCATCCACTTGTTCACACAGCCCGGCTTGTTTTCTTTCTTCTTCTTTGAGGACCGGGGAGGAAAAGGACCTTTGGTGACCTCACTGCGCTCATCACATGGTCCATTACCATGGTGAGTAAGAGTCTTACTATTCTTGTGTGTAATGCGGACAATAACAGAACATGTTTAATTTTTTTCTGCGGAAGGGACAAGTGGACATACAGACACAGAATGCACATGGAGTGATTTTCAGTTTTTTATATAAGAAGGAAGTTAAAGTGCATGCTACCATGGCTGCAAAGCAAAAACAAATAAGTACTACAAGTAGCAGCACACTGCTTTATGCACAGACACATGTTTATAACTCCTCCCACCAGCTAGTTACATAGACACGCCCCTATCACTGACACACTCATGAATAGCCCCCTAAAGCGTTTAACTTGGGGGGCACAGGCACCTCGGTTATATATGTAGGCTAGGTATATATTTAGGTACGTTTGTATATGTGTATATATATATATATATATATATATATATATATATATATATATATATATACACAGTTGCAAGAAAAAGTATGTGAACATTTAAAAACAATAGACAATCACAGATCTGTTGTCCTAAAATGGACAGATGTGACCAGAGCCTAATGGGGGCCATTCAATCACAGTCTGCTTAAACTAATAACAGACAAATAATTAAATGTTACCATGTTTTTATTGAACATACCATGTAAATATTCACAGTGCAGGTGGAAAAAGTATGTAAACCCCTAGACTAATGACATCTCCAAGGGCTAATTGGAGTGAGGTGTCAGTCAACTGGAGTCCAATCAATGAGATGAGATTGGAGGTGTTGGGTACAGCTGCCCTGCCCTATAAAAAACACACACCAGTTCTGGGTTTGCTTTTCACAAGCAGCATTGCCTGATGTGAATGATGCCTCGCACAAAAGAGCTCTCAGAAGACCTACGATTAAGAATTGGCGACTTGCATAAAGCTGGAAGGGTTATAAAAGTATCTCCAAAAGCCTTGCTGTTCATCAGTCCACGGTAAGACAAATTGTCTATAAATGGAGAAAGATCAGCACTGCTGCTACTCTACCTAGGAGTGGCCGTCCTGTAAAGATGACTGCAAGAGCACAACGCAGACTGCTCAATGAGGTAAAGAAGAATCCTAGAGTGTCAGCTAAAGACTTACAAAAGTCTCTGGCATATGCTAATATCCCTGTTAGTGAATCTACAATACGTAAAACACTAAACAAGAATGGATTTCATGGGAGGATACCACATAGGAAGCCCCTGCTGTCCAAAAAAAACATTTCTGCACGTTTACAGTTTGCACAAGAGCACCCGGATGTTCCACAGCAGTACTGGCAAAATATTATGTGGACAGATGAAACCAAAGTTGAGTTGTTTGGAAGAAACACACAACACTATGTATGGAGAATAAGAGGCACAGCACACCAACATCAAAACCTCATCCCAAAGGTGAAGTATGGTGGTGGGGGCATCATGGTTTGGGGCTGCTTTACTGCGTCAGGGCCTGGACGGATTGCTATCATCAAAGGAAAAATTAATTCCCAAGTTTATCAAGACATTTTGCAGGATAACTTAAGGCCATCTGTCCACCAGCTGAAGCTCAACAGAAGAAAGATGTTGCAACAGGACAACGACCCAAAGCATAGAAGTAAATCAACAACAGAATGGCTTAAACAGAAGAAAATACGCCTTCTGGAGTGGCCCAGTCAGAGTCCTGACCTCAACCCGATTGAGATGCTGTGGCATGACCTCAAGAAAGCGATTCACACCAGACATCCCAAGAATATTGCTGAACTGAAACAGTTCTGTAAAGAGGAATGGTCAAGAATTACTCCTGACCGTTGTGCACGTCTGATCTGCCACTACAGGAAACGTTTGGTTGAAGTTATTGCTGCCAAAGGAGGTTCAACCAGTTATTAAATCCAGGGGTTCACATACTTTTTCCACCTGCACTGTGAATGTTTACATGGTGTGTTCAATAAAAACATGGTAACATTTAATTGTTTGTGTGTTATTAGTTTAAGCAGACTGTGATTGTCTATTGTTGTGACTTAGATGACGATCAGATCACATTTTATGACCAATTTGTGCAGAAATCCATATCATTCCAAAGGGTTCACATACTTTTTCTTGCAACTGTATATATACAGGGGCGTAACTAGAATGTTATGGGCCCCAGTGCAAACTTTGGATCGGGGCCCCCTCCCCCCATTTTTACAAAGAAGCTGCAGATTTTCTTACTAATGGCTCTTTCCTGTGCGGCTAGTCCGCTGCGTGAATGAGGGCCAAGCCCCGTAGCAGAGACGCGGAGCAGTAACATGATTGATAATGCTCTTTGCCTCTCTGTGACCTTTTTACTACAAAATCACAGTGAGATAAAGTTGTCACCGTGATTTTGTAGCAAAACGATCACAGAGAGGCAAAGGAGCATTATCAATCATGGTACTGCTCTGTGTCTCTGCTGTCCGGAGCGGGGCTTGGCTGTCTTTTACACAGCAGATTAGGCACACGGGATCCGCTCGTGTTAAAGAGCCCTAAGCCCAATGCATGGCTACACTCACCCAGTCCTAATAAAATCTGGCCCTACCTCATCCAGGGTGTCGCTGGCGTCGGTGTGATGTCCGCTGGATCCAGAACAAGGTCCCTTTGGTGATAGAGAAAAAAAGAATAATCACATAAGGAAGGGATGGTGACTGCCCCTGTGAAACTACCAGCAGGGGGGCGCTGTGCTGGCCTGGTAGACTGAACTATGCCAATGTATAGCAGGGTAATTTAGGACATTTCCCCTAAGTGCAACCACATAGTACTAATGCCCACCTTAAGGCCTTTAACAGTAATTAAGCCCACCTTGTGGTCCCTTCACAAAAGTTATGTCCTTCTTGTGGCCCCTCACAGCAGTTATGCCCACCTTTGTTCCTGTCACAGTAGTTACGCCCAGATATGTACCCCTCACAGTAGTTATGCCAAATATGTGCCCCCTAACAGTGGTTATGCCAGATTATGTGCCCCTCACATTAAATATGCCCACATATGTGCCCCTCACGGTGGTTATGCCAAATTATGTGCCCCCTCACAGTAGTTATGCCTTCATATGTGCCCTCTCATAGTTATGCCTTTATATGTGCCCCCCTCACAGTAGTTATGCCAGATATGTACCCCCCTACAGTGGTTATGCCAGATTATGTGCCCCTCACATTAGATATGCCCACATATGTGCCCCTCACAGTGGTTATGCCAGATTATGTGCCCCCCTCACAGTATTTGATATATGTGACCCCTCATAGTTATGCCTTTACATGTGCCCCCCTCACAGTAGTTATGGCAGATTAGGTGCCCCCTCAGTAGAGATGCCCACTTTTGTGCCCCCTCACTCTAGTTGTGCCCATTAACCCCCCTCCTTCCCCTTTGCCCCCAGTCTGCAGTGTTAGGGGAAAAAAATAACACATACTTACCCTCTTCCCTGATGTTGCGCTGCCACACTCACATCGCGCTGCTGGCTGTGCTGAAGGCAGTTTCCCAGGCCTTCAGAGCTCCTCCCACAGCCAGCAGCGCGATGTGCGGCCAGCAGAGGGAGCGCTGGAGCTCCTGCTTCACTGATGATCTGGAGACAGGGCCGAGTGTATGTGAGTGAGTGCGCGCATCCCCCCTCTTCCTCCTCCCCCCCTCTGCGCAAACCTCCCCCACCTTGCCTCATATTAAACATGTAATGGAGCGCCCAGACAGGGCCCGGCCTTGTCACTGTACTTCAGGCCGGGCCCAGTCACAACGCTTCATTGCATGTTAGTACAGCGGGCCCCCTCCCCCCGCCGGGCCCGGTCGCAGTCGCACTCCCTGCGACCGCTATCGTTACATCCCTGTATATATACATATATGTGTGTGTGTGTATATATATATATATATATATATACACAGTACAGACCAAAAGTTTGGACACACCTTCTCATTCAAAGAGTTTTCTTTATTTTCATGACTATGAAAATTGTAGATTCACACTGAAGGCATCAAAACTATGAATTAACACGTGGAATTATATACATAACAAAAAAGTGTGAAACAACTGAAAATATGTCATATTCTAGGTTCTTCAAAGTAGCCACCTTTTGCTTTGATTACTGCTTTGCACACTCTTGGCATTCTCTTGATGAGCTTCAAGAGGTAGTCACCTGAAATGGTCTTCCAACAGTCTTGAAGGAGTTCCCAGAGATGCTTAGCACCTTAACCCCTTAAGGACCGGGCTCATTTTCACCTTAAGGACCGGGCCATTTTTTGCAAATCTGACCAGTGTCACTTTAAGTGCTCATAACTTTCAAACGCTTTGACTTACCCAGGCCGTTCTGAGATTGTTTTTTCGTCACATATTGTACTTCATGACACTGCTAAAATTGGGTCCAAAAAGTTATTTTTTTTGCATAAAAAAATACATTTTTTACCAAAAATTTTGAAAAATTAGCAAATTTCAAAGTTTCAGTTTCTCTACTTCTGTAATACATAGTAATACCCCCAAAAATTGTGATGACTTTACATTCCCCATATGTCTACTTCATGTTTGTAGCATTTTGGGAATGATATTTTATTTTTTGGGGATGTTACAAGGCTTAGAAGTTTAGAAGCAAATTTTGAAATTTTTGAGAAATCTTCAAAATCCCACTTTTTATGGACCAGTTCAGGTTTGAAGTCATATTGTGAGGCTTAGATAATAGAAACCTCCCAAAAATGACCCCATTCTAGAAACTACACCCCTCAAGGTATTCAAAACTGTTTTTTCAAACTTTATTAACCCTTTAGGTGTTCCACAAGAGTTAATGGCAGATGGAGAAACAATTTTGAAATTTCTATTTTTTGGAAAATTTTCCAATATAATAAATTTTTTCCAGGAGTAAAATAAGGGTTAACTGCCAAACAACACTCAAAATGGGTTGCCCTGATTCTGTAGTTTGCAAAAACACCCCATATGTGGTCGTAAACTACTGTTTGGCCGAACGGTAGCACATAGAAGGAGGGGAACACCATATGGGTTTTGGAAGGCAGATTTTGCAGGACTGGTTTTGTTTATACCATGTCCCATTTGAAGCCCCCTGTTGCACCCCTAGAATAGAAATTTCAAAAAAGTGACTCCATCTAAGAAAGTACACCCCTCAAGGTATTCAAAACTGGGTTTACAAACTTTGTTAACCCTTTAGGTGTTCCACAAGAGTTAATGGCAGATGGAGAAACAATTATGAAATTTCAATTTTTTGGAAAATTTTCCAATATAATCAATTTTTTCTAGGAGTAAAACAAGGGTTAACTGCCAAACAACACTCAAAATGGGTTGCCCTGATTCTGTAGTTTGCAAAAACACCCCATATGTGGTCGTAAACTACTGTTTGGCCGAACGGTAGCACATAGAAGGAGGGGAACACCATATGGGTTTTGGAAGGCAGATTTTGCAGGACTGGTTTTGTTTATACCATGTCCCATTTGAAGCCCCCTGTTGCACCCCTAGAATAGAAATTTCAAAAAAGTGACTCCATCTAAGAAAGTACACCCCTCAAGGTATTCAAAACTGGGTTTACAAACTTTGTTAACCCTTTAGGTGTTCCACAAGAGTTAATGGCAGATGGAGAAACAATTATGAAATTTCAATTTTTTGGAAAATTTTCCAATATAATCAATTTTTTCTAGGAGTAAAACAAGGGTTAACTGCCAAACAACACTCAAAATGGGTTGCCCTGATTCTGTAGTTTGCAAAAACACCCCATATGTGGTCGTAAACTACTGTTTGGCCGAACGGTAGCACATAGAAGGAGGGGAACACCATATGGGTTTTGGAAGGCAGATTTTGCAGGACTGGTTTTGTTTATACCATGTCCCATTTGAAGCCCCCTGTTGCACCCCTAGAATAGAAATTTCAAAAAAGTGACTCCATCTAAGAAATTACACCCCTCAAGGTATTCAAAACTGGGTTTACAAACTTTGTTAACCCTTTAGGTGTTCCACAAGAGTTAATGGCAGATGGAGAAACAATTATGAAATTTCAATTTTTTGGAAAATTTTCCAATATAATCAATTTTTTCTAGGAGTAAAACAAGGGTTAACTGCCAAACAACACTCAAAATGGGTTGCCCTGATTCTGTAGTTTGCAAAAACACCCCATATGTGGTCGTAAACTACTGTTTGCCCGAACGGTAGCACATAGAAGGAGGGGAACACCATATGGGTTTTGGAAGGCAGATTTTGCAGGACTGGTTTATTTACACCATGTACCCTTTCAAGCCCCCTGATGCACCCCTAGAGTAGAAACTCCATAAAAGTGACCCCATCTAGGAAACTACGGGATAAGGTGGTTGTTGTTTTGGGACTATTTTTGGGGTAAATTTGATATTTGGTTGCTCTATATTACTCTTTTTTGAGGCAATGTAACAAAAAAATTAAAATCTAAAATTGTTTCTACATTCGCTATTTAGTTTTGTGGAACACCTAAAGGGTTAACATAGTTTGTAAAGTAACTTTTGAATACCTTGAGGGGTGTAGTTTCTTAGATGGGGTCACTTTTTTGGAGTTTCTAGTCTGGGCTACATCAGGGGGGGCTTCTAATGGGACATGGTGTAAAAAAAAAAACTGTCCATCAAAATCTGCCTTCCAGAAACCGTATGGCGTTCCCTTCGTTCTATGCCCTGCCGTGCGGCTATATAGCCATTTACGACCACATATGGGGTGTTTCTGCAAACGACAGAATCGGGGCAATAAATATTTAGTTTTGTTTGGCTGTTAACCCTTGCTTTATTACCGGCAAAATGGATTTAAATTGAAATTTTGCCCAAAAATAGGTGTTTTGGCACCGTTTTTATTTTATATTTTTAACACCGTTCATCCGAGGCGTTTGGTCAAAAGTTATTTTTATAGCGACGACTTTTACGCACGCGACGATGCCCAATATGTATGGCTCTCAGACTTTGGAGACACTAAGCAGGCATCCTAAAACTGCGGCCCTCCAGATGTTGTAAAACTACAATTCCCACCATGCCCTGCTGATGGCTGTAGGTTGTCTGGGCATGCTGGGAGTTATAGTTTTACAACATCTGGAGGGCCGCAGTTTGAGGATGCCTGCACTAAAACTAATATTTTTGGGGGAAAGAAAAATAGTTTTCGTGTCTCCAAAGTCTGAGAGCCATAGTGTTTTATGTTCTCTAGTGAACTGTTGGGGATTATAAAAATTTAGTACTCCATGGAAGTGTGATACTCCCTGAAGCAATCGATAACGCAGAGGCCCGGATGATCGGGGCACGTGTCGCACTGAGTGGTGGTGTCCTTCCGTATCCCCCTCCTGCGACACACTCTGCACTTTTTTTGGGTTCGTCCCTTCTTTCCAGTATGGGGGACCACACCTGGAAAGTGTTGGCCAGGGACGATCCGGGCGCCTCCAGTTCCCGAGGTACTCCGGCCTGCTCTTTCCCGGTCCGAAAAGATCAGGTCCTTGAGGACTGCCTCATAGAATTGGAGGAATGTCCCTGTGCTGCCAGCGCTTCGGGATAGTACAAAAGAGTTGTACATGGCAACCTGCACCAAGTAGACCGCAACTTTTTTGTACCATGCCCGGGTTTTGCGCATGGCGTTATATGGCGTGAGGACTTGATCCGAGAGATCAACTCCTCCCATATACCGATTGTAGTCGACGATACAATCGGGCTTGAGGACCGTTGCCGCGGTACCTCGCACAGGGACTGGGGTGGTGCCGTTACCGTGGATTGTGGACAGCATAAGGACATCCCTCTTGTCCTTATACCTGACCAGCAACAGGTTTCCACTGGTAAGTGCACGGGTCTCACCCCTGGGGATAGGTACCTGGAGGGGGTAGGCAGGGAGGCCGCGCTGATTTTTCCGCACGGTCCCACAAGCGAACGTAGATCTGGCGGCAAGGGACCTGAACAAGGGAATGCTGGTATAAAAGTTATCCACGTACAAGTGGTAACCATTATCCAGCAGTGGGTACATAAGGTCCCACACGAGTTTCCCGCTAACACCCAGAGTGGGGGGACATTCTGGGGGTTGAATACGGGAATCTCGCCCCTCGTACACACGAAATTTGTAAGTGTACCCTGAGGTACTCTCACAAATTTTGTATAGCTTCACGCCATACCTCGCTCGCTTTGTGGGAATATATTGGCGGAAACTGAGTCTCCCCTTGAACGCAATGAGCGACTCATCAACCGCGACCTCCCTTCCAGGTACGTAGGCCTGCTGAAATGTGGCCCCAAAGTGATCGATGACAGGCCGTATCTTATACAGCCGGTCATAGGCAGGATCACCTCGGGGTGGACATGCTGCATTATCGGAATAATGCAGACATTTCCGGATGGCCTCAAACCGGGAGCGTGTCATGACCATACTGTACAGTGGGGTCTGGTACAGGACGTCCCCACTCCAGTATTGCCTGACACTGGGTTTTTGGACTAGACCCATATGCAGCACGAGGCCCCAAAATGTCCTCATTTCGGCTGCACTGACCGGCGTCCAGCCACCGGGTCTAGCCAAAACTGAGCCTGGGTTTTGAGCGACGAACTGTTGGGCGTACAGATTCGTCTGCTCCACCATCAAATTCACCAGTGGGTTACTGAAAAAAAAACTAAAATAGTCAATTTCAGTAAACCCCACTGTGGGAATCTGGATTCCAGGATTGCCAGCGAAATCCGGAATCTCAGGCTCAAAGTCCACTGGGGGACACCAGCTAAGTTCATCGGCAGGGGTCTCCGGTGAACTTATTTGGTGGGCCGGGAAACCAGTACGAACCCCAGGGCGGCTCGTACTAGGGTGGGCCACAGGATCCCTAGCATGTGCGGCCCCTGGCTCCGCCTGGCGGCGTCTCCGCCGCCTTGGTGGCTCATCGTCATCCGATGATGATGAGGAGGATGCTGATGATAAGAGGAATGTGGGGTCATCCTCATCCTCACTGGGGCTCTCGGAGTCGGAGGCAATCTGGGCATATGCCTCCTCGGCCGAGAACACCCGGCGGGCCATGGGTGTGTGTGCGTGTAGGTGTGCGTGTGTGTAAAACTTTATTATATGTGCGTGTGTGTGGGGGCAACGGGTGTTCGCGTACTAAAAAAAGGAAAAAAGGGCAAGTGTTAGGAAAAAAAAAAAGTTGCTGATTAGCGGTACAACGCTGATCAGCGGTGGGGCAGGCGATGCGCTAACAGTGGACGGACGCTAAAAAGTGCCGACCAGTCAGCGAACGCAGAAAAAAAAGTGGTGGTGAGGGGGCTAGTGGTGGTGGTGGGGGGGGGGGGGGGGGGGTTGGGGGGAGTGGTGGGGGGATGGGTGGAGGGGGTGGGGGGGCTGGTGGTGGTGGGGGGCTGGTAGGGGGGGCAAGTGGCAGGGGGGGGTCTGGGGTCTGATAGATGGATCAAAAAAAGTTTTGTGTAAAAGTTAAAAGTTTTTTTTTTTTTTTTTTTTTTTCCTAACTAACTTTTCCCTTCTTTCCCTGCCTAACGATGCCTCTCCCTCACTGACCCTAACCTACCTGGGTGGCGATGGGTGCAGGAGGGTGATGGATGGCGATTAGGGGGACACAGGAGCTGGTGCTGGACGATGCTGCCGGGTGCTCGTGCAGAACAGGAAGAGGAGGGGAGAGAGGAGCGCAGGAAGTTTGAATCTCGCGCCTCTCTCCCCTGCACCAATCAGCACCCTGGACAGCAGTGTTCAGCACCAGGGCCAGCACCGCCTCCTCAAATCCTCGGACTGCGATTGGTGGTGTATAATTACGCCACCGATCGCAGTCTTTTTCCGGTTCATCGGGTCACCGGACACCCGAATGGACCGGAAACGCAGAAAACCGCAGGTCTGAATTGACCTGCGGTTTTCTGCGATCGCCGATACGGGGGGGTCAAATGACCCCCCCCTGCGTTGTTACGGGATGCCGGCTGAATGATTTCAGCCGAAATCCCGTTCCGATTAACCCCCGCGGCGCCGGAATGCCGATTTTAAGTCAGGACGTACCGGTACGCCCTTGGTCCTTAAGGACTCGGGAAATAGGGCGTACCGGTACGCCCTGTGTCCTTAAGGGGTTAAAATGATGCAGTCCTCAGAAGATCTAAAATATACCAGAGGGCCTGGATCTCACCGACCCTTTTTGTGCATGTGATGGCCACCAGAAACAAAGCTTTCCAAGACAGAAACTTTAAATCTACTTTATCAAGCGGCTCAAAGGTTGACAAGACTAGCCCTTACAATACAGTAGGGAAATTCCAAAAAGGTAGGATGTCTGGAGGTCTGAGATTTTTAATTGCTCTGAAAAATCTTCTTACTAGAGGCTGATTAGAAAACTTTTCATTAAATAAAGCATTGAGAGCTGAGAAATGAACCTTCAAAGTGTTGAAGCTGAGGCCCTTCTTAAACCCCTCCTGAAGAAACTTGAGCAAATCAGGAACATCCGTAGAAGTACATCCGACTGACTCGGACCAAAAGGGGAAGCATCTGGTCACCCTATTATAGACTTTAAGAGTGAACGGTCTCCTATAGGCCGAGAGAATCTGGATTACATCATCTGAGAGGTCTAGCTCTTTCAGCAAACACCTGTCAGCCTCCAGGCTGTTAGACAGAACATTTCGGGGTTCGGGTGAAACAAACCCTCTTGTTCCAACATATCTGGACGGACTGGAATTTCCCAGAAGACCCCTCTTGACAGGCTGAGAGCTAGTGGAAACCAGGACCGGTAGAATTGCAATGATTGAAGCCTGATCCTCTATTACCTTCAACAGAACTCTCATTATCAAGGGGAGAGGTGGAAAGACATAAACCGTCAACTGGTTCCATAATAGTGACAGACCGTCCAGATGAGACGCACGATCCTCCCTGAACAGGGAACAGAACCTGGATGTCTTTCTGTTCCGCCTGTTGCTATCACATCAATTTCCGGAAATCCCAAGCGATTCGCCACCTGTAAGAACAGGTCTTGATGAAGACTCTACTCTGAGGGCCGAAGGAAATTCCTGCTGAGCCAATCTGCTCTTTGGTTGGATGACCCCTTGATGTGGACTGCTCTGATCTCCTGTATCCACATTTCCGCCCAAGCTACGATCAATCTGCTGTCACGGCCTTTGGTTTGCGCTGTGACACTGTTGCCACACTTGCGGTTGCCTGCGGCAACGTGTAGCTTTCCATGCTTGTGTGTGCACTTCCGCTTTAAGTGTCTTCCTTCCCTTGTCTGGTGTTGGAAGGGTTAACTCCCTTCCTAGTGTTTTGTTAACACTGGGTTTATGTGTGTGTGGGTGTGGCTGCTTGGGCTATTTAGCCTCTGCTGGATGCCTGAAGCTGGGGGGTACTCCAGCCATGGTGTATGCTGGAGCTATCTTCCTGGCATATTCCATCTGTCTAGTGAGGGCCACCCTTGTGGTCATAGAAGATGTTTTTATGGTGTCACATTTATTGCAGCTATGGGTGTCCTGGGTTCCTGTGTGGTTGTGGTGTGTGCTGTGTCCTTTTAATGTTGGTGTGGACAAGAGCACTTGTGCACGGGTTCCAGTCAGTGTGTCTGTGGCAGGTAAGTGTGTTACTAGTCTCGCTTACCTGCCATCTCTATAGCTGTATGTGTTCCCCTCTCCTTGCAGCTTGGTTGGTGGAGACTACTGTTCATCCGTGTTGTGGAGGAACAGATCGTCTTACCCTGCTTCTAGTCCAGGGATTTCCTGAGGGTTAGTAGGGCCCCGAGGTTCTGGAGTATGAGCCCTCCTACCATCTGGGTTGGCTCATACGGTTAGGAGTCAGGGTCAGAATTAGGGACGCATTAGGAGGTGACCTGCTCCCTGATCCCGGCGTCCTGGCCAGGCTGATCCCCTTTACCCTTGGACACTGCATGGGGGGGGGGGGGGGGTTTCCCCCACTCCCCGCCGTGACATCTGCATTCTTCTGCCAGCTGTGGGGATTTGGTTCCCCCTTGTTTGCCAGGAACCCACAGGTATGCCGCATTTAACGCTCCACTTCTCACTATTGGAGACAGAAGAAAAAAACATGTGTGAGGAGTGTCTTAGGCCTCTTTCACGCGAACGATGTGAAAAACGCACTTGCTTGCGGATGCAATGCATTATTCACGCAGCCCCATAGATTTCTATGGAGCCAGGGCTGCATGAAAAACACAGAATATAGAACATGCTGCGTTTTTCACACAACCCAGAACTGATGCGTGAAAATCACCGCTCATGTACACGGACCCATTGAAATGAATGGGTCAGGATTCAGTGCGGGTGCTATGCGTTCACGTCACGCATTGCACCTGCGTGGGAAACTCGCTCGTGTGAAAGGGGCCTTATAGTGTCCGCCCCTTGGTGGTTCTGTTCAATTTGAATGTTGTTCTTTTTTTCTGTGCTAGTAGGGAGAAAGGAAGATTAACCCTTTAGTGTGCTGCTGATGGACACTATGGAAAGTTAGATTTGCTGACAGTTCCCCTTAACCTTTTTTATTTTTCACTCTCGTGGCTGTCTGAAGCCCTGTGTAATGCAGGAGAAATGTTTTTTTTTTTTTTTAACATTCGGGGATACATATACCTTACAATTCATATGCTTTTTTTTTAGCTGTGGAAATATCAATAAAATGAGTTTTGGCTTCATTTAAAAAAAATGTTTTACACCGTTTCACACTAAATAACCCGATTACATTTTTCACGTGGTTATGCTCGCATGGATACCTAATATGTGTATTTTTTTTTTTTTAAGTTTACTGTGTGCCCAGTAAAATGTATTTTACAGTAAGAAATAGCGATATTTTTATTTTGGATGTGTCAGATTTTTTTCACATATTTTTATTTTTATGACATTATGTATAACATTTTAATCCCATTATCGGATTACAATTTTATAACTATTTCACATTTATAACATTAGTGACAGTTCTAAACAATCAGCACAATTCTTTAATGCGCCTCCAAGGGTCACTCCTGGGCTAAAAGTTCAGTATAAGGCCTCATGCACACTGTCCGTAATACACAGAGACCGACCGTAGGGCCACCGTATACAGTCACAGGACCTATTCACTTGAATGGTGTCAGAGATCCTCACCGCAAAAAAGTAGTGCATGCACTTTGCAGTGCTTTCATTCCGCACCACACCTTCCGGATTGCGGACCCATTCAAGTGGTCCGCAATTGGTCCACATCCATGATGCGTTGCACAAATGGCCGGTGCCCTTATATTGCGGACCCTCTCTAATGTTGACGGCAAGCAGAGAATGCAGCACTCGCAGGAGCACTGCGTTCACTTCAAACAGCTGATATGGGGTTGGACCTTGGCTGATCTCATCGCTCCGATGGCCATTTAACCCTGCTCATCTGCAGCAACGTCAAAAGATATCGCTGCAGACTGGTGACATTCTGCAGTCAAAAGACAGTGGGTTGTCGTTAAGGGGTTAAAGAAGCCAATGTCAGATTTTCTGCACAGGAAAGAATATTGCAGAAGACTACAATTGAAGTGGCTTATATCTAGTAATAGGTTGTCCTTCATGAGGCCCACTATAATATCAGTGTGAACAAAGCCAAAGTGCTAAACATACAGTGTAAATGCGGACCAGATAATATTGCATCTAATGACTCCTTACAAGACATTATTGGGATTTGGAGCCGTGCTCGATATGTAGAGAATGACAAATGGATTTTGTCAGATATTTTCGTATAAAGGGTTATTTCAGCAGGCGTATATGAAGCAGGTACACCACATGAGGGGATGCCGCACATGGAGGAGGGGAGTCTGCAAGAGTTCATTTAAGGACAGGCTGGATATATGAACTCTTCAGTAATTGGATTGTACTCTGCTGCCTCCTAGTGGTCATCTTATGCTCTGCTCTGGCTGATCTGTTACTGTGAACCTACAATATACAGTATGCAAGAGGTTCTGGGCTGCAAACTAACGTAGCCCTGAAATCGGGCAATATTAGTACTCCTTGTTTTTTCCTGCTGTAGAGACACAACACTAAATGGATTCCAATCAAAGCTGTCGACGCAGGTGGTACACTGTAGCAGAAGCAGCTTGACCTTACCTAAACAGTTTCCCTTTAGCGCATTTCATATTACCTAGTGCTACGATCAGTTTTCTATTAGAAGCAAAAATGATTTGGAGAATTTGTCTAAACATTTGATTAAACCACGGTGCTGAGCGAACTCTGCTGTGACCATCAATGGCAAACCATATTGTTGGGTGATAAGAGCAGGTTCTGCCTTGGTACTAATGATGGCCACATCACAGTAGACTGGAGAGCGCCTACTGCCATAAAGCATAGCGTGGAGACAAAACCAGGTGCCATGGTGTGGGGTGCCATCAGTTGCCATGCCCATTCCCATATGGTAATCGTGAAGCGAACATTGACCAGTCTTTGGCATGTACAGGATATCATGGAACCAGTCCTACTGCCTTTTTTGACTCAGTAGACAGTGACCTAACAAGATAAGGCTGCCCACACTTCACAGTGTGCTCTCCAGGGTATCTAGCAGTTCCTCTGACCAGTTCGGTCACCAGATCTCTCCCCCATCTACAATGTCTGGGAATGGATGGGGCGACTGATCTCCCATGCACAGCGGCAAACATCCACCTTGGCAAAACTAAGAGCTTGTAATGACATAATACAGGCGGATACCCAGCACCTGCATGACCGTTACCATGCCAGAGTGGCAGCCTGGACCGCAGTATGGGTAGATGCCACCCAGTATTAAATATAAAGGGTGCACCACCTTGGTTGTGTGAGCTCTGATCATACACCACTAGCTCTATATACTTTTTCAATCGCATTAAAGCAATTGTCCCATCTCGCTGTTTCAAGAGCAAGATAGCTGGGCTAGGCTCACAGAGACAGCAGAGGGTCCGGCGCTCCACTGTTTCCATAACTCCTATTGCAATGAATGGACACTGCCTCCATAACTCCAAAAGTTACAGAAGCAGCGTAGCTCTCATTCTCTACAGTATAAGTTATGGAAACTGCACAGAGAGGGCGGCTTGGCTGTTTCTGTAAGTCCCGAACCCCCCAATCTCATGATCAGCAGAGGCCCAGTGATCAGGACACTTAACACCTTTGCTGTTGTCTCAGTGGGACAACTCCATTAACAAGGAAATAGTCAAACACGTCAAATATCAGCATTTCCTCAGCTCTATGCAGCCCCCATACATAGAAGCACAGGAGATCGGCTCTCAGACTCGCAATACTGAAAAAGACCACTGCAGCCCCTACTTTCCACCTCATGTGGATGTACCAACCAAAGGTTAATTGTATAGAGAAAACCACGCACTCTCTATGTGGAATATGCAAAATTCAATAAAGAAATTGGAAGTAGATTCGCAGTGAATTGCCTGTAATCGTAGACAAGTAATATGTTGTCAGACATATATATTGTTACAGCTCTGGATTCTCAGTTTTGCCAAGTGTTGGATCATTAATCTTGTCCAATGAGGCTGCGATGTAAAGGTTAGCTGTCCCAATATGGACAATGGCATCGCAGCCCTGCCATCCATATCGGAACGGCTAACCTTTCAACATAAAATCCTTTGCGATAGATTGATGAAGGTCAACAACGACCGAAACGTTCACATCGCATCCTCATGGGACAAGATTAATGATCCAACACTTGGCAAAACTTAGAATCCAGAGCTGTAACAATATACACTCACCTAAAGAATTATTAGGAACACCATACTAATACGGTGTTGAACCCCCTTTTGCCTTCAGAACTGCCTTAATTCTACGTGGCATTGATTCAACAAGGTGCTGATAGCATTCTTTAGAAATGTTGGCCCATATTGATAGGATAGCATCTTGCAGTTGATGGAGATTTGAGGGATGCACATCCAGGGCACGAAGCTCCCGTTCCACCACATCCCAAAGATGCTCTATTGGGTTGAGATCTGGTGGCTGTGGGGGCCATTTTAGTACAGTGAACTCATTGTCATGTTCAAGAAACCAATTTGAAATGATTCGAGCTTTGTGACATGGTGCATTATCCTGCTGGAAGTAGCCATCAGAGGATGGGTACATGGTGGTCATGAAGGGATGGACATGGTCAGAAACAATGCTCAGGTAGCCCGTGGCATTTAAACGATGGCCAATTGGCACTAAGGGGCCTAAAGTCTGCCCAGAAAACATCCCCCACACCATTACACCACCACCACCAGCCTGCACAGTGGTAACAAGGCATGATGGATACATGTTCTCATTCTGTTTACGCCAAATTCGGACTCTACCATTTGAATGTCTCAACAGAAATCGAGACTCATCAGACCAGGCAACATTTTTCCAGTCTTCAACAGTCCAATTTTGGTGAGCTTGTGCAAATTGTAGCCTCTTTTTCCTATTTGTAGTGGAGATGAGTGGTACCCGGTGGGGTCTTCTGCTGTTGTAGCCCACCTTTCTTTCCCATTCTGACATTCAGTTTGGAGTTCAGGATATTGTCTTGACCAGGACCACAACCCTACATGCATTGAAGCAACTGCCATGTGATTGGTTGACTAGACAATCGCATTAATGAGAAATAGAACAGGTGTTCCTAATAATTCTTTAGGTGAGTGTGTATGTCTGACATCATAATACTTGCCTACAATTACAGGCAATTCACTGCGAATCTACTTCCAATTTCATTTTTGTGTGCATCACAAATAAATCCACTTTGCATATTCTATATAAAGAGTGTGTGGTTTTCTCTATACAAGTATCTATGGGCATAGACCCGTATACCACAGCACCTCACATTAAAACACAGGAGTGCATATTCCTTCCCCTTTTTCTATCCAGCCAAAGGATAAGGCTGCCGCCTGTCTTTCCGACTCCCCCATTCACATTCGCTATGGGTGAACATGTACTGTATATGTATTCAATGGGGGGGGGGGGGGGGGGCAGCTGCCACACTTTTGGCGTTGGCTCATTTCCTGGGAGAATAGAAGGATTGGACAAAAAGTTGAATTAGTCTTACCGGTAATTCCTTTTACGCGAATCCTCCATGACGGCACCTTACTTGGAGATTATCCTCCTCCTCCAGCCAGGCAGGGACAGGAAGGTTCAAAAGGGCCCGCCTCCTCACTTATCTTCAGTGTCTTCTGGACTTGTCAGGCCCTAAACTTACACACTCATTCGTGACCTTCACCAGTTACTTATCTATTCTCTGTTATACATATTAAACCTCATACATATAACTCTGGACTAATTATTTAATTTTATAACTAGTCTTTTTTTTTTTTTTTGGGGGGGGGGGGGGGGGGGGAGAATATAAGCGGTGCCGTCATGGAGGATTCGCGAAAAAGGAATTACCGGTAAGACTAATTCAACTTTTCCCCTCCCCTCCATGACGGCACCTTACTTGGAGAACTAACAGATTAGTCAATTAGGGAGCGACAACTGCTTGTAAAACTTTCCTACCGTAGGATAGGTCTCTTTTAGAATCAATATCTATCCTATAGTGCTTAACAAAGGTATGGGGATTCGACCAGGTTGCTGCCCTACAGATCTGATCTAAGGAAGCGGATGCTTCCTCTGCCCATGAAGTCGATACTGCCCTTGTTGAATGAGCCTTGATATTTACCGGGGGTCGTTCTCCTATTGCTATGTAGGCTTCTGAGATGGCCGATTTTAACCAGCGTGTAATAGAAGGTTTGGACGCTTTTAACCCTTTCCTACCCCCTAAGAATTGGACAAATAGGTTATTAGATTTTCTCCAGTCTTTAGTTTCTGATATATACTTCAGAACACACCTTCTGACATCCAAGGTGTGGAAATCCTCTTCTTTTTTAGATCTAGGATTTTCACAGAACGAAGGGAGAACCACCTCCTCCATTCTATGTAACTCCGAGACTACCTTAGGTAGGAAGGAATTGTCGAACTTTAGAATTATTCTGTCGTCCCTGATCGTCATGAAGGGTTTTTTAACCGAGAAGGCCTGTATCTCGTTAACCCTACGTGCAGAAGTAATGGCCACTAGAAATACTGTTTTAAGGGTCAGATGTCTGATATTTGCTGACTCTAAGGGCTCAAAGGGGGGTTTAGTGAGACCGGAGAGGACAGAGTTTAAATCCCACGGAGCGACCAGAGGTCTACTCCAGGGTCTGAGTCTGACGGTTCCCTTCATGAAGCGAATGACCCACGGGTTAAGAGCTATTTTTTCATCTAAATAGACACTTAGTGCTGAAATTTGAACTCTAAGAGTGCTAGGTTTTAACCCTTTATTAAAACCTTCTTGAAGAAAATCTAGAATAGACAGAATACTCCCCCCAGAGTTAGAAGTATTTTCTGAACACCAGGAAATATATCTATTCCAGATTTTGCGGTAAATTTTATTAGTGACTTCTTTTTGCTGGCTAGCATGGTATTGATTACTCTGTCCGATAAACCCTTAGATTTTAAGACTGCCCTTTCAGGATCCAAGCAGAGAGGTGCAGACTCTGCGTTTTTGGGTGGAAGACTGGCCCTTGACAGAGGAGGTCTTCTG